>NC_092869.1:14400265-14487323 GCF_032062135.1 Pyxicephalus adspersus
TATAGAAGCAAACAAGAACGTGTGTGTGCTTGTGACTTTTGGGGGAAAATCTAGTCCGATGGCAAAGCCGAGGTTTAGCCTGCGGAAAGTCGCAAGATTTACCCCCAGGCGGCTCCTCCAATCAGGCATCGTAAGTGTTTAGATAGGCGCCTATGTAGAGGAGCCGAACTTAGTTAACTCTTGCCTAACAGGAAAGAAATAAGTCATTTTAAAATATGCTTTTTTCTTAGCGCATATAGATGTTTTAAACATTTGAACAGCACAAACATTTTTTTTAGGGCTAAGGGTAATATGTGTGTCATTAGAAAGAATGCTTTTTTAGGGGAACAGTGACTTTTAATGCAAGCTCGCCAGTGTCAAACTGCCGGGGTTGCGCGGCTCCAGCAGCGATATAATTTCGGTTACTAACTTCCGCGTGAATACGCCAGCTCCTGAAATTTAGTTGATAAATTGATCGAAGGCTTCTGATTTTGGATTGCAAAAACGAATGCGCGAGCGAGCTTCCGATTTTGCTTGGTGAATCACCCTCAAAGAATCCAAAACTCAAATCATATCCAAAAGTCAAATCCAAACTTGAAACATAGGAAAGTTTTATTGACACTCTAAACTTAGCCAGCAAAACAGAATTGTACAATTGTCTTCGACATACTACATGGTACCTTGAAGGAGAACTAGTAAATGATCCTTGCATTTTTTTTTCTCTCCACTGTTTGAAAACGGTGGGGGAATGCCGGTATGGGGGCATCGCAGTGGTAAATTGAGTAGGGCATCTATGTAGTTTCTTTATTTCCCACCATGCAATTAGACTATCTCGCAGGAGCAAGTTTGATTTAAAGTTACTTGCGATGGCCTTATATGGTGTGTTAAGTAATACCAATAAAGTATATGGATCAATATAGATTCTTATTTTACCACTGTGTAATGTGGTGTGGCATGCCACCAGTCTTTCACATGGTGCATTAAACAAGCCAAATTATACTTCCATATGTCAGGGATATTCAGACCAAGCTGTTGTTTTGGACAGGATACTTTGGACCTAGCTTTATATGGCATTTTCCCCTGCCATAAAAATGATACAAAGGCTGAGTGGAGCCTTCGAACATCTGCATGAAGGAGAAGAAAAGCAAAGTTTGTAGCGGGTAAAGTAGCTGTCACGCACGGAGAGACATGACCACTAGGGGGTGCTACGGTTTGCACGAAGGTAGTGTGAACCCTGAGAAGGGCCAAGGCGCAGAGTCTAAGCAGTAACAAGGTCTTTCCCAGAGCCTCTGATGGTGAGGATGTTGCGCCACTAGTTACTGCCAGGTTGCCATCCTTGGGTACATCAAGGTGGGCAAAGCAACAAACAAACATACCAAATCACAAAGCAGAAGGATAGTCGAGGAAGGCCGGGGCCGAGGCAGGCAGCAAGCGAGAGGTCAGGTCACAAGCTAGGGGTCAATTACCTGGGATCCATGAGAGAGACACTAGTGACACAGGGGCCACTGCGGGCACAGGGAACACAGAGACACTGGAAGCAACAGGAGGCACAGCTAACTGATTTCTACAGACAGACAGGAACAGCATAGGGAGTTCTCTTGGTGTCACCTTTGACTCGGCCCTCTCATTTACCCCCCATATTCAGAACATTTCCAGGTCCTGTCACTTTCACCTACGCACCATCTCGAAAATCCGCCCCTACCTGTCCCCTGAGACCACCAAACTCCTTGTACACGCTCTTATCATCTCTCGTCTGGACTACTGTAACATCCTTCTCGCTGGTATTCCACTAACCCGACTCTCTCCTCTACAATCTATCATGAATGCTGCAGCCAGACTCATCCATCCTTCCCACCGCTCCTCTTCTGCTGCATCTCTTTGTAGTTCTCTCCATTGGCTTCCATTTCACCTTAGAATCAAATTTAAGCTCCTGTGCTTTGCCTTCAAATCCCTACACAGTTATTGTCCCACTTACATCTCTGACATGGTTAAAAAATACTCCCCCTGCCGCTCCCTCCGCTCCTCCAATGATCTACTAATGACTTCCTCACTCATAACCTCATCACACGCACGGTTACAAGACTTCTCTAGAGCTGCTCCAACTCTCTGGAATGGTCTTCCTCGCCCTATTCGGCTTGCTCCTACTTTCTGCTCATTTAAAAGAGCGCTCAAAACTCATTTTTTCAAACTTGCCTACCCATCTTCTTCTGTCTGCTAAACCCTCATTACTTCCCACCACTACATATCGCCCATCCTATTGTGTGTGAAATTCCCCCACCTACTAGATTGTAAGCTCTTCGGGGCAGGGTCCTCTCCTCCTGTATCACTGTCTGTATTAGTCTGTCATTTGCAATCCCTATTTAATGTACAGCGCTGCGTAATATGTTGGCGCTATATAAATCCTGTTTAATAATAATAATAAGTTGTCTGGGAACCAACAGACTGGACAACGAGGGGTTAATGCAGGAGCTTGACAGTGGAAACACTGAATTAAGCACCAGGTGAACAGGAACTAGATCATAGAATTAGGGATGCGGCCCAATGTAGACACGTTGCACGAACACGAACAGTGTAGTGTGTGAGCTAGCTAATTAGCCAAGGGTATTTTCTGATTGGCCAGCGGATTGGACGGAATTCATAAAGCTTGGAAACAGAGGCACGCCCAGCGTCAGAACTGCTGGCATGCGCAGGAGAGAAGCAGCTGTGCCTTAGTGAGGAAGAGGTGAGTATGACATTACCCCCCCTTTTACGGGCTTCCCTACCCACCAGGGTCCGGGTTTAAGGGGAAAAGGAAGATGAAACCTCTTGGCAAGAGGTGCAGACACATCTGTAGTTGGAACCCATGATCTCTCCTCAGGACCAAAACCTTTCCAATTAATGAAGTACATTAGCTTTTTGCAAGAAAACTTGGAATCCAGAATTTGATGAACTTTATATTCCTGAGAAGTATCAGGTGCAGGAATAGCCAGCGAAAAGGGATAAGAAAAGCAGTTCAGGGCCATTGGCTTAAGCAGAGACACATGGAAGGAATTGGGCAGCATGAGATGTGAGAGAAGACGTAACTTGTAGCAAATTGGGTTAACTTTGACAGAAATGGCATAAGGTCCGAAGAACCGTGGAGGAAATTTCAGAGAAGGCACCTTGCAACAAAGGTTCCTTGTGGAGAGCCAGACTTTATCTCCAGGTTGGAGAAGAGGCGCCTTAGGGTGACGTCAAACAGCAAGCTTCTTGTGCCTGAGAGCTGCGTGTTTCAGATGCTCACAAGTAGATCTTCTTGTGCCTGAGAGCTGCGTGTTTCAGATGCTCACAAGTAGATAACCAGATGCGGTTAAAGTCTCTCTGCAGTGCACTGAGTGCAGGTATTTCAGCAGAGCAGGGTATAGGAGATGGAAGGCGAGGATGTTTGCCATAGACAATGTAGAATGGTGATTTATTGGTGCTGGTTCTAACATGGTTGTTGTGGGCAAACTCGCCCATGGTAGCAGTGCTACCCAGTCATCATGGTGGGCAGAAACAAGGGCTCGGAGATATTGCTCCAGTGCTTGATTAACTCTCTCTGTCTGCCCATTATTCTGCGGGTGATAGGCTGAGGAGATGTCCGCAGAGATGTCCAGGGATCTGCAAAAGCCTTTCCAAAAGAGAGAGGTAAATTGCACCCCACTATCAGAAACTAGTATTGTGGGCATACTGTAAAGCCAAAAAAATTCACGAATTAGGACTGATACCAACGCAGCTGCTGATGGTAAAGCTGGAAGGGGTACAAAAAGGGCCATTTTGGAAAAGCGATCCACAACCACTCAATGACCGTACAGTTATCAGAGGGTGGAAGATCCGTAATAAAATCCATGGACAGGTGACACCAAGGCTCCTTAGGAATGGGCTAGAGGAAGAAGCCGTCCTGCTGGGGCACAAGTAGACCACTTGGTTTGAGCACATACAGCACAGGCCTTGACATGGTTCGTCAAATCCTTACTAAGGTTGGGCCACCAGTACAGACAGGAGAGAAGGGTGAAAGTTCTGTGAACGCCCAGGTGGTCAGACAGTTTAGAGTCATGTGCACAATGTAATATTTTGGTGTGGAGTTGAGGAGGCACCAAGGTTTTTCCTGGAGGAATAGCAGATTCCTGAAAAGAGGTCAAGGCAAGGATACAGGCCAGTGGGATAATAAACTCTGGCTCAGCAGTGGTTTCAGAATCCTGTGGATCAAAGGAGTGGGAGAGGGCGTCAGCTCGGGAGTTAGCCGAACCAGGTTTAATGGTAATTATAAAATCAAAATGGGAAAAGAACAAAGACCAACTAGCCTGCCGAGGCTTGAGGCGGCAAGCCGACTGTAGGTATTGGAAGTTTACGTGGTCGGTGAAAACAGTGAATTTGTGACTCCAAAAGATAGCGCCATTCTTCTTTGAGTGAGTTTGATGGCCAGCAGCTCCCTGTCTCCAATGGTGTAATTCTTCTCTGCTGAGGAGAACTTCCGTGAAAAGAATGCACATGGGTGTCAGGCTCCGGTGGTGGTCTGGAAAAGATTAGCTCCCACTCTGATTGAGGAGGCATCAACTTCTATTGAGAAGGGCTTGGAAACATCTGGCCTAATCAGAGCAGGGCCAGAAAGAAAGGCTTTCTTCAAGGAATGAAAGGCCTCATAAGCCTCAGAGGGCCAGTTCTTAGGGTCTGCATTCTATTGGGTCAGTGCAGTGATGGGCCCTACCCGTGTGGAGTAATTTTGGATAAACTGCTGGTAGTAGTTGGTAAAACACAGGAAATGCTGAGTAGCCTTAAGACCGCAGGGTAGTGGCCAGTTAGAGGCGGCTGTAACCTTCTCGGGATCCATAGAGAGGCCATCCTTAGAAACAATGTAACCCAGGAAGGGCACTTGGAGGCATTAGAACAGGCACTTCTCTGCCTTAGTGTAGAGTAGGTTATCTCTGTAATCAGTATCTCTGAGTATCTGTAAGACAGGACGGACATGCTGTCTGTGGGTAGGCAAGTCAGGAGAGAAAATCAAAATGTCATCCAAATAGACAACAACACAGATGTATAGAAGGTCACGAAATACTTTGTTGACAAAGTGTTGGAAGTCTGCCGGGGCATTACAGAGACTGAAAGGCATCACCAGATATTCATAATGCCCATCCCTGGTATTAAATGCTGTCTTCCATTCGTTCCCTCCTTGATCTGAATTAGGTTGTAGGCCCCTCGGAGGTCCAGTTTGGTGAACGGAGATGGTCAAAGAATTCAGGGATAAGTGGCAGTGCACAGCGGTTTTTAATATTGATGGCATTCAAACCACAGTAATCAATACAGGGACGGAGAGTCCCATCCTTGGTATAGATCCTCTCTGCTGATTCTCCTGGATGTATTCACGCATAGCCTTTGTCTCCTGACCCGAAGGCAATGAGTGAAGGCTACGGGTATACACGACCTCTGGGAGGTGTGGAATTAGGTATGAGGTCTATCGCACAGTAATAGGAGAGATGGAGAGGAAGTAGCTCAGCCTGGCATTTGGGGAAGACATCTTGGTTGTCCTGGTACTGAATTGGAATGGATGGAGCCAACTCTGATGTAGAGAGGGCAAGAGGCTTGAGGGGTTGGAGCTTGGTCAAACACCAAGAGTGACACGAAGGACCCCGAGCCAATACCTCTGGAGTAGAACAATCTAGCACTGGAGAGTGTTTTGAAGCCATGGGGATCCCAAGATGACTGCAGATGAGGCCTGGGGAAGTACAAGGAAGGTTATGGTCTCCTGATGTAGCACACATACCGTCATTTGCATGGACAAGGTTTGGAAGCGGATAAGTCCACAGGAGAGAAAGGTACCATCCACCGCAGTGATACACAGGGGTTGCGTCAGTAGCTCTATAGGCCAGGAACACTCCTTGTCAAGAGTAGCAGAGATAAAATTACCTGCTGCCCCAGAGTCAATAAAGGTCTTCAGGGCAAGTGTGGACGTCTTGTGGTGGAACTGAATTGGTACTGAGGGACGCTGAGAAGAGGGGAGAGAAGAGTGACCTAGCATGCCCCCCCTCAGAGCATACTGAGCGCTGAAGTTTCCTGGCCTCTGTGGGCAGAGTTTATAAAGGTAATCGGCTTTATTAGAATGGTAAAAGGCTTTAACGTTGTTGGACCCCTGTCTGTATGTAATAGTAAAGTAAAAGCGTGAAAAAAAAATTGCCCAACGTGCTTGTCGGGAATTTAATATTTTGGCTCCCTCTATACTCTAGATTTTTATGGTCTGCAAATACAGTTACTGGATACTCTTCCCCCTCCAACCAGTGTCTCCATTCCTCAAAAGCTAACTTGATAGCAAAGAGTTCTCGGTTCTCAATATCATAATTTTGTTCTGCTGGTGAAAATTTACTAGAAAAGAAGGCGCAGGGGTGTAAACATTCAGGATCTCCCCAGTACGAAGATAAAATTGCTCCGACCCCAAGCTGATGCATCCACCTCCACAAAGAAGAGTTGCTGGATATCTGGATGTACAAGGATAGGGCATAGCAAAAAGCCTCTTTCAATTTTTAAAGGCTTCACAAGCCTGGGTTGGGCACTGGGAAGGATCTGCTTCCTTCGTGTCAGATCAGTAAGCCACGACCGAGTAGTTCTTCATCATCATTAACACATCATTAATAAAGTACTGGAAAATTGCTGAGGCATTGCATATCCCAAATGGCATAACCAGGTATTCATAATGCCCATCCCTTGTAATAAAAGCAGTCTTTCACTTATCCCCTTGCCTTATTCTGACGAGGTTGTAAGCCCCCCTCAGGTGAAGTTTAGTAAAAACTCGGGCATTGACTACCTGGCCGAACAGGTCATCAATACGAGGTAATGGGTACCTGTTCTTAACTGTAAGTTTGTTTAACCCTCTATAATCAATACATAGCCTTCAACTACCATCTTTTTTCTCCACAAAATAAGAAACCAAGCCCCAGCAGGAGATGCAGAAAGATGGATAAAGCCCTTTTCCAAATTTTCTTTTATATAGGGCCAAAATGGCCATATTTTCAGTGAGATTGTAGAGATGCCCTTGGGGTGGCACAGTACCCGGGAGCAGATCTATTGGGCAGTCATAGGGCTGGTGTGGTGGAAGAACATCTGTGGCCTGAGGAGAGAATACATCCGAGAAGTCTGAAGGAATGGGCAGCTTCTCTAGGGATGTACCAGCAACATGGAGAGGTGGTGAGTTTACCACACAACTCTCAAAACACTTCTTATCCCATTTAGCAATCTGCCAAGAATCTCAATCAACTATGGGATTATGTCTGCGCAACCAAGGTAGTCCCAAAACTGAACCATTTTAGAATGGGTAGCCCCCACTTTTACCAGAACCTAACTGTTATGGGTTTCACCTGCTGCAGAGGTGAGTCATCAATAGCTAACACACACAAAGGTTTGGGAGGCCAAATAATAGGAATTCCCAGAGAGCATGCTAGAGCCTTATCCAAAAAATTGCCAGCAGCACCGCTGTCCAGGAAGGCCTGGCAATGCTTTACAGTAGAACCCCTGGAAATCTCAACAGGCAATAAAATGCGATTTGGATTTTAGAGGACATACCTGCTTGCTTAGGGAGGTTTCCTCGGGCCCCCCTAGGCACTGCAGTTTTCCCGACTTCCTCCGTGGGCAAGATCTCGCAAAATGGCAGGATTCCCTCCAGTATAAACAGAGTCCCTTATTCTCCCTCAGCCTTGACAAGCCCAATTGCATAGGCTCTTCTGCCAGAGAGGAAGGTGGACTAGGCGCAGGGACAGTCAGGCCCTTGGCAAAAGCAGTTGGCACAGGCGGTTTTTCCGGGCTGCGATCACGCATTCCCTGATCAATTCTAATACTTACCATCATTTCATCCAGAGTCTCTGGCATGGGGTAATTGACCAGGATGTCCATGATGGCATTAGTTAGCCCCCAACGGAATTGACATTTGAGTGCAGGGCCATTCTATTGGGAGTTGACATCCCAGCGACAAAACTCCGCGGAGTACTCCTCTGCCCGTCTGCCACCTTGTTGGAGACCTTGCAGTTTAGTCTCAGCGGTAGAGGTCAGGTCTTGGTCTGCATACAAAATTCCCATGGCCTTGAAAAAACTATCAACCCAGGAAAGGGCTGGGTCCCCTGGTGATAGGTTAAATGCCCATGATGTCTGGGAATCTCTCTGGAAAAGGGATATGACCAAGCCCACTTTTTAAGTCTCCGTGCCTGATGAGAGAGGTCACAGCTGAAAATACAATTTGCAGGACTACATGAAATTCTCAAATTGGCAGCGTTCACCAGAAAATTTTGAAGGAAGGGGAACCTTGGGTTCAACAGAAGTGCCAGCTGCCACAGCAGGGGGGAAGTTTTGTTTCTGACCTTCCTGCATGGTTACTTGCTGTGCCAGTTGGTTAACGGTTGGCCTGACTTGCTCCTGCAAATCCTCCATGAAGAGATTTTTCTGTTAATATGTGTGGCCTGTTTAATGTAAGGCCCAGGTCGGTACCAGTATTCCCCAGACACCAGTCCCCCAATCTATAGCTGCAGTCTTCGCCTATAGCACCCCCCGCTCAGCCTCGGGAGACTGGTTGCGTCTCCCAGCACTCGGTTGCCCTCAGGACTTGGTGCGTAAGGGATGGTGTCAGGAGATAGGACAGCAGTTGACCCCCAGCCCACAGTACAGAGTACACAATGTCGGGAAATCCAAAAACAAGCTGAGGTCAAAAACACAGGAGATAGTCCACCAAGCAAAGTACAAAAGGAAAGGCAAAAACAGAGTCTGGATCACAAGCAGAGGTCGGTTTAGGCAGAGTTCAACGGATAGTCAGGAACAGGCACAGGTCAGTAACAGAGAAATACTCAAAAATCACTCCAACACAGGTAAAATCAGCAGACGATATAACAGGCACATCTGACAGGGAGCAGGGAGGCTATATGTCAGGGTCCCTTCCGTGACTAAGGTTAGAAGATCTGTGAGACAAGCTGCATGTGAAGTTATCTGACAGTCTCTTTGTTTTTACTTGTTTCTGTGTTGTTGTTTGTAATGACCACACCCCTTGTATCAGCTGCAGCTGGTGGTCATTACTGCTCCTCCATTTAGTCTGGCCTCACACTTTATGCTATGCAGTTGATATTCACTTCTGGGATCTGAAGAGCTGGTGTGTTGTCCTCTCCAGAGTTCCTGCTCCTCTATTTGCTAATTAACCACCTGGGCGTTACACTGATGTCTAGATTTCTGTACCAAAAGTGTTACACTGTTTTTCATGAATTTTTTTTTCTTTACATTTTAGACCTGTAAGTTACAGAAATATGTCCGAACAAGGGTCTAGTAGATATCATGAATATAAAAAAAAGTTTGAAACACACAATCATGTAAAAAAAAAAAATGTATTTCCTTTCAGTTGTAATCCGATTGTCATACAATGTATGACAATCGGATTGCAATATAACATTTGTTTACATTTAACCACCTGGTGAGAAAAACTCGGGGTTAACCATAATTGCAAAAGTTTTTACCCCGAACATGCTCGGGCTTAACGGCCAGGTGGTTAAGATAAGTTGAACTTCTTTTGGTGTTTTGTTGTTCTTTTGTTGTTACTAGGCCTCAGGGAGACACTGTTTTTTTCATCAGGGAAGAAACCAGTAGGAGCCCAGTCACTACTCTGAGGGCTATTCAGGGCTACTAGGGCCTAGGCTCCAGTGTATGAGTATTCTCACCATCAGGGGATATTCATACTGTCAGGAGTCAGGGCTAGGTTAGGGTGTCTGTAGGGGGTGACCGTTTCCTTTTCCCTAGCCATTGAAGGCCTAGTCCCTTGTATTTATCTTTCTGTTTTCCTCCCCTCCCCGTTATCCGAGACACTATAAAGCACCACTTAACAGCGAACTGGCTCACAGTAAGTGACTCTTGGTAGAGATGCAGGAGAGCGCTGGCTGCTGTGGAGGCCCAAGCGGGTTCATCAAAAATCCTCCTATGCGGGTAGTGAGCACATGAAGCTGGTGAATTACCTGTGTTTGAGTAGCTTCCTGGGCGTCAAGCCTCTGGACGAGTCTGGGAGTGTGTATACATGGTTCGTGCAAACTGTCACGCACAGAGAGATGGGACCACTAGGAGGCGCTACGGCTTGCACGGAGGTGGTGTGAGCCCTGAGAAGGGCCAAGACGCAGAATCTAAGAAGTAACCAGGTCTTCTCCAGAGCCTCTGATGGTGAGGATGTTGCCCAGCTGGTTACTGCCAGGTTGCAATCCTGGCAGTAACCAAGGTGGGCAAAACACGGTACCAAATCACAAAGCAGAAGGATAGTCAAGGAAGGCCGGGGTTGAGGCAGGCAGTAAGCAAGAGAAGTCAGGTCACTCGCCAGCGGTCAATTGCCACGGATCCAGGAGACAGATACTAGTGACACAGGGGCCACGGTGGGCACAGAGAACACAGGAGACACTGGAGGCAACAGGAGGTACAGGTGACTCAGGGATATCTACAGACAGACAGGAACAGTGGAACAGCACAGGGAAGTTGGCTGGGAACCAGCAGACTGGACAACGAGGGGTTGACGCAGAAGCTGGACAGAGGAAATACTGACTTAGGCACCAGGTGAACAGGAACTAGCTCACAGAACTAGGGACTTGGCACAATGGAGACACATTGCACGAACACTAAGTGCAGTGTGTAAGCTAGCTAAATAGCTAGAGCTGGTCAAGAGGCTATTTTCTGATTGGCCAGTGGATTGAACGGAATCGATAAAGCTTGGAAACAGAGGCAATCAGAACTGCCCTCATGTGCAGGAGAGAGGCGTCTGCGCTTTAGTGAGAAGGAGGTAAGTGTGACAGTAGCCTTGCAAAACTAATCATTTTATCAGGTGGCAACGTTTTATTAGCGATAATGGCAAATTTTTAAGGTAGCAGCTCCGATAACATTTTAGATGTAAGTGGAGCATAATTCAGTAATACATATGTGGTGCGTGATGGGTAACTTACACCCCTAAATAGGTGATATGATTTCTAGATATTTTAAGACCTAGCTTAGCAATCACTGCCCAGTGTTTGGAGGGGGAGCTGCTCATACAAAGAACAGTTCTCTCTTAATACAGTTAATTCGAAACCCTGAAAAGGAACCAACACATTGAATATGATTATGTTAAGATAAGTAGGTCTCTCTTTGGGTTATCTGAAAATAGCAAAATATTATCAGCAAACATTGCTAGTTTATTCTGTTTGCTGCATATTTTGACCCTTTGAATACTCCACTGTTTTGGAAGGATTTGGCCAGAGGTTTTATAGCCAAGTTAAAAAGAAGCAGGACAGATAGAGATTTAAAGTGCTAATTCGACTATCCCAATATTTACCTATATGTAACCCCATGTTTCCCCAGGCTCAAGAGCATGCAGCTTTTGCTGTCTGGAAGCAAAACGGACTAATACAGTGCAGTGATATGTTCCATCATGAGGACCATACAAAATAAAACCAATACAAAAATCTCACCTGAACTGCGGATCAAGTTTGCTATCCCGCAATGGGCATCTTACCCACTGTATTAGAATCAACTCATAATCTCAGTTCGTTAGTACTTAACTATGCAGAAACATTTCGGCCTAACGGTTTTGATAAAATTTCTTTTTACTATTTCCTCCGAATATTTCAAATATATATGCTTATCTGTTACTTACCTTTACAAGGCCACTGTCGGTCTCTAATGTGAAAATGTGGCAAAAAGATTTTCCAGACCAGGATTTAGTAGAGCATGCTATACAAGGTTACCAAACAGTTAGGAAGTGTATGGTCAATGTTATATGGAGGGAGTCCCAATTTTTGGTACTCCATTGAGCTTACAAGGTGTTTCGACCCTCCACAAATGTACCCACAAACTAGATTGTGGCATCTTCAATGTCCTAGGTCTAATTGTACTGTATTGTACAGTGCTTCCTTATCTCATCGTTTGTGGTTTTGTCCAAATATTACTGTATTTTGGTGCCAAATAATGTTGTTATTATCTAATGTGACCGGTCATAATATTCCGAATAATCCTTCACTGCTGCTGTTTGGATCCTGGGATGAAACAGTATCAGATAACATACCTCACTGTGCTAACGTGGATTGGTATTTGTCTTATTGCCGCTAGACAAGTAATTATGCATAGCTGGATTCAATCCCAAGAGCCTGGTACAGAACAAGTTGTTTCTTTCCTGAAGATCCTATTCCACAGAGAGGTGCCGGATGCTCAAATACAAAGAGATGACTCTATAACTCGTTTCTTGCAACATTGGTACAAATTTTTGATCTTCGCCTTTGCGGACCCTGATAGAAGTTTAATCCTCGACTCTTTTAAATATTCGACATGATACAAAACCAATATTTCTGGCTGATCTACAAAAACTTTGGTTTTCAGATAAGATAATATGAGGGGCCTGCTTCTTTCCCTTATGATGTTTCCCCTCTTTGGTTGTTGTTTTTTTTCTTGATATTTGTTGGTTGTATGTGTAGGAAAAAATTTACCTTAATAAAAAAAGTAAAAAAAAAAAAAGCAAGGAAAGCGGACATCCCTGGCGTGTACCCCTACCCAAAGGAAACACATTAGACTGAACCCCCGCTACATGGACTTGAGCAGTAGGATAAGAGTACATTGAGCATAAAAAAGTAGTTATATGACCTTGAAAACTAAATTCTTTGAGCTCTAAATGGAGCCAGTTCCACTCTATACTGTTGAACTCCTCCACAACAAGTGCCAATAACGCTGCCGAAGCAGAGAAGTCATCCGACAACCGAGCCTACTCCAACACACACAGCAGCTTCCTGATATTGTACGTTGTGGATTTGCCCAAAACAAAGCCTGAATAGGCAGGGCTGACCAACCTCGGGAGGAGCCGTGCCAAATGTTCCGCCTATATTTTTGATAGGATTTTAATATCCTGGATCAAGAGGATATTTTTGATTTTTCGGTATTACTTTAACATGGGCTGTCAAACCATGACATATACATGACATATGTATATATATCATAGGCTTGTCTTGCTTGATTGCAAGCTGTCATGTAATTGAGCAGAGTCTTCTTTTTTAAAATGGTTACATGAGCCAGATTTATGGTATTGAAAGCCCATCCACCAGTGTTTAAGATGCTTTTGAAAAGATTCATCCTTGGCTAAAAAATAGGGAAATCGCCATACAAAGTTTGATTTGTGTAGATAACCATCAGTGGCTAAGATTAAATCAATTCTTGACATCGTGGAAAGTACAGCAGAGCCATGAGTATACTCTCTTTCCAGAGGGTGCAGATGCCTCCAGGTATCTATCAAATTTGTAGAAGAGAGAAAGGACTGGAACGATTTGTCATTTGAGGGCATTATGCAGTGGCCTTGTGGCGGTGGGTTCCTGTCTTCACTTTTTCACAGTATTGAGTACTGCGCTAAAGTCACCTGCAACCATAACTGGGGTAGAAGATAGGGCATTGAGGCGTTTGGTAAGTTCTCCAAAAAAAAAGGTTGGTTATCTTGATTGGGGCCATAAATAGCCATAATTGTCAGGGAGTTAGCCGAAAACTGCAATGTGACTGACGCCCAACGTCCCTCCAGAAGATCACTAAATTTAGACCGAAGCATATATTGCAGTTTTTTAATTAAAAGAATTACCACTCCTGCCCGTCGTCCTGGAGATGATGCTCCCCAGACCTCTCCCATCCAGTGCTTCCGCATTGTATGATAGACTGAGGCAGATAAATGTGTTTGCCTGTAGTATAGCAATATGCTTTACTATGCTGACATTTTACTATGTCAGCATAGTAAAGCTCCGCTGATTGCTCTGCTCCCTGAGTTGCTGAGGAAAGGGAAACCCTGATGATGCTTGAGCTGTCATCAGGGTTTCCTATTTCTCAGCCAATCACAGAGCAGTAGAGGTATGAATGGAGATAGTATCTCCATTCAACCTCTATTGCCCTCGTATTGCCTGCGGTTACAGCTAATTGAAGGCACCTGCTTTCAATTAGCTGTGACCACAAAGTTCCCACGGTCCAGGAATCCCACAATGACATTATGAGTCATAATGTCATTGTCGGATAACCTGTAAAAAATAAAAAAGAACAAGTTCAAAATAAAAAACACATACAAAATAAATAATTTAGGAAGAAAAAAAAACATTTTTTGTTTTTCCTCTCGAATTTTTGCTGTCGAATCCCGTGTTTTTCGGGTCGGGTCTACCCGAATTCGAACAGCCATACTCGGGTCGAATATAGGGACAACCCGAATTCGAACATCAACACTACTCAGCAGTTCGTTTTCAAGATCACTTATGTGTTGCTGTAGCGCATGTATTTCTTCCCCATGTTTAGACACAGTCTCTGTGATAGGCTGCAAGTGCTGGGTTATTATTATTATAATAAAATAAATATAATAATAATTATTATTATTATTAATAATAATAATAATAAACAGGGTTTATTTAGCACCAACATATTACGCAGCGCTGAACATAAAATAGGGGTTGCAAATGATAAACAAGTACAGACAGTGACATTGGAGGAGAGGACCCTGCCCCAAAGAGCTTACAATCTAGTAGGTGGGGGAATAAACACACAATAGGAGGGGAGAAATGTAGTGGTAAGAAGTAGTGACGGTTTCAAAGGACAGAAAGAAGACGGGTAGGCAAGTTTGCAAAAATGGGTTTTGAGTGCTTTAAATGAGCAGAAAGTAGGAGCAAGCCGAATAGGACGGGGAAGACTTCCAGAGAATCGGGGCACCTCTAGAAAAGTCTTGTAGCCATGCATGTGAGGAGCTTATGAGTGAGGAAGTTAGTTGAAGGTCATTGGAGGAGCAAAGAGAGCAGCTGGGGGAGTATTTTTTACCAGGTCAGAAATGTAAGTGGGACAAGAACTGTGGAGGGATTTGAAGGCAAAGCACAGGAGCTTGAATTTGATTCTAAGGTGAAATGGAAGCCAGTGTAGAGAACTGCAAAGAGATGCAGCGGAAGAGGAGCAGTGGGAAGGATGGATGAGTCTGGCTGCAGCCTTTATAATAGATTGTAGAGGAGAGTTAGTAGAGTTAAAGAAGAGGAGAGTTAGTAGATTGTAGTCAGGTTAGTGTCAGGTTAGTGTCTCTGTGATGGTTTGTAGCAAACTAGGCTGTAAATACTGGGAGACTTCATGTGCCAGCGTTTTGTTATCTAGTGGCATGTACACAGGGTTGTGAATGTCTGCCCTACCTGGGCTTGATCCTGGTTCCACTTGTTCCACCTGCTCGTCCGCCATTGTGGGAGCTGTCGAGGAGCCTGTGGAGCAAAGACAAAACGATCCATCCCTCAGCAGTAGCACTCGGTTGGTGAGTGGTGAGTTTTAAATGCCGTAGGGGAAAGTCGGAAGGACACAGAATCATGAGGGAGCAAGAGCCGCCGCTCTGCCCTGCCTCCTACATCAGGTGCTGGAACCGGAAGTGATGTTTTGCATTTATATATTAAACGTAGAATTATTTTCATGAAACTTTCATTTGTCTTTTTTTTATTCATACATTTTCTTTTTTACAGAAATATGAGTTCTTCAAAAAGAAGTTGTTTAAATGACCTTAAATGTACTTAGCCACTATTGTGGTGAACATTCTCAGCACAAACAGAGACGAAACTTTACATTTACAATTTGTGAAACAAGCGTATCTTGCATATTTTGGTAATAAACTGGCGGACCAAGATAAGTATTGTGCTACTCATATGGTATGCAAAACTTGTGTAGAGTGTCTATGTCAATGGAAAAATGGAAAACTGAAGTTTGAAATTTGGTGTACCTATGGTATTGCGAGAGCCCAAAAATGATCATAGTGATTGTAATTTTTTGTGCTGTGAATGTAAAAGGTTTTAATCGTTACAGGAAAAACAAGTGGGAGTACCCTGATTTGGAATCAGCAAGACGACCTGTGCCACATGATGTTGATGATCCCATACCAGTGTTTAGTACACTCCCTGATATTCCTGTATCCAACATGGAGGATATACAGGGTCTGGAGTGTAATCCAGGAGTGAGCAGTGGAAGTAAATATAAAGGAAGTGTTTCATCGAACCAGCAGTTTTCCCAAGAAGAGCTCAATGATTTAATACGTGACCTAAGTCTGTCAAAACTAGCATCTGAACTTTTAGCATCCAGGCTAAAGGAAAAGAACTGTCTTAGACAGGAAGTTAAAATAACGGTTTATAGGACAAAACATGACCTGTGAGGGAAAACATGAAAAAAAGATGCAGCGTACATCAATAAGGAACCAATGGTTGACAAAGAAAAAAACATTCTTCCTCCACTACACATAAAGTTGTGATTAATGAAGCAATTTGTTAGAGCTCTGAACAAGGATGGTGATTGCTTCAGATACATTTGTAGATTCTTCCCTGGATTGAGTACTGAAAAATTAAATGTAGGAATCTCTGATGGACCCCAGATTTGGAAACTGATGATTCAAATTTCACAAGTTACATGACTGATACTGAAGTTTCTGCATGACACAGCTATGTCATGGCTGTCAAGAACTTCTTGGGCAACCATAAACCACAAAATTAAGGAGAACTGGTACAAAACTTGCTCTTTAACTTTAAAAATTTGGGTGCTACTATGAGGATAAATGTACACTATCTCCATAGCCATTTGCAAACATTTCCTGAAAACCTTGATGATTTCAGTGAGGAACAAGTGTGAGGTTCAATCAAGATATAAAGGTGATGGAAGAAAGGTATCAGGGCAGATGGCATAGACACATGATGGCAGACTACTGCTGGAGGCCTTCAAGGTGATTGTCCTGATCATCAGCATAAAAGGAAATCATCCAAACAAGGTTTTTCAATGACTTCTTTGTGATTAGTTCTGTAAATATACTAAATATAGAATAAATTGACATTAGCTTTTTCAGAAAATTTAATTTTGTATAGGTAGGCATATCTAGTTTAGTTTTGCTTAATTTTCATGTTTCATTAGTTTTCTATGAGGGGTATTATTGAGGTCAATAATAAGCTCATAGGACAAAACCAATACCATATTTGGAATCTGTGCATTAAACATAACCTAAAATGAAAGTTCATTAAGGGTGTTCCCCTCTCTTCACTAATAACTTTAAATGTTGAGCCACCTCATTAAGCAATCATATATAATGTATAAAAGAAGAAAAAGAATGAGGTTCATGGCTCAGGGATTGTATGAAATTATAAATACGTGTATTTGTTACATAGTATCAAAGAAATTCATTTACATAACGCAATCAGGTATTTTACCTTGGTGTTGTTAACACTTCACATGACCTAGGTATTGTATAGTATGAAGTTGGGAAGAATATTATGGTAATGTCAGCATTCATGCAAGTCTGTACAATTTAGGACGTTTGCCACAGTATTTAACAGAGGTTGGACTAAGTCGTCACCCTTCAAGTCCAAGTCGAATCCCAAGTCCTTTACACCAAGTCCCAAGTCAAGTCTAAAGTCACCAAGAATTCTTCCAAGTCGAGTCCCAAGTCAAGTCACCTAATTTATCCCTATTTGAAAACTTAGAATGCAGGGAAGGTGATGTTATGTTATTGAAAACTCAGTGCCTTCCTCCCCACCTTTCTTGCATTCTAGGTTTTCTCCTCTGACAGCTGAAGGGGGTAGGAAGGCTGTGTAACAGATGCCTCACTGCCTTCCTCTTTTCCCCCTTCAGCTGTCAGCAGAGAAATCAAGTCAAGTTGCAAGTCACTGGGGAAACCCCCCCGAGTTGAGTTGCAAGTCATTCATTAGGTGACTTAAGTCGGACTTGAGTCCAAATCTTGCGACCCGAGTTCCAACCTCGGTTTTTATTGTTACTGTTTTTGCAATAGCCTTACAGTCAGAGCAAATAGAAAGGAGGATAGGAGGCATATTTCTGACAGGGTTCCCTGCCTAATGTAAAAAAAATCACTGGAATTCTGACAAGAGTTTTGGGTAGGTGATATAGAGCATTAAACCTATTTAACACATTCTTTAAAAGACTTCATGTACGGCCAGATGTTGGTCTAAATTTTGTGGTTGTCTTACTAAGACCCAGGCCTCCATTTTCACCTCTAATCCATGGATAGATCTGGGGTTTGGTAAATATCAGTTGTAAGTACAATTGTAAAATTGTCAGTATATCTAATTTGTGTACAGCAGGCTTGTCCAAAGTCCAGCCCGGGGCCAATTGTGACCTGTGTTCAGACTTCCACCAGCTCGCAGCCTATGTCATAAAATCAAAAATTTGCAGCCCCCCAGCACTGTTGACCACAGTATAAAATACAGTACAAAAAAGCTATTTTATATTTAATTAGAGTTGATCAACCGCCTTGCCAATAAAGTTTGGACACCCCAGGTGTACAGTATTCCAGCCCTAAGAAGTAGAAATCTGTCACTCTAAAAAATGGAGTCTTTATTTGTAAGGAGATTGGTCGTATTTAGGAGTTTTAAGAGTAATTATATATTTTAAGAGTAACAAAAGAAAAAGCAGTTAACCATTTTTAGTATATTGTGGAATTTAGTTCCCCATAGCCGCAGATGAATTATCTGGAAATCGTCTTAGATACAGCTTTCTGTAGATGTTGATAGCTATGCAAAACTTCTTTCTTTAAATCACACCAGTTCAGTGTAAAGTACACCTCTAACACAGAGCTTATTCATAGTTACATAGTTAGTCAGGTTAAAAAAGACACAAGGCAACCATATGGTAAATAAATATACTAGAACACTTGCATATTTCAGAAAGAAACCAATATGCACAGTTTGAAGGCAAAATAACACTTAAAAAGCATTGTTCGATGAACTTCAATAGAAATTAGAAGAAATAGACAGCGGGGGTTTCACATGTGGCCAATAATAGATTTTTTTATACAAAAAAATATTCATAAGTTTACATTGTGGTGTAAATACAACATAATAATAAATAAAGCTAGTACAACAATTAATTGATACAATAAACAACCAGAGATATTTTGGAACAAAGACGATTGGTGTGGTATCGATTCACGTATACTATGTGAATAAGATCCCTAGTCTTATTAAACAGATTGCTCTTAGTTTCGTCTAAATTTTGCGTAGGGTAAAGGAGGTCTCTGATTCTGACGTGTTATGCTTTCTAGGGTTATTATAGAGACCATAATAGTACTACAGTAAACAGACAAAGTAATTTTAAAAAACAAAATGAGTCATAGTGGTTAATCTAATTATGATAAATAAATATTAACTTTACAATTAATAATAAATGTAATTTGCCACTCGATTGCTCAATCAAACAATGTATCCAGGTCTGTTTGTAAAGACATCTTGTATGCACAGTATTCCCTTACATAGTTTTATGTTATCTGCAAACACAAAAATGGTAAACTAATAAAATTAAAGTTTGTTTTAAAAGTAGGGATCCCAGGGTAGTGTGCATGTGTGAGTGAATTGAGCTGGACAAGGAATAACGTCTACTGCGAGGACCTGGGATTGGGCAGTAAAATAAGACAGACACTATATACTGTTATGAGGGACATGACTTTAGATTTAGCAATAATTGGGGATTGGGCAATGGTAGCTATCCCTTTCTTGTATGTTTGGGATAAATGGGAACTGATCAAATATTTATAATTATAAAAATAATTATAGAACTTACATATTTATCCCTTAATCAGCTATTATTAATAAGTTCTTCCTTTCTATTTATGGATACATAAATAAAGTTTAAAATTTGCGAACTTGTTGCATAGCTATGATTTTGTGGGTATCAAGGAAAGAATTTAACTCATATAATAGGGACTATATATCTATTCGGCTTCCATCATCAATATTCATATAAAGGCAATGTTTTTGTACAAGCCAATAAATGACCACTGTTGTGTTTTGCACATATATTAGCAACCCCTTGGACCGGATCATGATCCCCTTGATTTCCAACTGGAGGGTTTGATTATGTATGTGTTCTTGAGTTTTTAAGTGAGGAATTAATGAATCCTTCCTAAGGGACGTGGCAGTCACTACTGAACTAGCAGACCATATTGAAACATTTTTTTACTAAAAATAAGGTAGAAGATACTTCCCCCTCTATAAATTGGACAGAACATAAAGCTACAATGAGCAGGATACTTATTCAGATATCTTCTAGGCTTGACAAAAAGTTCTATATTTTAAATGTATTCGAAATGTTAATAAGGTTTTATTAGAGAATGAGAAAAGAGCATATATTAGTGTTTATCCAAAAGTGGGAAAGGATCACTCTGAAGTGGTAAACTTTTGCCTGATTTTATTGATCAATTGTGATTTGAAAGTAACAAAAATATTATTGACTGGTTTGGATTTTTTCTCTCATACTATATTCATCTGGACGCCCGTGTGGTTTATTCACAGGTGTCAGGCCCTGGAACAAACTGAAAGCACTATCGACCTTATTTCAACAGTACACTCAGGATTGGCTTCCAATTGTTTTAACATTGCCATGATAATAGCTATAGATTTGCAAAAGGCATTTGACAGCTTGTCTTGGGATCATTCTTTTTGCTTACTTGAGCACTTGGGTTTTGGAGTTAAATTTATTTCTAGTTTGCAGGTACTTTATCACTCTCCTTCAGCACAGATTTCATTAAAAGGACACTTATCTTCTTCCAATAATATTTAAAGAGGAACAAGACAGGGGTCCCCGCTGTCACCCCTCTTGATTGTCCTAGTTATAGGACTCTTTGCAGTCACCATATGGGCTAATCCAAATATCAAAGGAATTTTTTGTGGTAATAAGGAACACAAATGTGGACTATTTGCTGACTATATTTTGATGTCTATCCCTTTTCCTTTAATTACATTACCCACGGCAATTAAATTATAAATCAGGATAAATCACTTGTCTTGACTAATAATCTTTCAGACTCTTTTACTCAACTACTAAAACAAGATTATATTTTCAATGGTGCACAAAGTCTGTCTTGAATTTTGATGTATAATCCTAGAGCTGCACCTTACTCCTTACTCCTCCTACTAACTCTTTATCAGGAAATTTTCCCTTAACTTTTTCACTCTATTTTTTAAAGATTAGGTGATGGACGTTGCCTTTTTTATGGTTTGGAACAATAGCCACAGTTATATTAAACGTTTATCTAGGTTTTTCTAATATGTTAGAACTCTCCCAATTTTTATATGATCGTGAACACTTTCAAGTATGCAGCACACTCTTTTTAGATTTATATTGATAAAAAAAGGCAGAGAATAAATAGGGTATGATGGTTCCTCCTAGAAGGCTACTATCGAACAGCTCAAGTAGCACAGTTGGCCCAAAGTACTTCCTTTTCTACACAATGGTTCTCAGTGGTTGCAGGGTGGAACCACTTTCTTGCTTGCCTATTTCTATTGAGGCTGTGATGTGGGTACCAATTTTATGTCCCACCCCATCTCATTTATTATCTATTTGGGATAATATAAGGCCCCTGTATTTAATAATCCTGAGTTCCCAACAGCTTTGAATTCTTTACAGTTTTAATGGTGGATAAACAAATGTTTTGGGAGAATGGGAGATTTCTAAGTTGGAAGTAGAAATGATGAAAGATAAATATAAGATTCCTTACTCGGAGACCCATAGATTTATTCAGATTAAAGTAGATTAGATTTTCGGTTATTTTTTGCTCTCTCTTAATTGTCCTAAGAAACTGTATTATATGATCCAAAGGGAGGCTGACCTAAATTCAAGATTCAAGAATTGCAAAAAGTGTCTTTATTCTAAACCAAGCGTCTCTTATTACATTTTTATTAGAGTCTAATAATATATGCATTGTGTTGGGTATTTGGCTCCTAGTAGAGTTCACCACTATAATCCCACAGTTTTGCCACTATGTTTTCAGGGATGTGGACAGTTGGGTACCATGAAGCATATTTGGCGGTAATGTCTCATGGTACAGAGGTTTTGGACAATCTATAATTTTTTTGTAACTAATGTGAGGATCCCTATGTCTCCAGAAAGTGGATTATTTCTCAAATTTGATTGTCATCTCCCTAAATCATTATTACGTCTTATCTCAAATATTTTAGTGGTGGCCAGGATAACTATAGCTTTTCATTGGAAATCAGGTTTGTTACCTATTGACTCTGTTAAAAGTAAATTAAACTGGATTTTAGTTAACAATCTTACTTGCAAGCTTAATAACAAAATGTCTCAGTTTTGTATGATGCTTGGGACCATTGGTTCCAATATACGAGGGGGTGCTGGGAAGTTCCTGGCTTTGCCCCCTTCCAGATGAAATAGAAAAATGTGTGGGGGTATATGACAGCCTACTATCTTCGTATGTAACTGTGCAAATATCAGGTCTTTGCGATTCTTAAAACTGTTTTTTCTTTTAGTGGGACGCTGTGATGGCAGAGGCAAAAGCAAGTTTCACGTCACTGGAGTTAAGGGCCGTCAGGAAGTTTTTGTTTCTCCAGGGAAAGTCAGCAATGGACATTCACACTGAGATGTCAAACACTGGGGAAGTAGTGTCCTTCCTATAACACTGTCAAAACCTGGATATCTCGTTTCAAGACTGGGCATTTCACCGTTGAAGTTGAGCCTCGCAGTGGGGGCCCCCCCAACTTCAACTGACCCGGCACCCTGCGATGCTGTCCACGAGCTGGTTATTAGGGATCAGCAAATATATCCTCAAAAAGATAGCCCAGATACTTGACATCTCACGGTGATCAGAAAAAGGAACGAGTTAAAGCATCCAAGGCCCATTTTGAAGTTGCACAGGACTTTTTGGCTAGTTTAGTGACTGAGGATGAAACCTGGCTCCATATCAATATCCTGAAACCAAGGAACAGTCAAAGGAATGGTGCCACAGTGGGTCCCCGCGGCTGAAGAAGTTCCAAACCTAGAAATCAACCACAAAAGTCATGCCGTCCATTTTCTGGGACAAAGACGGTATTCTGTTGGTGGACTACCTACCTCAGGGCTCTAGTATCACGGACAGTATGCTAACCTCCTGGGCTGCCAAATTGCGGACTATTATCTTTTCCCGAATTTGAAGAAACATCTGAAGGGGCAATGTTTTGAGGACATTTCTGACGTCAAAGATGCTGCTTAGAGCTGGTTTGTGGCCCAATGAAAGGACTTTTATTTGAACAGTCTAGAAAAGCTGCAACTACGCGAGACCAAGTGCATCAGTCTCAGGGGGGAATATGTTGAATAAATGTGTTAATTCATACCTCTGCCTCTTCTTTCTGGGCAAAGCCAGGAACTTCGCATCACCCCCTCGTATAAATAGGGCTACAAGTGCAAGATCTTAATTCTTCCTACCTGATCCTGCCTTGAATTTTAACTTCATCTTTTTTTTTGGTGTAAATAGGCTTGCTAGCCTGTGATAGCTACGATTTCAGGATGATCTAAGGAGTTTAAATTGTTTTATTGGTATATGATACAAATATGTTGTATGTTTGGATTTTGATATAATTGTTTCTTAATTATTCCTTCAAAAATCAATACAAAAAGAATAATATAAAAAGTACACTGAACCCTGGGATACACCACTAATAGCCTTAAGGCATCTAAACTGTGAAACAATTATCCTTACTTTCTGAATATTTATCCCTAAAACTTAGTTCTCTATCCCTTTACAAATTGAATTTTCTGAGCCTTCAGACTTTAACTTTAACACATTAATCATTTGTGGGGTGCTATGCGGGCATGTGCAGAAGCAGCCTGCTGGGATCTGTATATCACGAATCCCTGGAGGCTTTGCACTCCCATTCAGTCACTATAGTAGATATGAGGGTTTATACATTAGAATAATGACAACTGCATAAACACAGAAACAGCTCTCATGCTGCCGTCACTGAACACGCTCACACCCGGGAGAGCTTTTTCTTACAGTACAAGTTAAGCAGGGAGCAGGCCAGCTGAATTCTGAGGTCTATGGTACATGCTCTCAGGGACCTAACACTGAGCATGCATAGGAAGCTCCCCCTTCTTTGGGTAGCAAGATGTAATAGAGAAAGATAAGAGTTGGGCAGGTAGACAAAGCGGACTGTAATGTCATTGTGTGTGCCCAATCAGCTGGTAGGACCGATCTCAAAGGTAGGATTATCTCACAGGACACCGATTATTTTTTAGTTTCATTTTCAGTTTATATAGAACATTTGTTGGCATGAGTGTGCATTATGTAAGATGTGTATTGTGGGCACTGTTTTGAACTAAGCAAGATATGCATCACACAGTTCTATAGCTTTAAGTAATAGATATTTATCATAGTAGTAACCTGTGGGGAAGAGAGTAAGCTGAGATGCCTCCCTACTTGGCTACCTGGATATAGAGCCCTTCACATATCTAATACTATGCTCTTTAACAGCTGGCTAAAAACTGAGGCTTTGGCACACACAAAGCTTGCTTACTACAATAAAAAATGGCAGTGTATGCAGATAAAAAGAAGGGGAAGCTATATTGTTACAAATGAATGAATATTGATGTTTAAATGGAAGTTGTATGGAAGTGAATTGTGAAGTTGGGCCCAGAATCCTGTGAAGGTACCAAATCTGGCTAGAGAACTATTCACCAGCTAGTCACCTAGCACAAAATCTAAGACAAAGTTCATTTTTTTACAGCACATGTCACAAATAACAAAGAGGCCCACATAGTTTTATATCCTTGTTACTAATGAATATTTATATTTCACCTTAACAGACTTACTTACAGGAGTGGAAGGTTTTGCTTTTCTTGATCAGCATTCCACACAAAGGATATTGTGGAATCGGAGAGAGTGCAGAGAACAGCAACAAAACTAATAAAAGGAATGGAGGAGAGCTCAGCTATGAGGAGAGATTAGCTGACCTGAATCTATTCTTCCTTGAAAAGAGAAGTTTAAGGAGGAATATGATTACTCCATATAAATGGTCAATAAAGAGAACCTGGGTAGCCAAACCTTTCCATGTCCATCATTTTATGACCACATTGTTCCCAATTTCAAATGACCTCCAGAGTCACCAGATCTCAATCCAACAGAGCACCTTTGAGATGGATGTCCATTTGACAAATCTGCAGTAATTGCGTGATGCTATCTTGCATGGACCAAATCCCAGGGAAATGTGTCCAGCATCTTATTGAATTTATGCTACAAAAATTTGAGCAGTCCTGAAGGCAAAATGGGCAAAATCCCCTCCAGACATTGAGATATTTGTACAAGCTTGGAAGGATGTGTGGTGGTGCTGGAGGTGTAATTGGTTGTCCAGCTCAGGTTAAAGCTACGTACACACTTCCAATTATTATCGTCGGAAAACGAACGACGAACGTTCCTGCACGATATATATGAACGATCGTATAGCACCGATCCTGCACAGAGAGGTAACGACACGATCGTTCGTAGATATTGTACACACAATAGATACGATCGTTTAAGCGATAGAGGAACTATGTGCACGACAGGAAAGTGAACGGACGTTCGTTCATCACGCATGCTCTGACCATGGACGATCAACGAACGACCGTACACACGAACGATGTTCAACGATCGTCGCCCAATCCGATCCGCCGGTCCGGTCGTTCGTTTCCAACAATTTTCCTCGTTCGTCGGCGTCGTTGGTTACTTTTTTACGAACGATTTTTTGCCCAATCGATCGTTCGTCGTTCGATTGGAACGATAAAAATTGGAAGTGTGTACGCACCTTAACTCTTCAACCAGTGTTTACATTAGGAGAAGTAATTTGAGTGTTAAGATTACATTTAAGCCATTGTGTTTACATGAATAGAGGTGTCACCTTGATTTGTTAAGATATAAACATAAGTACTCTTTGCTGAATGTACCTAGAATTCAATTATTCATATCAATATATATTATGAGGGGAAAAGGTGCTGCAGAGATGTTACCAAATGCTTTTATTTTCCACAAAAATACCCAGGAGAATAAGTGTACTTTATTAAAAAAGTTTGATAACTATACAGAAGCCCTACATTACTGGTATTAAAGTGGTAATGCAGTAGTATAGTGGTAATGTAGAAAAAGTTCCTAATATTCCTCACTACCAAGAATATTGATGACAACATTTCACCACATTGCAACGTTTAGCCTAGGCACAGACAATTACCTGGAACTCAAGGACTGATTTATAACAATAAATTAGTTTAACAAATAATTATGTTGCTGAAAACTAATAGGTCAGAATTTGGTACTGATATTAGTAAATAGGACTGATGTAAAAGCACAAATTCTGACAAGGAGCTATGTTTATGAGTCATGCAGCAGTGATGGACAAAGGTATATTTCAAGGACCACACAGGCTCTTTAGGCATTACATATCAAATAGTTGTAGAAAAATATCTTAAAGCCTATATGGCATTACATTTCACACCGAGCGGTCACTCTACTTGTTTAGGTCATATAAGCAATTCTGGTAACTCATCAAGTCATCACTTTAATAATGTGACATTCCTCTGACATTGGGGATATGACATAATTGTCTTCCCACATATTCGTGTATCAGTTGACACTGATTTTTGGCAAAGTAACAAGCCAATTTTTACTTGTGAAAGGGTAATGTAAAATACTGTAACGCGTGACAACATTTTTATATCTCTACTGGGTTCTGTTGCAACTAGAACACTTAAAGACAAGAGCCATTCATGTTTATTATTTCTGCATCTGTGACTGTATTCTTTTTCTTTGTTCCTAAACTTGTAGACATGGGGATGCAGGTAACAAGTTTTCCAGCAGTAAAAGTGGAAAAACAGTAATTGACAGAACTATGAATTTCAAAGATATAACAGAACAAATACTGGTATAAAATGGGTGGTTAACGAAAACAAAGGTTTATTTTAAAAATTAACTAAAATATGAACAGTTTCTTGTAAAAAAAAAAAAAAAAAAAATATGTTATAATGGTTTTAATGCAAAAGCACTAGGTTTTTCCAAAATGAACGGATTATGTATGGAAACATTTTAATGTTAATCTTTAAACCCATATTACAAGAACCCCAATTATCTTATCAGATTTTCCTGAAAATTATATTCCATAAGTTAGATTTGTATTTATTCAGTTTATAAATGGAGAAAACATTAAATGGCACTTTCAAAAAATTAAAATCAATACACCTTGTAAAAAGAAAGGCATCAGCAATAATAATACATTTTCAAGTGTACAAAGTTTTAGAATCATTTTTTGTAAATACAATGAAATCAAACACTAAACCATAACTGTCAAAATGTCCCTTTTAACGAGTTATGTCTTCTTTGCATTTAGCTAACACCAGTCAAATAGAAAAAAAAATGTACAAATAACAAAAGTTCTACACTTTTATGAGAAGATGACTGGGTTAACAAAAATTAACCAAAGCGTTAACAAGTCTTCAGATTTTGATGCTTTTACAAAGCATGGAATCTTTTAAAAGATGCAAACAGCTGCAAAAAGTTTTCATGAACTCAACTGTTTGAAAGTCAAGTTTCAACTTGAGAAGAATCTTCAACAGAGATCCTAGCAGATTATCCCTTCAGATGACTCTTAGTCCTCAATAACAATTGGCTCATCATTGACAGGGTGACGCATAGGTAGTCCCACCTGAGGCTGACAGATAACTATATGTCTGTAAGGCCGACGGGCAGCTCGCTTGGTTTCAGAAGATGAGAGCATCTTGCGAACTTTTCTAGGTACATATATAAAAAAAAAAATACAGTAAATCATACTCAACCAAGTACCAAGCAATAGGAGTCAATAATGCTGCCCTTCATATTTTAGACTGTATTAAAGCTTCTCTATAGTAGTATTGAAACCTATTACGCATTACTATGGATAAGCCAACCTGATAATAGTATGACCATTATATATATATATATATATATATATATATATATATATATATATATATATATATATATATATATATATATATATATACACATACACACATACATACTTATACACACACATACATACACCCATACACACATTAATACTTTTAGCGAGTGGGACTAAAATACTAAATACTAAAAGTATTAAAATGTTTTAACTGGACACTTTCTGTGGATTAACTTGAACTAACTTCTTCTGCTTTCATTAACCACAACTCCTCTGCAGTGCCACATAACACCTCTTAAAAAAACATTACTCTAAGCGATTGTGACTGAAGTCAAAAGAAATTTAGCCATAATAAGAGAAGTGCAATAAAGGGAACATATTATTTAATGAATAATACTGACCACTAGAGGATGCCAATAAAAGTCTTTACAACAGCTGCATAAAGAGGTATATAGAATAGACTATAATTGTGAAATACAAAAACAATAACTAGCAATAGCTCTAGTCTGCTGCATAAACCCCCCTAGCGGTCTAATTCCTTCCAAATTTCCATGCAAAAAGCGGTACAATTTTTTGCATGGAAGCTTTTTTTTTTTCCATTGTAGACTGTAATTCTTAGGCATAACCCACCGATATTTAATAAATTTGATAAAATTTAAATAACAAAACAATTACAATTATTTGAATTTCCCGCCGATCCTCCAGCCCGCACCGATGCATGTACCGACGTCACCCCTAAACCCCGTAGATCTAGTCTCTGCACTTTGCGACTGGAGGTCGAAGAGTAAGGATGTGTCCCCAGGATCTGCGGGGACCAGCAGGAAGCCAGGGGACAGTGACGGAACAAGGTGTTTTTTTTTTTTTTAAGTTAAAAGCGACCTCAAGTGTGATTTGGTAATACTGCTTTTTGCAGGTAAGATCCACCTCGAGTCCCACTCGGGAATACTAGTGGGGTTAAAGACCAGAGGATGTAATGAAATCCCTAGGAGGGGAGAGCATAGGTAGAAATTTATTTGTGTGCGCCCTCAAAATGTTGAAAAACTACACAAAACTGTCCATAGGCAAACCTTTGAAAAACTTGACAAAGCATCAGTTTACAGTTAACCATAAGTAATTATCCTGGAATTATGTTCCCATCAGATCACACCTTTACTTTTTTTTATTTTTTTTTAAGGTATTTTAAGATCATTAATTTAGACCTTTTGATTTATTTTATTCACAATACAGTATTGGTATTACATTTAGAAGTGATATGTTCTCTTTAATAAGAGATCTTAGATGAGTCAGAGTTGAGTGCTTTCTGCTTCATTTTATAGGAGTATTGGTGAAAAGATTTACACAACATTTAGCTCTAAGACACCTTTATAGCTCAAATGTTGAGGCAAAATGTCTTACACACACTGGGCCTGATTTATGAAAGCTCTACAAGACTGAAGAGAATACACTTTCAGAAGTGAAGCTGGGTGATCCAGAAAACATGGATCGGATTTTTAGAAATCATTTGCTAGCAAACATTTTGAACCCTGGACCAGATCTATTCCAGGTTTGCTGGATCACCCAGCATCACTGATGAAAGTGTATTCTTTCCAGCCTTGGAGAGCTTTCATAAATCAGGGCCACTATCTTTGTCATACATGCACCACCATTCTTTATATAGCAAAATGCCCCTTTCAGATTGAAAATTCTCCTGATTTTCTACTTCTTATTTATCTGTCTCACTGAAGAATAAATTAGTAAATTGTTTGGAAATGACCCAATAATCCTTCCCAGACAGATGGGCAGCAACAATCACTACTTTAAGATCAACGGTGTCTTTTCTTCTTGGCTCTGTGTTGATAGACAGCTGCATGCAAATTGACTATACTACTGCTTTTAACCACCTAGCCGGTATGCCCGACCTTCGTACGGGCAAAAAAAAAATATATATATATATATACACACATATATATATATATACACACATATATATATATATACACACACACACATACACACACACACACACATACATACACACACATACATACACACATATACACACACACACATATACATATATACATACACACGCACACACATATACATAAATATATATATTACATACATACACACACACATATAATTGTTATTCATTAGTCAGTCCATTGATTGACAAATATATACAAATTAGTAATTCCGTTAAAAAAAATCCAAAACACAAGGTGTGCAATAATATTCAATGACCCAATGTAGTGAATAGCCAGGGAATACCAAACCACATAAAAGGTAGATAAGTAAATGGTAGCTCACATTACCTTAGATTGCCATATAGATACATCTGGGTAGGGTATGCAGAGAGCACTAAAAAGATCACATTATCACAGGTAAGTAAAACAGTAAACATAACCTCAGTGTAGAAACGCAGGAATAAAATCATGATTCACTAAAGTTTACAGAAGCTTTACAAAAGTTATCATAACCAAATGATCACTCCATGACCACCATGGTTAAACAAGTGTCTCACATCATTAGACACATCTGTAAGAAAAATACCGGGAGATTACGTTGGTGATAAGGAGATTGCATAGCCAAAATTTAATTATACGATCCTCAATAAACATTAATACTAATGTACAAATGAGATATAAGTATAAATCGATGACAAAATATTTTTTATATCAGTTTCATTGGAGGCAATAAAAGTTGTATTACCTGAGGTACTCCCCAGGTCCAGAGATTGACGGATTTTTGAGTATCAACTGTATATCACAAAAAAGCAGTGTGATAGTCCTTGTTGTTTTTTATAGATGCATAAAGTAGGTGTGAAAACTAGTGACAATATGGAATCTATGGGAAAAAGGGAGCTCTGACACAATAGCATTTAACCCCCCTAGCGGTAATCCTGAGTGTGACTCAGGGTGGATTTTCCATGCAAAATGCGGTAATCCAAATGTCACTCGGGGTCGCTAAAAAGATTAAATATTGGACATATTTCGGTGAGTTATGCCTAAGAATTATAGGCCTACAATGTAAAATAAATTTCTATGCAAAAAAATGTAACGCTTTTTGCGTGGAAATATGGACAGAATTTGAACGCTAGGGGGGTTAAATAGTGGAAATAGTGGGTGTCAGCGAAATTGGCAAAAGGATGCAAAGATGTTATATATTTTACTTTAACCCTTTAAAAGGGGTAGTATTAGGATATTTTTTAATGGTATAGTAGATATGGATATATTGCTGAAATGATAGTTTGACAATATTTTAGCTAGTATATCAAGTGATATCAAGCCATAGTAAAGGCTTATTTAGATGATGATTGTGAAGTGTGTTCAAATTCACAAAAAAGGTTGAAAACTCTGAGTTTCATTGGATCATTGATGCATTGAGTCCAGGAGTGGTTGTGGCTTTTTAATGTGTAAATCCATCCAGGTTCCTTTTGCAATAATTTGTTCCAATCACCACCACAAACCATCAGGGGATACATGTTCCAAGGCAGTAAAATAGATCACATCAGCCTTAAAATTGTGCTGCAATTCTACATACCTAGTGAGAGGTGTGTTATTATCTTACAGTTTTCTAACAAATAAATGTGTTCATAAATTATGTGTTTAAACTGTCTTTTCGTTTTGCCGATATAAAAACTACCACAGTTACAAATGGTACTTGTTGAGTTTAACACTCAGTGGGATGAAATGTTTGATTATTATCCTTAATTTCAAAAGTTATTAATATAATTTGAGGGTAAAATATGTTTATATTGTTAACATGTCTTACAGGGAGTTGTTAGAATTTGTGTTTCCAGGGCAAAAAGTTTGTGAGGCAAAGTGACTACAAATAATTTTATTTCCTATTGATGGTGCCTTTTAAATCATTTGAGGTTTGTCTGATACCAATTTATGTATCGTAGGATCACTTGTCAAGATTGTCCAATGTTTTCTGACAAAATTTATGGATTTCTTTGTCATTATTGTATTTTATTAGATTTTTTTGTTTACTTGATGGAGGATCTTAGGTGGAGGAAAGAGTAATTCCTGTCGGGTTTTACTACATGCTTTTTGATACGCTCTTTTCAGAGTTTTTCTTTGGAGGAGCCTCATTTGTAGTTGTTTTCTACTACTTGACTCATCACCTCTCCTGTGTCCAGACACACGCAGAGCATGTCTTGCCCATGTGTGGCTGAGCCGGCCGCACGTGTGTCTGGAACTTTTGTTTGGTTCCAGGACCCAGTGTCAGGCCTTCTGCTGAACCCGGAAGTGATGTAATTTCTGATTTTGGCAGTCCACACAGAACGCAAATGAAACCGACTGACAGCTCCCCCCAGGACCTTGGTACTGGCTCACATACATATAAGGTAAACAATTTGGTTACTGATTCATGTAACTTGCAAATTTTTGAAAGGGACCTAGTCTTGCTCCTTCTAGTGAGGCACTGTGGATTCAAGTTTGTGCGCCTCTAGATACATTTATGAAAATCTTTCCTATTTGGACACAGGTCAGTTCAAATGCTTTTTTGTTTGTTTACCATACCAATTTATTAGGTGGTAATACAACTTTCATTGCCACCAATGAAACTCTCCGATATGAAAAATATTTTGTGTCATAGATTTATACTTATATCTTATTTGTACGTTAGTAATAATGTTTATTGAGGAGTGTATAAATAATTTTTTTGGCTATGCAATCTCTTATCACCAATGTAATCTCCCAGGATTTTTCTTATATATGTGTCTGTCTAATGATGTAAGACACTTGTTTAACCATGGTGGTCATGGAGTGATCATTTGGTTTTAATAACTTTTGTAAAGCTTCTGTAAACTTTTTTGAATCATGATTTTACTCCAGTGTTACTACACTGAGGTTATGTTTACTGGTGATTTACTTACCTGTGATAATGTGATCTTTTTAGTGCTCTCTGCATACCCTACCTAGATGTATCTACATGGCAGTCCATGGTACCGTGAGCTACCATTTACTTATCCACCTTATATGTGGTTTGGTATTCTCGGGCCATTCACTACATTGGGTGATTAAATATTATTGCACACCTTGTGATTTGGATTGGCAGATGCCTACTACACTTCTAAATTACTATCAATAGTAACGGGTCAACAACAGAACTCCTGATGAAGCAGACCAGATCTGCGAGACACAAGATATATTTAGACCCTTGAATAATCTTGTGATTACTCCATCATGTCCGGATTTGGCTACTGCAAAATTCCTTTGGAACATTTCAAGGTCTAAGCAGGCATCTTACATAGCAGGATATTTGTAGCTAGTGCCTTTTTAGGCCCCAATCTATGCTTTTAGAATGTATGTGTATATTGTGTTTATGACAACATACAATGCAGTGTTCTCCCCAGCCCCATTTAGCTGGGCACACCACCCGGCACTTTTCATTAACTACCCGGCTGTTTTTCGGTAGTTACTGATAAGTTGGGTCACAATGCAAAGTCTGCCACCCGCCTAAAATTTCTTCCCACCCAGTTAAAAAAAAAATCCAGGGTTGAGCACTGCAATGAATACCTTTTTAGCATTAATTGATACATGCTTTAATTAAAATTGAGCTTTTGGTACCATTAAAAACTTCTTTATCCAATTTGGGTTCTTTACTCAAATGGGTAAATTCTCCTTTCTGCTCCCTAACTGACAATTTGGGATGTAGGTACCTCAATATAAATTACTAAGGTTTTTTTCTCAATTTTCTTTGTTAAATAAATAATAATGTGTGTAACACATGGGGCTTGATTTTTTTTTAAAGCTCTCCAAAGCTGAAGAAGATACCCTTTCATCAGTGAACCTGCGTGATCCAGAAAACCTGGGATGGATTTCTTAAGTTATTTGCTTTTTTTTTTTAAAACATGTTTTCATCATCATCATCATGGACCAGAACTATTTCAGGTTTGCTAAATCACCCAGGTTCACTGATGAAAGTTTCTTTTCCAGTCATTGAGAGCTTTAATAAATCAGGCCCATTGACGGAGAAATTGTCTGGAACATTTCCTTATACTTGCTTTTGTGAAAGACTGTTCTATTGACTGCTGTGGATGGCTGCAGCCCTGTGCATATTTCATTGGCACAATATTTTCTAGCAGGCATGTAAAAGTGCACATAATCATGATTGTAACTGTAAGAACCTTGGATGAATATCACAGCATATATTCAGTGTGAACAGCCCAAATTTGTGAAAGAAAGGGATATAAAGGCTGGATTTGCATTTGGATTAGTGTGCTGTGTAAGTAATATATTTATGTAAAGAGGACTTATTATTGTTGTATAATAGTTTTAAGATTTAGTTTTGAGGTGGTTTTCTTCATCTGAGGTTGTATTTACCTAATTTTAATGACTTCCTATGCAAAAAGCGTGTTTTCCTTTACTCATGAAGATTTTTTCTCTGCACTGTAACAATATGCTTTTGAGAGAAGCAAATGCCATATGTTCTGGATGGATGGATGGATTCTTTATGCTAAAGTAGCAGCACAATTTATATCCATCAATGTATGCCAACAATAAAAATATTGTTTTGGTTACAAATATAGTTAAAATAATGGCAAACAATGTTTATCATTATTTTATTCAGTACTCCGGTCAAAATGTTTTCTAGTTTTGGATAAACCAAAGGACATAACCACGAATCAGTAAACCCCAACAAAACTTTTAATGGTAGGAGAAAGCATAGCATAAAGAATAGAAGAATTTATATACTATATAAAGGGCCGTTATACTATATGGCCCTTAAATTTTTACACAATTGCAATGTGGCAAACTGCCAAGAAATGGCAAGAAAATGCATAGATGATCAGAACTATTAAAAAACTATGTACTGCTTTTGAACATACCTTGTTTCCTCTGTTGCCATGTAAAAAACATCATCAGGAGCATCAATCCAGTTCATCTGCCTCCTCTTTACTGGAGGCAAGCAACCTCCTCGAATTAATCTGACCTTTGCTGGGTAAGATTTCCCATTGAGCAGTAAGTTTCGGTTTGGTCCCTTGAAGATAAAAACAAAAGACATAGTTTGAAAACCTAATTGATATATCTTCATAGCACTGCCTGCAAACTAATAAGGCACAACAACAGGACACAAATGTACCAATTTATTGTATTTCAGCACAGTGCTTGCTTTGAGGTAAAACATGATATGAAAGAAAAACAAACTCAAAATCAGAAAAAAAATAATGAAAGACATTTACAGCAGTTAAACTAAGGCTTTATTTGACTGGGCACTGCTGACCAAGTTGATTAATGATAGTGTACAGATACACATAAAAGAAGTACTTCAAAGCACAAATAAGTTAATAATAGTAGGTTGATCCATAAGCAGCAGACACCACTAAGTAGAATCAGACTTCACCTGAAATTTCTGTTTCCTAAGTTTAATATTATGGGTTGCGTTATTTCCTAAACCTGATTGCAAAATAAATTGTTTTGATGTCAGAGATAAACATTCAGGAGACTAAAGAGTTTCTGACTAGGTTGAATAAAGATTTTTATAATTCAATCTTTTAATTGTTTTTTTTTTAACAAAATGATATGGTATAGTGATATTTTAGTATAATGATATGTCTAATTAGTCATCCCTTTTAACAATCTTAATCCGATTCAATTGGGGCTGGAAAACACATATGGACCAAGGGGAGAGGAAATAAGGGTGAAAGGGGAGGGGGCGGAGACATTTCTTCAGATTGTCCATATACTAGGTTGATAATTATTGGAATGGAGTGAAAGTCAAACTGTTGACAATCCACAGGTTCCAGATCAAATTACATTTTTTTTAAATTTATCAGTGATTAGCACAATTTGTGTGCAATTAAGACATACTGGTCTCTGAACTGCCAAAAGCACTGCTCCAAAAAGTCAATGGTATTATGTTGACCTGCATTAAAGGGCAACCTAAACTCTTGACATCAACACTAAAAGTTTGTTGCTGTAATTAGACTTGAATTATTTAGTCAAAGAAATCAAATGCAACCACCATGTCCGGGGACTGATAATCTGCAACATACATGAATTTAGATTGCAATCCAAGAATGTTTGTAAAATACATAGAAATTAGGTAAAGCTGGCCATACAACAGTAAGTAGTACAATTACAATCCAAATGACTCACAATAACCTATTAAATAGTGGTACTGTTTGGATTTTGGCCGACTGTGAGTTTGGCCCAAACATCTAACATTGTGTTTGGTTTATCAGAACTAAACATCAGCAGTTTTTTAAGCTATCTTTTGTTAGCTACTAATTGTGCACATATCTTCATATGCACAACTATCATTAGTAAATATTGGTCTGTAAACCTGTTGTCAATGAAAATGGTGGGGAGAATTATGGTTAGTGATATTATGTGGACAGGACTAACCCTGACAAAACCAGTCAATGAGAAAACCACCACCATACAGAGCTTTTTTTTAACAAAATAGGAGTGTAATTTATCCGATTAAATAGTAGGCAGGTGGTAAAAGGGCAGATGACCAAAGTTAAACATTCTTCTGTATAGAGCACAGGCTTGTTCAATCAACATTACTACCGACAAGCTGGGCTCTAAACAGGAACACTCTAGAGTGTGCATGTTCCTATTGAGGCAATAGGTGCAATGCAACTAAATAAAAGTAATAAACTCTATAAAAAATAACTAGCCAGGAAGAAAGCCCAGTCACAACACCTGTCAGTCACATTACATGTGCATATGGAAGTGCTATGTAATCAACAGCATACAGCTTTATCTACTTTTTCCAAAATTCAAAAAATCCAAAATTTTTTTTTTTTTTTTGCATATAACAGGGAGGTGAGAATGGGTATGAAGTATGTAATTGAAATTTAATGTTAATCCTCTTGCAAATGAAAACAATTAAGCAGTTTTTTTAAATTAAAGATAATTGCATTTTTTTTCTCGATACCAATGTCTAGTCATTTTTTTGTAATTCAGCAATATGTGAAAAGGAGGGATAGAAGTAGTAGCTAACCAACATAGTTGCTGAGAGAAAGCATTTATACGGCCACCATATTTAGAGATTAGTGAACTGCAATTAAATATTTATTTGTGCCTAAACCTATTTTAAGGGACACATGTACTTAATAAATATCTGTTTATCAAGTTCGTCTCTATTCCCTGACCCAAAGTAATTGACCAATCCCCTCCACAGATTAATTTTCACTGAGATTCCAAAGAGTGGTTCCCTGTCTGTTTACTTTGCAGTGCTGTAGACACGCCTGTGTATTACAGCTCCATAGACATCTATGGGGCTGTGTCCCAAGGCAAGTTTCATAAAGAGAAGATAGAAGACAAACTTCTTTGCCCTGCCACAGGTCATGTTGTTTTACTACGTTTAATAAATTTTATTATATGGACAGAAAAAAAAAAAGCATAAAACCTCAAGTTTTTTTTTACAAATTTGGTATATCAAATAAAAATAGATAATTTCATCCACTTTGTAATATGTCGACACCACAGTGTCCCTAATGACTGGTTAAGTGCACACCAATGTATAGTAAAATTATCTAAAAGCCATCAACATGATTTCAGCTTCCAGTCCTCACCTACCAAAGTAATGAATATACACAGCTAGACCATTAGCTATCTTTATGTAAATTATGACCCAAATGTTTGGCTTGGTTACAGTTATATTTATCTGGTCATCAGTTATTCTTGAGGTAGACCAGCATTGTCCAAAAATACATTTTCCTATTTCCTCCATAGAAAAACATGCAAGTTAGAGGTAATAACATTAGTGATAATAGTTGCATAGCTATCTTTTGTATGAAAGTTTTGTATGAAATGTGGTGGCCTGACTGGGATTCCCCAACTGGCCATCACCCAAATCTAAAGGTAGCTTATTACACTCTTCACTTCTGCTGGCACTAAACATGACCTTATATATTTTCTGACTCCCTAACTTTCTTTGAATGCCAATTCATAATTTGCATATTCTGTTGTGCCTGTACTGTGATTTATTCTATGCCAATTTACATACAGTCAACAAAACATAGAATATATGACATCTATCTGCAAGATGGCTAGGCCTAATAATTCAGCAAATAGTATGCTTGAAGATTTGCAAATATAAATACTTTCAGGAGGACATCAAGATTTGTTTTTCTGCATAGCTCATCTAGGTTGTAGACTAGGGTGGCACGACTGCCAGGGTTGGCACACATCTACCCACACATGATGTTATCAATTGTACCTCACTGTAACTAACTCCTGTGTCTAAGGTTCATAGAAACATACCCTACCAGCAGTCTAGACTGGTCCTCATTGTTCTTATCTGCACATCTTATGGTAAGAACATGGCAGAAGCTAATTGCTGCACAATTCTCAAATGTATACTTGAGATGCTGAATATATTATAAAAGCATTCAAATTATTGAAAAGCATTTATATATTTTTACATAGCCAACTGGTACATAAATTGCTCAGTATCATGACAATAAAACTGGTCAAGTACCTTTTTCAACATTTCGTAAGCTACGTACACACTTCCAATTATTATCGTTGGAAAACGAACGACGAACGATCCTGCACGATATCTACGAACGATCGTATAGCACCGATCCTGCACATAGAGATAACGACACGATCGTTCGTAGATATTGTACACACAATAGATACGATCGTTTGAGCGATAGAGGAACTATGTGCACGACAGGAAAGTGAACGAACGTTCGTTCATTACGCATGCTCAAATCCATGGACGATCAACGAACGACCGTACACACGAACGATGTTCAACGATCGTCGTCCAATCCGATCCGCCGGTCCGGTCGTTCGTTTCCAACGACTTTCCTCGTTCGTCGGCGTCGTTGGAAACGAACGATTTTTTGCCCAATCGATCGTTCGTCGTTCGTTTTGAACGATAAAAATTGGAAGTGTGTACGCACCTTTAGACAAGGCAAGGTCAAGGTTTTGCTCCTAAGGTCACCTTTCTTCTAAAGGGCCTGTTACATTTTAAGATAACTGGTACTCTCAAGATAAATTATCATACTTTGGAGTGAAGCTTTACTAGTAAGTGTCATAAAAATAAAAAGGTACATATATTCTATACAAGATGAAATTTTATATTAGTATTCAGAAATAAACTATAGTTTAACTATCACACTGTTGAAGTCCCTTCCAAAACAAATACATTCACATCCAAGTCATTTGTTGCCCTAAATCTTGTTATTGGTTTTACCTTTTTTTTTTTTAATATCTTTTTTGGTTTTATGGCCCCAAAAACACTTTATCACAATGGTTAAAATTAAAGAAAGTATGATATTAATTTTAATAAAAAAATATTTATTATTAAAAAATAAATAATACACACTGTATCTACAAACACTAAACATATACAGGTAAATGGACATACATAAAATACCTATTAAACTACAACTTACATTTTACCACAACAGAGTTTTAAAAGTTAAGATGTTATGAGAGAAACTAGGGGCTTCTATACAACCCTAGTACCCCCTCATCCCCAGTATTGCTGCTCAAAAACTAACTGCAGCAAGTTGGAGGCCTAAACAAAACTCTCACATACAAGATTGGAACAGTCACCAAGCCTGGCATCATATGAGAATTAAAAATAAAAAGTAAAAAATTGCAAGCAGGTTACTAAATTGAATGGCCAAGTGATGTCCCTCCATATACATACATACACATATATATACACACACATACACACACACTTTTTTTTAGCTGGGCGCACCACCCAGCAATTTTCAGCAACCACCCGGCTGTTTCTGGGTGGTTACTGAAGAGCTGGGTCACAAATCAGGGCCTTCCACCCGCCTAAAATTTCTTTCCACTCAGCTTTAAAAAAATTTCTGGGTTGAGCACTGATATATAAAGAGGAAAATCTTTTAATAAATGTTTGCAAAATTTTTTAAAAGAAACCAAACTAAATTACTACATTTAATGTACCATATATACTAAAATATAAACAAAGATACTTGTTTATGTGTGCTTTTTTTTAAAAAAAAAACTTTATTTAAATGTAATCTAATGTATTTGTATTGATTTTTATTTATTTACAAAAAAACTTTGAGATTGATGTTAACAGCATAAAAAGTTTAAACAAAACTATTCTTGGCATCAGTTTAAATAAATACATTTCTTTAGTTTCCCTTTAAGTAACAAGTACTATTCAAACAAACCAGAACAGATTTTATTCTGTTTACTGCATGGTAATTGCTCAAAAAACCCTCAGAGGTGAAATGTATCAAAGATGTAGCATTTCAGCTGTTTAGTAATTTACATGATACAAAAAGTATACATGTACATCAACTTTGCTGCAAAACACAATTAGGCTATTTGTGTATGAAAAAGAAACAAGAGCACAGGTACAACAATCAAATTTATCTTTTAAAAAGATGACTTAACTGCCTGCAAACTGACAGTGTGGTAGATCAGGTGGTTTCTGATCTAACCACAGTTAAGTAATTATTTGATAAAAACCAGAAGTTGTTAAAAAAAAAAAAAAAAGACAATATCAAAAAACACATTTATCATGCAGATATCACTACAGCCTGAAGATATCAGCATGTCTTGGTTTAATACTGTAAATGTAAGATACAATTATTGTTTTAAAAAAAGGTATGCATATAAAAGTATATATGTATATATTATTTAATTAGTGTATTATGTGTTTATGCATTTTCTTGTGTACATTTGCCAATCTATATAAAAAAAATGTATGTATTAGAACAGTACTTTACTACTGTACTATAAAACAGTCTTACATGTAATTAAAATAAAAATGATTTATGTGGGCAAATTAGTAAGCGCTATAGTCATTTTACAAGCACAAACTAGTGCTGCTAAACTTGGCCATCAATGGTTTAACAATTATTGTCACAAAAACATTAAGTACACAGAAACCCTAGTGACAGCTATTGGGTATTTATGATGCACAATTGTGCATTTTTTTTAAATCTTTCTTGTTAAACATTTAAGAATTAGGGTCACCTAATATTGTCATATAACAACAACATAACTTCTGTAGTAGCTTCAATTTGTGGTATCTGGTTGCTTTGTGCAACTACAAAGTAATGTGACATGACATACAGTATTTTCACATGCCAGATGTCAGATAACCCCTTTAATTACTAGTATACAAGTGAATGTCAACAGCATCCCTTCTGAGAAAAAAACAAATGCAATATTAGCCACCCAGAAAGAATATAGTTTTCAATTAGTAAACTGACAGACTTTCAATTTGCTTATATAAAATTTTATTTAGTTCCTATTTAAATGAGGCTACAGATTTTATTAAAAAATACAAGTTTATACAACTGCAACACTATGGTCTATGAATAAACAGACATGAAATTGCATAGTGATCTGTAGTTTTTTTTAAGGGTGGTCTTTCTCCACACTAATACTGCTGACAGGCGATGTTAATGTAGACATGTAATGGGCGAATTTCCCGTTTTTGCTGAAATGACTGGCCTAAGATTTTATAGATTTTTTTGGTAACACTGAATGTTAAGACTGGAATCACTCTCAATAGTGCATGTGTCCAATTCCAAAACATCTATGCTGCTTTCTTGTTTTAATTTTATGACCAACTAAAATCCCCCAGTATTTCTGGAGTCCTATGTACAATCCACACCTTGAAGAAAAATAAGAGAATAACTTGACAAACAAATCTGTTAAGAGGACTATAGTGTATTTTCAACAAAATGTATCTTCTATTTTTGTGTTTTTGCTTTAGATTTAGTTGTAAAAGTTTATCAGGATATATCTACGGCTCCATGAGAAAAATATTACTTTTTTTTTTTTTTTACCTAAATAAAAATAAAACCAAACAAAATAATTTTAGGTATTCAGAATGAATGAAGCCACTATAGAGCATTCAAATAAACCACAATATATCCAAAAAGAGTACTATTTCCAATAAAGGGAATTATATCATTTACCATACAGTCTCATTTGATTTTTTGTACGCAAAGGGGACCGTTTCAAAATCACATGTACACAGTGAACAACGAATGGTACGGGCATTTTTTTTTTTTTTTTAGCAAATTAAATTACAATAAGTATTGTATTTCCTGTGTTAAAACTAATTTTTTAATTGTGAACTCATTTTTGTTATGTTTATTTAGTGGAAAAGGTAACATACAGTACAAAATTTTGCAACATTTTTTGCTCAAGTATATAATTTAAAGAGAACTGTTCTCTGTCCACTTACATGTAATATTTTCTCATTAATTGAGTAATATAGTACACTTGCTGCAAAAAATGTAATATTTGCTTTATACATCTTCCATTCTGCATGTATGCTAAATAAGCAAAGTAGGGTGAATGAATTAGAATGACATGCAAAGGAACCTGTGTGTCCTTTCTAAAGTATCAACATTATTTTCACAACATCTATAAGCACTGTAAAGCAGGAAATGTTTACAACACATCAGTACCACTACTTTTCTCACAACTTTCCTCCTACAGTAGTAGAAAACTAGGTATGGTTTACATGAATCCACCCCCTTTCCCCCTAAAACCAATACCATGACTATTCTCTGCTTGCTCAACATTGCAGTGGAAGTACATCAAAACAGCTCTGAACTGTTGCACAAGATTACATCATGCATTGTCCTCAGGCCACATAAATGCAACATTGTCTTGGTAAAAAAAAAAAACTGTCACTATGCCCTGCCAAAGCCCCTTTAAACTCATGCAGGGAGCACACGGGACTTACTAGCTATGCCCTACAGCAGCTGGATAACTTATGGCTATACCTGGTGGTGTAGACCAATAGGCCTAAAATTATCAAAGCTCAAAATACCAAACTCTTGAAGTACCTGCTGCCTTTCAATGCAATGCCAAGTGTAGCAGTTACAGTGAAGGGAGTCATGGGATGTGATCTGGACCAGTATAACAGAACCAACAAAAAGACTGGAGGTAAGCAAGGAGAACAGTGTGATTTGGATTTTGGTAGGCAAAGGGTTACCAAGTTGGTTGCCTTTTATGCCGAAATGAAATTTATCTGAATGGTGACAGGTTCTCTTTAAAGCTACTTCCTTTTGTTCAGCATTCTGTTCTGGCTTTAATGAAACATTCTCTTACCATTTGTCTGGTTTGTCCGTGGTTAGGAATACCTAACAAACATGAAAGAGAATAGATCTGGTAAGACACTGTATTTGTATCATAACAAAAATAAATGTACATAAAAATTCTGATTTCTTAAAAATCTGTCCACACACATTGTCAAAACATAATTGTTAAAAAAACAAAATCTGCAGGAAGCTCTGCACATTTTTATTCAACCACAGTTATGTGCAAAAACTGTCAAACAAATATTTCAGTTAAAAAGATTCTACTAAGTTACCCAACCCTAATTCTGATGGTAACAAAACTTAACATGCTATCCATCAAACTGGATCACTCACAAAATTACAGAAAAGACAGGATAGATCTAAAATTACAGCTCCCAATCTACCTAAATTGAGGAACTTCAAGTGTGGATACCACCAAGTAAAAACAAAAGGGTGTCCACAAAATGCACACTTTCCTCCTAATTTTTCAGGTTTTTACAGGTTGGGATATAAATTGTAGGAACTGTTTCTGTAAAACATCTGTTTGACTAATATAGTTTTAAAATCCAAATGTACACTCAAAATCGACATGCAATGCACTATGTATGCACTAAATAATGAGGAGGTTGTGACCAAGCTTTATTGGGAAAAAGGGGTAGAAAAATAAAACACTAAACCCTGAAATTAACACACACACCTTTCTTCCAGCTATATTAACTTGCAGCTCATCATCTTTCAACTTCCAAGCAAAAGATATAATGGCAACTCAATATTTTCCCATTGAACTCTTGGTAGACTACAATTTTTAGGTGATTCCCTAGATTTTCATTAGAGTTTAGGTCTGGGCTATGATTAGACCATGCAAGGATATTCACCTTTTTCTCCTTCAGCCACGGTGTGGTGAATTTTGCTCTGTACATTGCCATGTTGGAAGGTGAACCTTCTCCCATTCATAACTTTCTTGCAAAGTGCAACAGGTTTTACAAAATTTTTTTTTAGTATTTTGCCCCATCCATATTTCCTTCCATCCTTTCACGTGCCCTGCTACAATTAAACACCCCACAACATAATGCTTCTATTTTATTTTGATTTACTGTAAGAATGGTACTCTTTGGATGGTGAGCTGTGTTCCATGGGGATAGTGATTATTAGTATTTATCACCTGACTTGTGCCTATCTAAACCTGAGCACTTGTGACACTGGCTTGTTTGATGCTGTTTGATTGTTTGCTATCTGTTACACTACCAAACACTGGAATCCTCCAAAAATAGCTTTTTTTTTTTTTCAAGGAGGGGAATTAGTCCCTTTTACCTAGGTGGTCTCTTTTTTCTGAACTGTTGCTATTTTACCTTTTAATTAAATGGTAATTGAGTTAATACAACAAAGCAAAAGGTGAATCTTTTTGAAGCAGGTGATTCTTTTCTGCTCCTACTATATGTTTGTAATCCATCTCTATTTAGTGGTTTGTATGGATTTCAGGTTTACTGATAAATACCATTTTCATTGTAAAATACCATTATATATACACACATCTATTTTCATTACTGTTTAATCAAAAATGCTCTGGGTGGCCTTTCATAAATATTATTCATTTTTTGCTCTATAAAAGGTTCTCTAATGGTAGTTTGGGGCACTTTTCTATATCATGTAATGGATGGTTATGCAGAGACACAGAATCACTACCAATTCTCCCTGAGCCCTGTTTTTATTTAGATCATTCCACCCCATTCTCAGTGATGGACATAGATCCAGCATAAATAGAGACAGATGAAGATTCTTTCATCATGCACCCTACCCTACTCTAAATTTTATGGGTATTTAACAACAACACTCCCAAATCTTCAAGGGTTCTTATTTAGTCCATTGCCTAATATATACCAGAGAATGACAAAACCTGTACAAGAAATTCTATATATATATATATATATATATATATATATATATATATTACATTAATACTCATTAAAGTTTTTTTTAAAGATAGAGACAAAATAGTCAGGGATTTCAGAGTGGAACAGTGTAATATAGGAAAATATTCACATTTAGGCAATATTTGCATAAAAAACATTGGGACTGGATCATCATGAGATAAAATAATCTGTGTAAATAACTTTTGTTTTGTAAGTTACATTTTAATTTAATTTTCTCATAATAAAGAGCAAACACACCAAGTATTTTAGTAAATTTCAATAAAAAAGGGGGTGTTTATAAGGGTCATGAGAAGCAAGGAGGAAAGGTAATTAGGTTTTATGAGATAAACTGATGCTAGTTTGCAATAGCAAAGGTACAACAGCAAAAAAATAAAACAATAACAGTGGGCTATAGAAAAAAAAAATTACAACTGTAATAGAATAAAAATGACATGTGGAGGAAACTATAGTATTTTTAGGATTACCATTTATTATAGTCATTCATAATTTTCTTTTGTTTTTACCAGAGATTTTAAAATCTGCAATATTTGCTCAATTGCTCTACCCTGAGGTACTGTTGTACTCTTGTTCTAATACTGATGTATTTAAATATCCTTTATAAACAGTAAAAATTTACCACATGGGGGAAATACATTTTTAAAGTTCAGTTCTATAGAAAAACACCTTAACTCCAGAGTATACAGATCAGTAAAGCCTATGATGGCTTCTTAAAGCTATTCTACTGTTATTTAGGGAGTAGTCTGGGTAGTGTTTATGCTTTTATCAATGCTGTAATAATTAATATTTTTCAATTTTTAAAATGTATTTGTTGTATAAAAAATGATTTTTGGGTGTCATTTTTTTAGATTAGAAATCTTGCAATCTATGACACACAAGCCAAATATGAATGTAATGTAAAGTTAATGTGTATGTAAATCAGTTCCTTAAACACTGTACATTGGCTTCAGAATCAAATTTTAAAAGACTAGCAGGTATTGGGACCACCTATAAAATGTTTGAATTGTAGTTACTGAAAATTTGTTAGATGTGGTACATTATCTTCTTTCTTTTAATTGTTTAGCTCTTAATTTATGTTTCCCAAGTAATTTTTCCAGGTAAAACAAGGACCCAAACAATACAAAACATAAAAAACTTATGTACATATTAAACCAAAGGAAAAATATCAATATATTTATAAATACAAACATATCTCAGCCATACCTTCTTACCAGTTATACTATGATTCACAAATGTTTAGTATACTGTACAAGTGTCCCCTCCTCCCTTTTGGGCAGTTTGTGGATTCTGGATACTGCATAATCCTTAAAACTTATCAGATGTAAGTAGTAATATTTTTACTCAAAAACTTTAAAAATTACAAATTTGGAGTACCATCTACCACCATTACATGACCACCACCTGCATAATGTTTTATGATTCATCTTAAGGTTTTCAATCTTCTATGCCATTGACTGCTTTATTATAATGTATAAACAAAGGTGAATTTTTATATTTCACGACTAAGTCTATTAATGACCCAGCAGCCACACTCTGTTACCAAGTCGAGTTTGTATCACAGGTCATATAAGACTGAGCACAGCAACAATACGCAAGGTAGTACATCACCGATTCACTCATGGGAGAACTGCAGCCAAAAAGTCATACCTCCAAACTAGAAATAAGGCCATGAGACCCAACTATGTACAAAAACAGAAGAAGTGGGGTGCAAAAAAAAAAGCAGAAGATGCTCTGGACTAAAAGTGCCAAAATTTAATATTTTTGGCTGTAGCATAAGGCAGCTTGTTGGCCAAAGGGATGGAGAGTTATACAATAACGAGTGTTTGCAAGCAACAGTGAAGCATGGTGGTAGTTCCTGGTAGGTTTTGGGGCTGAATTTCTAACACTTCTGTTTGTGAAAGCAGTCTTAGTTTTCCAGTAAAACTATTAAGCAACTAAATGTCATTAGGATCACAGAAGTGGAGTAATGTTGAATGAGGATCCAGTCAACTAGATCGCTTCTTAAAAGGGCAACCCTGGTCCAAATATGTTGACCTATATGAAGGTAAGCCATAATTCACAAGTGATTTCCAAAACTGGAGGATAGGAGCAATGGATTTCTTTGTAATAAATTACTATGGCTTGCTTTATAAAAAAAAAAGAAAAAAAAAAAAAGAAAAAGGAAATTAGTGTTCTTTCAGAAGAACCGGTACCAAATGTCTCAACCAGGCTTTATAGGAAATAAACTAATGCAGATGTTGCAATGTTAGATCAGATATAAAAGTAGCTACTTCCGTTAAATATATCCAGATTTTTAGACAGGTCCAAAAGACATGGAGACAATCTGCAGGTAAGCAGGAACTAATCTTAGACAGTTGTTTAAAGAGGTAAGACCACAGCTCTCATAGGTCATCATTGTCCAAAACCTAAATCCCAATTGCTATTGCACAGAACTGGAATCAAACATTGCTATGATGGGCTACTGCAAGAATTGGTACATAGTGGGGGTCATGCTTCTGAGAGATGGGAGAGAACGGCTTTACAGAGTTTCAAAAATTCTGTGGGAGGAAGGTGTAGCCCAGTGGAAAAAAATGGGTGGGGCAATACATAACAAATTAAGTGTTCCCAGGTGTTTATGCCTTAAACGTCCAGTATTATTGAGGCAGTTTTCCACCAACCCCCTAGACTTTGTTGCAACTTATGCTTGTCAACTAATGCTTGTCCCTGTAGTATGTTACATTAAGAGTGTAATCACTTGTAGTAGTGTAATAGCAATGTAGTGCAACAAGTTAGGCTTAGTTCACATTGGCAGTAAAAATGTTGCTATTTACCTTTCCCGAGTGACTTTTTGCAACTGCTAGGCTTTATCAGGCCTAGCAGTTTTTCAAATACCAGTGGTTCCTGGTGGTAAATGCAAACCTTACTGTCAGTGTAAGCAATGAGAAGCTCTTAATTTGCCCACAAACTGAGCCGAGCAAGTCCCAAGCTGGCAGAGCTTTCCTCTTTTTCTAAGAGCATGTTGTTCTGAAAATGTAAAAGAAAAAAAAAAATTCTGATCACTGATGTTACTGTGCATGCATGAGATCAAGCACTTTTTTATTATTATAGGAAAACCTGATTCAACGGCAAAAATTTGTATAAAAAATGAGTTAAAAAAGAAAAATTTATGTTAAATTGATTTATTGTTTGTGTTTATTTATTTATTTTTATTACAGGTTATCCTACAATGACATATCTCTTACTCTGTAACACACTTTCCACAGTAATATGATACATTTGTTACATTTTTCTTTTATCCACTACGATAAAAATGTAACAAATGTATCATATTACTGTGATGGAAAGTGTGTTACAGAGTAATAGATACTTGCGGGGCATCTTCTCAGTGATTGCAGCTGAGTCTGCAATCATTGAGAAGAATGTGCGATCCCCGGGGCACTACAGGTTAATTAACCTGTAGTGACCGTGGGAACTTTGCAGTCACAGCTGTGACTTCAGGTGATCCCCGGGGCACTATAGGTTAATTAACCTATAGTGCCCCCGGGATTGCACACTGAGCTAATCAATGATTGCAGCAAAGGCTGCAATCATTGAGAAGAGTGTGTAGCCACAGGGGCACTACAGGTTAATTAACCTGTAGTGCCCCAGGGATTATAGTGGAACTGCAGAGTTTATCTGCAGTTCAGTTCCCATGCTCACATGACCGTGGGAACGTTGTTGTCACAGCTTTGACTGCAGGCGATCCCCGGGCACTGGAGGTTTAATGGGGACAAGTTTCCACATTCATCACATCTAGTGCTCTGTGTTCTTAGATAGAGAACCTCTATCAAAGAACACATACAACCAGTAAAAAGCTGCAAGAGCAATCCGATTGCTCTTGCAGCCCTTAATAGTCCCTAAAAATAACCTGAATTCTCCCACTACTGACTTCAATGGTGTTCGAATTGGGCATTTGATCACCCAAACAATATCTCACTACTCGATCGAATAGCTGTCGAATCGAATGGTGAGATATTCGACCAACACTAGTTAAAGATATAGCGGGTGAGGGAGCAATGTTCTGTCCTCATTACTGCCCAGCATGTGCTAGCAGATGGGAGAGGAGCTGCCAGTGTCCTGCTCTTATCAATGCTAAGCATCCATATGTGGTTGACTGCAGGGCTGCTCGTGTCCAGCTGACATCCATTCAGATGATAAGCCTCCTCTGATGAAAGGTGGGCAAGAATGCCGGGAACATCTGACTAAAAACCTCTGGGGAGAACTATGGTGAAGAGAAGTTAGCACAACCTATTGCTGTAACTATCTAATAAAATTGCTGACCGATGACAGTTTCCCTATTGATTGACCTACACTGCGAAGGTAGCCATCATTTTTTGGTTCAACCACAAAAATAAAATTTACCATGGCCAAAAAACCTCATATTGTTTCAGAATTGAAACGCTTCATTTAAATATGAAGGGGGGAGGGGGGCAATACATGCAAGTAATTACACATTTAGCTTCATACAGTAATACATATCTACCCTATATTACCCACTTCTATATGTATTTAAAAGAACTGAACTAATTCATATAAAATGTAGTTTTTGCAATATTTAATATTTGCATTAATCTCAATGTGTCTGCCATGATGTGTGTATTCTGTAAACATAGTATTGCGGGTTGTCATTGTATGGTCTCCCAGTTCCGTTTAGTCCAGTTTATCTTCACTGCAGCCAAGCAGGTGTTGGCCAAGGCTTGGAGTTCTGCAACTCCCACAGTGGCTCAAGTGAAAAGGAAAATGTTCAATGAGAAAATATTTACCATTTTGTTTGACAAACATGATCAATTTTAGAAAATATGGGACCGGGGATTACACACTTATTTACCATCCAATTTTAACTGGCCCTTATTAAAGATTTAAAACAAGGTTTTGCACCATGGTATGTGAATAAAGCTGTGGATTTGCAGACTCTTTATGCTTCAATCCAGCCAGACCTCACCTTCTCCTTTCCCCCTCTCCCCCCATCCTTCCATGCGACGTCTATGTCTTTCTGTTTGATGGAGCAAACTTTCAAGCAACAACCTATATATGCTTTGGGTCAGTGGTGCACAACTTTTTTTTTTTTTTTATCTGGGTGCTGCTGTTGACATTGAGATAAAACTTGCAGGCCAAAATACAAACAAACATTAAAGATTTATGTTTTAAAACTTTAATAGTGTAAATTTAAAACAAAATTAAATTGAAATGTTTCTAGTTACTGTAACATACATGCAAATAAAAATAACAAATTAAGAACCTCTGCAATCACCATTTTATTAATGCAACATTTTGTTACTGAAAAATAGCCATATAATAAATAATAATAATAAATATAGAAATATAAGCCATCATAACAGTGCTGGCCGGTCATACATTGCTCCCGCTCACCAATTTTGTACCAAAGACCAGAAACCTCACCATACAAACCATCCTGTCAGGTATAGGGGGCCACTAACCTTTGTACCCCAAAATCCCTGCAATGGATACTTCCAGAGAAATGTGAATTCATGTGACAAATAGCCAAGGGGGAAACAGTCTTACTACTACATCTTCAGGTCCCTACATCTCCCCGTTCCTGAGAAATTAGGGTTCACGAAAGTAAGTGGCCAGCCAAGTGCGACAGGTTGAAAGAACAAAAAATTTTAGTGGGGGGTGGTGGGGTTAGTCACCAGAGTCCACCACTTACCCTACATTTCCCCTTCTCTACTGTTAGAGACATTGGGGTACAAAGAAGATAAGGGGCCATCTATGTGCGACAGGGTAGAACTGTAGGACAGGTATAGTTTTTTGTATCTTGTGATGGCGCCATAGTGTTTTAAGGGAAGTTAGCCACAAGAGTCCTGCACTTGCAGTCACATTTGGGGTAATTGGGGTTCAAAGGGAGTAAATAGCTAGGGATAGCTATGTGTAACAGGGTAGCATGATAGGATGTGTAACATTTTAATATGGAAGGCTCCAGTGAGCGGTACAGAGCATCTCCCCTGATCCAGGGCTTTATGGCATGAGGAAGGGGTAACTGCACCGCAACCTTACCGCCAACCTGAACACCACATTCAAGTTCTGTGAACTTCAAGGGAGGACCACAGACAAATAGCCTTACCCTAATTTTCATTGCCATGAGTGGTCCACAACATGCAGACTCAATTTGGGGACCATAGTCTTCAAATAGCCCTCCTAATGTGAAAATATCCCTGATTGTTATTAGAATTTTATGCTTGTGACCCCCCTATCTGGCAATTTGTTATGATTAGGGGGCTGAAATTATTATTTGTTAGAGCTCTCAGGGTGCAGTTTGTACCCTGAAAATTTCACATTTCTATGATAACAAAAAATGCGTTCCTCAGTGTTAAGTTAGATCTTACACTTGTTCTTGTACTAATTTTTGGGTGGTGAATCCAGAAAGGACACCAGTTTCTTGCTATCGCATCCATTTTCACAAAACAGGGCACCCTCCATTTTTGTCAAAAATCATACAAATTTTACATACAATGAAAAAATAATGAAATAATAACTGGAATGTACCATTTAAATTTCTTTTGTTCATACAAGGGATTTACTGTTTTACTTTATGACATTCTCTTTTTACAGTAAAACATTTGAAAATGAATCAGGTAAGCGGTTAAGGTAAACATTTACATTTATAACTTTTCCTGGAGCGTTCAGTGTTAGGACAATCCCGCCATATGCTCCAACAATAGTCAGCCATAATATGTACATCCCATCTACCCTGATACTGTCCTTCCATGACCTTCAAATCTTGGTAGAATCGTTCACCTTGCTCATCACTGACTGCACCAAGGTTTTCCAGGAAGATAGAAAGATGGCTATGCAGAAAATGCACCTTGATGCTCATATTGCAACCAAGCATTTTGTAGCTCCCCAAGAGTTTCTGGACAATTTCTGTGTAATTATTTGCTTGTGTGTTTCCAAGAAAGTCCTTGCCAATGGCATTGAATGATTACCAAGCATTCTTTTCGACTTCTGACATTGTCCTGATTAAATGTTCATCTTTGATGAGCTGCCGAATCTGTGGACCATCAAACACTAACAGGAAATGCCAAAATTAGGGTACTTGAAACAGTCTCCTTTAGTTGGCATAGGTTTAACGAACTGCTTTACCAGACCCAGTTTCATGTGCAGAGTATACACAATATACAACATATATAATAGTACAAATATTATTTCCATCAACAAGTCAACATAGGTGACAAGGTCAACACAGATGACCCAATTGTGTTGGTGATATTGCAACAACTCAATGAGTCTCTATGTCTGCATATTCTTCACAAAGAGAAACTGAATGGCCAATTCGGACCGACCCAAATATTTTGCCATTGTGAAGGAGGACACACTTTAAGCTCCGCTTTGAGCGATCAATGAATAGTCACCATTCAGTTGAGTTATAGACTGGAATTCCCAATTCCTCCATTAAGCCAGGTATGTAATGGCAATACACAAAGCCACTGTCAGTTCTAAAGTACTGCAGAAATGAAATTTCTCTGGTTCAAATTAGGATACCTTTGTTCCTTTCTCAAGTACGTTATTCTCACACAGTCTTGATGCTAGGAGTTCTGAAGCCTTCTTCGATAGTCCCAAATCACTCAACTCATGCTGATCAAATCCTTTACGAACAGAGTCCTCTTCAATTTCAAACTATTTATCATTGTTGTCACCTAGTTTATCACCATAATCATGTTCTTTTAAGAGAGAGTAGTGTAACGAAAACCGGCACTGGGATTTCATCTAAATGAGCCACTGGGTGTATAGCGGATGGGATACTCAATGTTAAATTTATTTTTCTTGTGAAATCCTGAAGTTTTCACTATACAAAAGGTAACAGTCACTGAAATGATCTCTTGGCTCTCGACAAACTATAAGTATAGCAAATGGCATCTTATCACGTGTTCCCTTTATCCACATCCATAAACCCTCGACACACTGTTTGCACACCTTATGAGGGGCCCAAGACTTATCTTGATCAACAAGTTTAACTTTGAAATATGCTAAATAGGATTGCTCTACAAATGTGCGGATATTCACTCTTTGACTGGGAATGGTGAAACTTCCACAGATAATACAAAATGAAACAGGGTTGTTTAGGCACTTACGACGAGAAACAGCAAAGCCAGACCTGATCTGAAAAAAAGGAAATGTGTGTAAGTAGAAAAAAAAATTTTGCTTATTCACTACATAGAGCAGCGCACAACCTCTGATCACACTGTCTTGCGTGTAAATGAATAGCCTATACAAATCCATGCTACAGTAAATCGCAATAAAATAAGCAGTAGAGAAAAAACCTGACGTGATAGAAGAAAACTAACTGCATTTTCAGAATCAGCATACCTATTTTAGTGTAAATAAGCTTAAAAATTGAAGACAACAAAAATGTGTTCAAAATTGTTCCCCAGTGTAATCAGTAAAGGAGATATGAAGGTTTATACATGGGGATATAAACAGCTGCATGGACACAGACACAGCTCTCATGCTGCTGCTGGGATCTCACAGTACAAGGTCCAGTTTTCTTAAGCACAGACTTAGTAACAGTAAGTGATTTCCAGGCTTTCGGAAAAGCAACACTACTCACTAAGGGGATAGAACAGGACAATCTCTTCAAATGTTTTGACAAAGGTTTTATTAAACAGCACACATTCGGACACCTGTGGCAAAAATATGTGTAGAATTTAAGCTATAGGATCAAATACGTCTGTCCAAAACTTTTGGGCCACCCTACATGTTCTACCAACATCCCTACATTCTGAAAGAGAGGCGATGCACCTAGGAGATATCTTGCCTTTCTGTCTGGTACCATTTACCATCTCTACATATACTTATAGCTCAATTCCACAAATGATACATTATTGGGATGTTTTGGAAGGGTTGCTAGCTGTTGCATGCTGCTCCTTCAGAAACTAGCATATTCCCAGGTCAGTTTGCCAGGAGGTCATAATATGCTTAGAGAGGGGTGACGAGAGAGACGAAAGTAAAATACCAAAATTTGACCTTTAGACACCTCCAATATACTACATGTGCTTTTAAAAGGTCAAAGTATGGGGTGGGGGTGCCCTTGCACCAAATCGTTTTAATAAAAGATCTTAGTTTGTCATATCTAAAAAAAAAATTCACAACTGGTCAAATCCCCTAGACTGTTCATGTATAGCATTAAATGTGTTCACTGTGCTATGAGATTCCATCTAACCAACCACAGCTTTTTCCTTTGCCTTATGTTAAACTTGATCTTTTGTTCATGGGAGGGTATAGGTCATTCAGATGAAGTAAGGAGCTTGTCTACCTTAGCAGATGCCTCCTTGTTCTTGTTGGGGTTAAGTGTCTGGCAGCTGCCTCTTCTTTTCCCGTTTCTCCTCAGAAAGCCTTACAGGGGTCTACAGTTCTTCCCGTGCTTTCTTCAGCATTCAAGCTGATGGAGTACAGAAGGAACTTTACAAGCTGCTGCAGGCTAGTGCAAATCTTCAAAATCAACAGTCTAGCCATTTGAAAATGTCCATGTAAGTAGATAATATAAACACTCAGTATTTTCCGGTAAAACAATTTAAAGCAAGACAGTGGCAGCTAGGGGTACATATAGAAAAGTCACAAATCACTTACATGTGTTGCCAACGTGTGTCATTATCAAATAGAGAAAAAACAAACAGACTAAAAGGTGTTTTTTTTAAGGCAATAATCCGTACTGTATTCAGTGATACTTCTCACAGAATGCAGTGATACAATGATCAAAAGCACAGAATGGTTATGCTAGGACCTTCATAACCAGGGTCCAAAAGTCAACAATAAGATTGGTACTAGACAAAAGTCACCTACTTAATACATAATAGTCATCACATGTATCAGGGCCACAGAGAACCGAAGCAGAAAAGTTTACGTGCTGCTGAAAACCCAACGCATTTCGTCCAACATGGGCTTCATTTGGTGTAGCTGTGCATTAGTGGTTGCAAATATTGGGTGCGGTCTAAGTATATTGTGAAACATAGGTAAAAATTAGCATTTCATAAGAACACAATATACAACATATATAGTACAAATTGATATTTCCTATGATCTCATTATAAAATGCATACTGAAAAAAGCAGGGGTATAACATAACTGTCCTGAATAGACTGGACTTACATGATTGGTTTGCTCATAGTATACAGGAGCAATTGATCATGGGTAATTTCAGTAAAGTACATGTATGCTCATAAAACTGTAGTGTTGCAAAGACTTAATTTTAGCTGGAGTGTATAAGGTGAAATAAATCCATTTGATACAACTAGGTATCTGAATAATGTAACTTACATAAGCCCGAATGGAGGATCACTCTGTAAGGCTTTGGTCAGCACCAGTCCTCACCAGACACCAGTACCCCAATCTAATACCACAGTCTTCACCTATAGCAAGCCCCCGCTCAGCCTCGGGAGACTGGTTGTGTCTCCCAGCTTTCAGTTGCCCCCAGGACTTACTGTGTAATGGATGGTGTCTGGGAATCGGCTGGCAGCAAGTCCAGAATACAGAGGAGTGGACAGATATTCGGTATATGACCACCAAATGAAGTACACAAGGGCAAAACACAAGCTGATCTGTCTCTAGAATGCCCTTCAGCTGTGTACAGCCAAACAATGGATGTGGGGATGCCATAAAATATAGGCTGCATGACTAAAGAGAAGCAGGGGCTGCTGCTATATTAGTTCTCCTGGCTGCTGCAAATAATATCGCTGGACAGAGCATCTCCTAACACTCTCCAAGTAGGTCACCAGTGTTGTAGAAAAACAGATTAATCCAGGTAAGTATAAATCTGTGTGTAATTTTAATAAGGTAAAAAATGAACAAATATAGGTAACAACCTATTTTTTTACCCTATTATAATATATAAAATATTTATATATAAACAATATATATACACAAACATGTTTTGAGTGCAATGTATATTGTTTCAACGCTTACAGTTTATCCTGTGATTTTTGCTTACAGTCATTTAATTAATTCATTTTTAATACATTTTAATCAGGAAAAGTATAAAGGGAACAAAGGAAAGCCTCATATGCTGACACAAGATGCCAACTTCTCAAAATCAATTTTGTGTGCCATGCATAATGGAGTATTACAAGTTAAAATGTAAAGAATTAGGAAGAGTTAAGAGAGAAAGGAAATGAGAAGGGGGCCAGGGGAATGGAGGTGTCACAGCCAAGCAACTTGAAGAGCAACAATGTCTAACCATGGACGTCATGACATGTCACATTAGGGTAGTAACAAACAGTGATCAAGAGTTGTCAGAAAGGAATACTCTGACCAAGGTGTTCTTAGGCGCTGAAATTTGTGAATAGTGTTGGATGGTATTGTCTTCATTTTTTTCATTACAAAGAACCCAACTGATTTTGTGCCTAACTTGGGCAACAGTGGCAGTGGATGACCACCAAGCTTTCGCCAACACCATTTTAGCGTCAGTCAAGAGGTACGTTACTAATTTAATTCTTGGGGGTACACTTTGCGGGTTGCAAGTTGAGCAAGGTTCCTGTTTTTTTGGGAAACGAGAAACCCATCACAATGTACACCAATTGGTACATCTCTATCCAGTATCTTCTAATTCTGGGCCATATCTGCAAGGTATGAAGTAGGGTTCCCTCAGCCAGGCAGCTTCCGAAACATCTACCTTTAAGTTAAGAGTTTCTGCATTTGGTGTAATTAGCTTCAATGGCTAAAGCGTTAACACTGCAGTGGGCTACTGTCTCAAAAATTTGGGTCCAATCTTCGGAGTCCAAGATTATTCCCAGGTCTCTCTCCCAAACAGTTCACATACGGAAGGGGCAAAGGCGTTTGTCTCAAAAGGAGGAGCTGATAAACTGTCAAAAAAATTCCCTTGGCTTGAGGGTTGCTATGACAAATTAGTTTGAAAGAGGAGAGAGCACTGGGAATGGTCATAACTCGATCACTGGTGGGGACAAAGCGTTCAATTTGAAGGTACCGGATCTCCGAATTTAGAATTCCATTTAAATAGTCAAATGATAAGATAGCATTAGAGGATATAAAATTGAAAATTTTATAGAGATTGCGGGTAGTCCACCACTGAAAACTTGACATGTGACATGGGTAAACAATTTCCATACTCAGAGTATGGAGGATAGAGGGATTTTGGATAACAGGTCTGAACTTTGCAAGAATTTATAATAGTGTCTCTATAGAAACTGGGTCAACGTCCATAACTTACAACAAAACCCACAATGAGGGTTTGTATATGACGTGGTATGCTGTTAGAAGGGCAATTTGTGTCGCAGTATAATAGTTAGCTATGTGGGGGACTGACTGGCTTCCTCTGTGCCTAGGCTTGAAAAAGGTCCCCCTCCAGATCCTAGGTCGTTTACAACTCCAAATATAGCCAAGTAATAGTTTCTGCAATATTCGCAATAAATGATGTGCTATGGCTATCAGAAGGACTTGCAATGGGTATAAGCTTGGGTAGTCATGTAATTTTTGCAGCCATAATGCGGCCCAACCAAGATATTTGATCCTCCTACCAACAGTCCAAGAGGCAACAGACTCAGGAAGTTGGCCGAGTATAGTGTGCTATACAAGCCACTAAGATATATGCCCAGGTACTTCAAGCAGGAGAAGATGATTGGATTAAAGTTAAGGCTTCTGTTGGGGGGGGTTACATTTAGTGCTTTACATTTATTATAATTGAGCTGTAAGTCCTAAAACTCATGAAATGGTCTAACACTGACAACAGGTTAGAAAGAGAGATGGGTGGGTGTCTCAAAAATAAAACATCATCTGCAAATAAGATGATTTTGTAGTGATAGCCTATTACTTATATCAGGGTGCTTGCGTACAGTTATTGCTAATGGCTCAATATCCACTGCAAATAGATCCTTGACCGGTGCTACTATTTATAGGGAAGTATGGGGATTGAAAATACATATACTGTATAAACGCCTGGGGTGAGGCATACGACAAGGACACCCAATCCCAGAAATGTGGGCAAAACCACAATGTTCTAGGGAGAAGGGAGATTGACTCAGTATTGTGGCCTATTGCTTTTTTGATATCCAAGCTTAAAAGGATCGCAGGAAGGTTTCTCTTTTTGGCTGTGTAATAAATGTAGCGTCCTGGGTATATTGTCCCCTGCTTGCCTATGGGATATGAAGGCCACATGATCAGGTGAGAATAAAGTTTCTATTAAGGCATGTAGCCAGTACTGGTACCATTTAGCTTCAAAATTGAGGATTATAAATAGGCCCGTAGTTCAATCAGGTAGTGGTGCCAAAGTCAGGTTTCGGGATCATACAAATAATAAATAAAGACCTGTGACCTCGCGTACCCCCCTTGAGGATAGCATAGAACAGCTTTACAAAGTTTGGAATTAGTAAGTCGGTTTATTTTTTGTATTAAGAGGCTGTGAAGCCATTCAGGTCTGGTCATTTGTTGGGTTTAAGTGCCTTTATCGTTGTTTGAACCTCTGGTGCAGTGATAGGAGCCTCCAATTTTTCTTCAAGGGTCATAGGGATGGATGGTAGAGTTATGTTGTAAAAAAAAAAAAAAAAAAAAAAAAAAAAAAAAAAAAAAAAAAAAAAAAAAAAGGATGCCGATTGAGTAGGGGAGAAAGACTAGGTCGCAGTAAAAGGCAATTTTTTAGTGTGGAGGATTTGAGGGATTCTTGTAGGGTCACTGGTCAACACAGAACTCTCCATTTTAGCCTCACAGGCTTAGATTGTCTGTCTGGCCTTTTCAACCAGGTGGCTAAAAGTGTATGGACTTCGTTACCATATTTGTAATAATTTTTCTTTGTCCATTTGAGGAGTTTCTCCGCCAAAGATGCAGGACACGAGTTTAATTGTGTTTGGACTGTAGATATCCTACGTTCCAAGTCTCTGCAAGCGGATGCCATAAGTTGTGCTTATGTGGAATTTTTGATTCTAGAGCATAGATCTTCTCTAGTGTGTTTTTTGAGTTGTGAGGCAGTTTACCTCTTATGACTGCCTTGCGAGCACACCACAGGGTCTCCTCTGAAGTGGTTTGGGTGTTGTTTAGAGTAAAATAATCAAGAGAGAATCATTGAATGTCCACAGAAAGGTGATAGCCTAAAGAAATAAGGAAGTAAACGTTGTTAGATGGGCAGTAAACATTGTTAGAAGGATCCATAATGGACATTGGTGTGGACCAAAATGCCAACTAAAAATACTAGAGTAGAAGATGTTACAGTAGTCCAGACAAGTGATAAGACGGTGAACAAGCAGTTTGTTTGAATTTATCCAGGTTGAGTTTCAGAATTTGGATTAGAAGGGGGTGGTTGACATTCAAAAGCAGAGGAAATATCCAGGAGAAGGATGTAGGAAAAGTTGCTTTGTGCCTTAGCTCTAAGGAGGTCATTGGCTGTTTCAGTGGAATGGGCAGCTCAAGGGCCAGACTGGAGCAGGTCAAGGACATAATTGGTGTTCAGATGCGGGAGTTGGTATAGACAAGGTGCTCAAGGAATTTCGAGGCATATGGGAGACGTGAGATAGGACTGTAGCTAAAAAGGTAGAGAGGTCTACTGAGGTTTTTTTCAAGATAGGGAGAATAATAGCATGTTTGAAAGTGGAAGGGTAGATACCAGTATGAAGTGAAAGGTCGACAAGTGGGGTTGAGGAGAGAGTCAATTGTTGAGAAAAGGCCACATGGGTTAAGAGGATATGACAGCAGATAAATTTTACTTGGCAACAGCAATACAGTGTTAAGATGTTATGAGGCTTTGTAGTCCATTAAGTCAGCACTGAGACCAGATTTCCTCCCCTTGCGCTCAGCTGCACGAACAGTCTTTTGTAGATGTTTGGTGTGATTGTTGTGCCAAGGTCGGGGGAAGCAGAAGGTGGCAGGGGAAACTTTATTCAAGGCCAAAGAAAGTGTGGTTGAATTGAGTGGCAGCTTTATCTAGAGATGGTATTTTAGAGATAGTAAGGGTTAGGGACTTAAGGCAGTTTGAGAATAGGTTGTGGTCAAGGTTACAGATATCTCTCTGCCATTGACCAGGTCTGGGATGTGGCAATGGTGGGCAATAATTAGTGAGGTTAAAGGTAAGGAGGTTATGGTCAGAAAGGGGAAATGGTTGTCAAGGTGGATGAGATTGCAGAGTTTTGAAAATACCAGGTCTAAAGTGTGTCTGGCGATATGTGTAGGTAATGGTAAGAGGTAATGGAAAGCAGATTGGCTTAGGAAAGATGGTTTGGGTCATCCACTGCAACATAAGGTTGTTAGTAGTCACCAAGGAGGAGAGGGGGCAGGTCACTGGAAAAAAAAATATGTTGGAGCCAAAAGCATAGTTTTTAAAAAATTGTGAAACTGGGCCCGGGAGGCGATAGACAGCAACAATAAGGGGTATGGGAGTGGAGAAGATGGATGGAATGGACTTTAAATGAGGTGAAAATTAGGGAGTGCTGGGTAGAATGTACAAGTGGGGTAGAGAATGAGACCCACTCAACCACCCACTATGTTGCCAAGTCTAGGGGTATGTGTACAGTGCAGGCCTCGATAGCACAGTGCAGCAGCAGTGGTTGAGTCTGAGGAGAAAAGCCAAATTTCAGTGAGAGCCAGCAAGTTCAGGGATTTAAAAGGGAGAATGTTGTGGATAGAGGTTAGTTTATTGCAAACAGATCTGGCATTCCACTGACTGCCAAAGAGAGGGGGTAAAAACTTATGGGTAGGGTGAATGGGAATGGGATTCGGAGGAGCAAGTACCTTGGTGAAAGGATAGGTAAGAGAGGGGGCATGGGGGGACAAGAATTGGGTGAGATGTCACCATCAAGTATAGCAGTAGCGTAAAAAGATGCAGCGAGTTAACAGACTGGGGAGGAGGAAAGGGAACAAAACCATCAGAGTTCTTACAGGGTAAATGAAACATAAATATAAAGTAAATATTGTTGTATCACGTGAATACATTCACTTCATTTCATTTGAGGGGATGCTGTAGTAAAGGCTTGTTGAGTTCTAAGTGTGGAATGAATCAGTCAGAGAGGTGGCTTGGTGAAAAGGCAGTTCAGGATGGCGGCAGCAGCAGAGGTTGTGCTGGAGCCCAGGTGGATACCTAATGTGGATTCAGTCCAAAAACATGGGATGGAAATTGCAGAGTGTAGAAGGGTGTCCAATCCTATTCCAACAGCCAGACCTTCGGAGAAATACCCGCAGTTCTGCAGAGTGGTCCGGCTTTAGACGCATCCATTAGCTAGACCTGCATGTACACGCTCGTCCATTTATTAATGTTTTGTTTTTACATTTAAAGTAATTTAAGTAGGTATACACAATACTTGGTTGAACAGAATGTTAATCATATGTTCTAAAATTGTGTTGGGAAAAAAACACTTTATTCTTAGATGATACCTCAGTGTGTTAGGTGTAAATCAAAATTTGACACATTTCAAGAGTCTTACATTAGCAAGGTACGGATGAACCCCCACACATGGCAAAATGCACATTTTTGGCCTAAAGAACATTTAAAACCCCCAACATTATATAATTCCTGGAGGATAAAAAGGTAGTTATTTCTATAAGGTTTGGGCAGATATTTATCAAAACTTTATTAAGTTAAAATAATAAAAAGACTTCGTTTATACAAATAAAAAATATCCCCATTTATGTTTGTAAAATAGATACAGTAATTGGATACCAAATATACCAGTGCTTCTCCCATCTGTAGAAACAAGCTTTAACCAGTAAACGCATTACAAACAACTTTAAATACTGGTATGTGCCTGAAATTCCTCATTACAAAAGCAAAGAATCTTGTTGGCACCTTTAAATTAGTGTTGAAGAAAATATCTGAAATCACAAATATACGGTAAAAGCACATACATGAATAAAACCCAGCTTGATGTACTGTGAGGAAAAAGTAGAGCGTAGAAGGAAATCCCCAGTAACTAAGCACTGCATGGTGCCTACCTAGTATCATGCTGTACCTAAAGCATGTTTAGTCCTTATTTTTTACTTAATTATGTATAAAGCAGAGAAGGGTTAAAGGCCTTATATTTTTCTTTGCGGTCTGCACCCCACCCATATAAAAAGACAACACAAAACTGTATATTGAACAAAATTTTTCCTCAAATATTTCTTGGATGACATTTCAAAATATTGGCTTTGCTACAACTGTCTTAGGTGGTCTAAACATTCTCTACCATCCAAAATTTAAAGGAGAAAAATACATCTATACATACAATTTAAGTAATTTTTTTTCTATATCTGTACAACCTATGGCTTACAAATAAACATTTATTACATAAGAGATAATTTCCAGGGCACATTGTTTTTTCTAAAGGAACATCAAATCTTTCCTCTTTTCAAACTTAGGCATGTAATTCTGCTGTGCCTTGAGGGAAAGCCTGACTTTAAATGTATGTGAAAATGTATACAACAAAAACAGCTTTTAAAAATAGATTATATTTTTGTATTAGGGTTTTTTTTTATTATTTGTGTTAAAAGCTAGATCATGTGCTGGGGAGTTTTTGTATTTTTCAAAAAAACCACAGACACAGAACTACTAGTACAATTTTCAATTACTAGTACAATTTTCAGATGTACACCCCCATTGGGTTGACCTAAGTCTGACAATGCCATCAAATAGCCATCAAGTCCTTAATGTGGATCCCTCTGAAAAGCAGGCACCTATTCTGTGCTTTCCCTTATGTTTCTCAATTATGATAAGGGGTAGATACAGACTAAAATCAGTCCTAGGCTCCCCCTACATGCCATTATCACCACTATGAAACAAAATGCAATTTCCACCATGAACCACTAAACACAAATAAGGCCCCCACTTAATGCAATCCATTGGTTGTTTCAGATTAAATACAAAGTAATATTATCAGTGTTACTTTTTGCCTTATTCATGAGGGTCCAAATACCTTTATTGCCTTGTTCATTAGGGTCCAAATACCCTTAATAAATTGTAATGTTAAATTCCTATATCCCTTACTCTAGATTGTAAGAAATGCATTTTTAAATAAAAAAAAAAACCTATTAGGCAGCCCATACCTGAATATGCTATACTCCATATATCTGTACTCAAGACAGCATCAGGTTATCTTTTTGCTGCCTTTACAGGATTATGCCTATATTTCTCATAGTAAGGCTAAGTATACATGGTATTGATACATTTTAAAGGACAACATGGAAAATCTCCCTAATCTCTAAACCTGCCATAAGTTAAATATGGGGACTGCTTTTGCTGTAAATAACTAGTTGCCTGGCTGTTTTAGCATGTTTTAAGTTGACAATATAAAATGTGCATCTGGAAAACAAGTCATCAACATAGGTATTTGGAGTGAAGGTAATGATGCATGAATGTCAGCACAAGAGAAGAGAACCTTTAATATTCAAAAGACGATTTATGCCCGTTATGCCAGGCTTTCATGACATTGTTTCCTAAAGAAAAATAGTAAAATATATGGCCATCTTAATGTGGTACATTACAGGCTTTAGTTCCTCACATTTTTTATGCAATCTTTCAGTTCAACTGCATCTGAGTTGTTTCATTTAAAATTAATTGTGCTAATGTACAGAACCAAAATAAAAAAAAAATAAAAAAATAAAAAAATAAAAAAAAAAGTTGTCTGTGTCCAAATATTTATGGACCTAACTGTATCTACTATGGCCTGTGCCATAATTTAGTTGATGTTACGCTGGCAAACAAGAATATCCAAAATTCAAATTTTTGTAGGAAGATAACCTGTAAAAAGTGCATCACAGGGCTCCTAAGATATGTAAGATGCAGGTGGGAAATTCCACCTAGTAGACCTCATCAAATACTAAGGGCTAATCTACCTAATAGGGGAAAAAAACTCCCATTACCACCTTGCCAACAGAGCACAAACAGTTTGTGATAAATTGTGCTATTAGCAGTAGAAAAGGAGAAATGATGAGACATGTTAACACAGGAGTTCGGGTGGTTTTGATTTAGTTAACTGGAACAGATAAATGATTGAGAATGCTTTATTATGCACAGTATGCCTGTAGAGTAATAAAACCATGTATGGCACTAGAGATGAGCAAGATGACCCTGATCTCCACCTCTTCGCTCTTATATCTGGAAGGACTGAAATCTCTAATTACCTGGCTTGTTAGAACAGGAGAGATCTTAGTTCCTGTCTCCCTGACTCTGAAACACACCCTGCTTATAATTGGTTACTGGTCTAAAAGATCAGCAGAAACTTCTGGCTCCTTGGCTCTGCCAACCTGACAAAAACATAGCTTTTTCCATATAAAAAAAAAAAAAAAAAAAAAAAATGTAAAAAACAAAATAGTAACCTTGTATATTCTAGTATCATAGAGACTAACTATAATTTACTTGGATTTGAATATTCAATTTAATATAGGATATATTAAAGACATATATAGCTTTCCAGTAACCACCTTTTCTCTAAGGATAATGCCTCATTCCAAAATCTAAAGCTAGGTACACACTTTCAATAATAATCATTAGAAAACGAACGATTACGACCAATCAACGATTATGCACAATTATATTTGAAAAATCGTATTTTGCACAATCCTGTACATGCTACCGATGCTAGATTCGATCGTTCAAATGATGCAGGGAGTGACATGTAAAGGAGAAAGTGTATTGCAGAAACATGCACGATCATTGAACGACCGTTTACACGATAGATAGTGAACGATTGTCGGCCAATCAGATCCGCCGTGATGGTTGTTCATTTCCAACGACTAACCTCGTTTGTCGGCATCGTTAGTCACCTTTTTTGTGAGCGATTTTCGGCCGATCAGTCGTTTGTTTCCAACGATAAATATTGGAAGTGTGTACGCAGCTTTAGTATAAATCAAAGAACAACCACCAAATGGACATCTAATAATTAACTACAAATGTCAGAATAAAATGCCAGCAAACCTAATTAAAATATATTACATATTATAAAATGAACTCCTGAAGAGTCAGATAGTAGAGTCTGTGAAACGCATTTGAAAACATTTTGAGATCTTTTTCAAATAGATACTAAATCAACAATACATTGATTGGTCCTTTTATTTTATATAATTTTATAAAAGTCCTTAATAAACACTGGTGGCATTTTATTCTGATAATTTGTTTTATAGTTAATTATGCCCCTTAAAAGTCACATTTTGTTGCAGTTCTTTGGTTATTTTAATATATATATATATATATATATATTTTTTTTTTTTTTTAAGGATGTGGCATATTCTACGGTTTAAAGACTGAGCGAACACAAACCTCATAACATGAAAAACAAAATATAACAAAATTAGGCACATGTGCATATTAGGAGATTTACAAAAAAAGAAAAATTACACTTACCTCTACTTGGCATCAGCAGGCGCTTCTTTATGTTGCCTGTCCAAGCACAGAAAAAAAGAGAAAACACTACATTAGAAATATTTACTTTAATGTTAAAAAAAAAAACTGCTATAGAACTGAAAAACGAAAGTACAATTAACATTGGGTGCACATCTAGGCTTCTGATAACAGCCGAAATTGCAAAACGGGGATGGTAAGGAAACAATGCAGTTGTCTCACACTATTCACTAAAAAGTTACATGCACATAAGATTAGTTTAACAATTAATGCTTATGGTATTGTACTTTGAAAAAAAAAAAAATACTACAAGGGAATTCAACTGTGCATTACCAGTATATGTAGCCCGATTTAAGCTGATAACATTCCTTTATCAAAAGAAATCATAGATGCATTTAAAATTATGTACTGGCAACTATAGCTGTGTATGCCCATTGAAGACTAACCCTCTATAATGGGTTTTGCCAGGATGCTACACATTAGTATTCTAAGAGTGCGTGGGGGAGGGGGGGTTCTGATTGACAGTGTTTTAGACAATTTAGAGGGGGATTATTTGGCCTTCAAATATTGTTACTGAGTACAATATATTAGATCAGGGGTGGCCAACCTGCAGCCCACAGGCCACAACTGGCCCGCGGAGCCTTTAGATCCAGCCCTCTCCTCTTCCTCTCTGCTCATTGTCTTGTGGGGGATGGGGTGCTCAGATCTCCTATGTTTCTCTATCAGATTGTGCTACCAGTAGGGGGAGCTGCTCCACACACACATTGTACTATAAGATAATCATGAAGCATGAAATGTGTCTGTATTCAAGCAGCTGTCATTATGCCCATGTATAAATCCTTCACTGATTATCATAAAAAAGTGAAGGGGTTCACAAGGGACCCTAAAGCTGCTACTAAACCCCATTTAGGCCCTCTACATCTAACAAGTTGCCAGATACAGGGTCACAAGCATAAAATCCTAGCAACATACAGGGATATTTTCACATTAAGGGTGGGCTTTTTAAAGACCAAGGTGCCTAAATTGGATTTGCATGTTGAGACCACCTGGGGGCCATTCCCATGGCAATGAACATGCTGCCAATTGTCTAACGTGGAGACACTGCGGTGCGAGGGACTGAGCGGCTGGTGAGCTGCCTATTACACACAGCTGGACTCTCACATTCTGTGAATCGCAATTTCTCTGGAACAGAGGGATGTTGACAACTGTAAATGTGGGAGCCAGTAGGAAACACTCCTCCTAAAATGGTATTGCTGCAGCGCCATCACATAACAGAAAAACTATACCTATCATACTGTGCCATCCTGTCACACATCTGGCCACTTACCTTCTGTCAACCAGAATTTTTCAGAAACAGGGAGATGTAGGGACCTGAAGATGTATTAGTAAATACTTGTACTCCTTGGTTATCTGACACTTCACTGGAGGGGGGGGAGGTGACTGCTTTTCTATTGGCTGATAACAGTGACCGTATATGAATGATTGAATATGCCTCGTACTTTTAGGAGGCTCATAAATACCTAACATTTTCCTTGAGTCCTTGTATATTTGTGATTAGAAGGGAGGTATACATTTATTGATATAGTTATATTGCCTCAAATAGGCTTTGTTGCCAACCCTTGGTGCAAAGATATATGAGAAAGGCAAAGAAGGGTTTTTTGGCAAACAAAAAATTGTATTAATTATAATTTATCATAATACAAAGAAACAAATATTAACTGATCCCTAATTTCACAGTAGGATCAGTCTTAATCAGGTTAAATCAATTGCAAACTAGACAGTAACCATCTATTAGCATGCCTTATGTGTAATTGATTGCAACAATTTGCATACGTAAGGCCGTGATACCCAACGCGTTTCACCCGATGTAGGCTTCCTCAGGGGTAGCGATACGTTAAGCGAAGCAATACACACATACTTGATAGCATTCAAAAACTGAAAAAGGAGTGGATTAAAGATGGTACCAATGGGTCTCTGATGGGATGAAGGAAGACCAAGGTAAAAATATCCATGCCAGAGAGAAATTCCTGTTGTGTGGAACAAGCAGGGATGTGTCTGAGTTGGAGCAGCAGCTGTCTGTCTTTGTATAGGGAGGCGTGGAGCCTTGTATATTTATAAAATATTTCCCTGTAAATTAGTCTAGCAGATGGTCTAATCTCTCTAAACATCTCATGTTAGTTCCTATTAAAACAATGACTTAATCTGGCACCTAGTGGTCAACCTCAAGAGTGCACAGTTGTCACAATAAGAAATGCTATCTGTATAAACGAAAATTTGGAACGAATCTAGAGCGAATTGACAGAAAGATAATTTACGAATGGAGCTCATTGAGTGCTTCTTCCGCCTTTCAAACGAGCAATTTGTTTTCATGACAAGAACTATCCATTGTTAGGAAAGGAGCTAAATTTTGGTGAATAAACCAAAATGAATGAAACACATTGGTCTTTTTTTTTATAGGGAAAAAAAAAAAAAAAAAACTTGTCACTTAGGAATAATGACTAATTCAATTCCCTATCAATCGCATTGTTTTGTGCTGAGGAGTTTGAGCCAATTTATTTGTATCCCCTTCTGGTTCAATTTAATTTTTTTTTGCATTTGTTCAAATAACAGATTTGGATATAAAATGTAGGAGTGAACATCGACATGGACTAGTTCTAGCTAAGTCTTTACATTAGGAGTGGATGTGTTTCTAAATGCACAAAGTATAACAACTAATTAAAATTCATAAGTAATATTGTGAGGGTTTTTTTTTTGTTTTTTTTTAATGTGATTTGGACTACACTTTAGTTTTTTATATTTGCCTTCCTATAGATCTATTGTTTATTTAGGGTTCTTGGAATTTTTATGTTCTATAGATTCTCTTTCCTTGCAAAGACAGTGAGGAAAAGTTTGATGTATTATAGCAGCTATTACTTTGTAAATCAAGACTGTCTGGCCCCCTCAAAAAACCTTGTTCTCCAAACAATATAATTGGGGATACAGTGCCTAAGGTAGACAAACATGAGAGTTTTCTACAACAGTTTCCAATATACAAAACTCTGACACTTGTATACGGGAAACAGTATTTATTTTTATATATTAAAAATGGCCAGGTTTTTTGTACATTCTTCTATCACTTTTAGGATGGTGGCAAGATACTGCCAATACTCAGACTGTACATCATTCTAGAGATATCCTCATTAGAAACACATAAATCAGTATGTGTGTGACTAAACTGCATTTTGCCCATCATTTTATCTTCAACTAATACTTATATTACTCATATACTGTGAAATGGAAAAAAAATTGCGTGGGTCATTCCTTGTGATAACAATAATGCTTGGGGATTAGATACTGCATCCTCCACTTCAAGGTTTACGGATACCCAGAAGGATTCAAGCACTTTCTGCAGGGCCAGGTTGCCTGTGGCAAAGCCATGACAGAGTTATCATGCAGCCTGGGTCTTACAGTGGAATGCTGCAGAGACCTGCTCTCACAAATATCCAAATCAGTGAGGGGTACCAAGCGTCAATTCTGAAAGAGATAGGGGAACCCCATTCGACTCATAACCAACTAAATAAGATGACCAGGTTTAAAGGTATGTTTCTTGAAAAAAAGTTTTTAGAGTATTAGCAGTGTTTCAGCAAGCTTAAGGCACAATTATGTAGCAATAAAATGAGAGAGGCTTGAGGCTTCTCTTGAGAAATTTTTAGTATATTTCGGACCAGCAGCCAAAGTTTGGCATAAGATTTATTTATAGAAATTGTGGAAGGTTCTTGTAAACCATGTGATCAGTCGGATATGGTCATTCTCCAACTTTGTTTAACAACTGTGCTAATGGCTATGGAGTAAAATGTAATTTATGTCCCAGAATATTGTATGGTATTGCCGGTTATAAAAAAAAAAGCAACAAGTTAAAATAAATCCTAAAACTGCAGTTAGTCATAACCAATTTACTATAATCATAAGTGTTTTACTTGTTTCTTGTATTACCTAGTACCATACTTTTTATTAATATATTAAGCCCCTAAAAGAAAAGAACCCTATCAGCAAATCACATACCATTATTTTATTTTTTTTTGAAGCAGAGGTGTTTCCAATCTTACAACGGTTTTTTTTTTTTTTTTTATCACACTTCCAGGAACTATCTCTAAATCAGCTGATGAAATCTATAAAATTTCTGGGTGTCTCAAATGTCTTTTCTCAGTCATACGCTCTGGTTCCACCCACAATTTAATGACACTGGTGATACAGCAGCTGGTCAGGAGAGCTACAGCACACAGCAGGGCGATCTAGAAAACCTAGAATGATTTAAAAAAATAATACTATAATATCGTTGACAAAATGTTTTTAATCCTTGACCAAATCCGTTCCAGGTTTGCTGGATCACCTATTACCCCCATGACAGTCTCCTCTCACTTCAGTCCTCCCTTTACACTAAACTTGAAGACAGGGATAGACCAGCTTTTATTACTTAGGCCAGAACCAGTGTTCAGCTTGAAGAATGTACAAAATTGTAATGGAAGCGCTGGAAACCTGCAATAAAGACTTTGCTTCTGGCATATGAAATTAATGTTTTCATATCTGTACAAAGACGACATGGTAAGGTGTACACCAATTTATCACTTTTCTGACAATAGAAATTAATGTCAAAAAGCAAATTCAGCCACACCAGAGTAGGCCAGTGAACGTGACAAAAAACATTAACTAATTTGACTGCCCGCCAGAATGCACTGTCAAACAAACATGTTTCCGTAGTTTATTAAACATTTTTAAACAGGATTTAAAAAAGCCCTTTCAAGTGTGACATGGCACTAGTTAAAAAAAGGAATATCATTTATTGTTCTCTCATCACAGGCCACTGTGATGGGCCAGTTAACTCACAGAAAATGGTTAACTTTGTCTGTGAAACTTTAATCAAATTTTCCCTAACCTCCTTCCACAACATTAAGTTAATATTTTTACTTAAAGCGGCCCAGTGAATTTTTTTTTTAAATGTCCCTCACGTTAATTATGAAATTCTACCCACTGCACCTTTTTGCCTTACTTAGTCAAAAACCACATAACAATGGTGCAAAGTAACACTGGGATTACATTGCCAGTACTGTAGTCCGTTTGCACAGCAATCATCTTGTCTGAATACTGTTTTCTAGAGCAATCTGTAGAACAACATTGATACCTCATGACACTTGGAAACAGAAGTATAGTGTCCAGAGTAGAGTCTATAGTCCCATTTGGTCCTAACCTGGTCCTGCTTGAGGTATTTAACGTCTGTTTCCATTAAAAATATTGTTTGCACAACTCCTCAACTTTGTAACATAGCCCCCTTTATGTAGAAGATAAAAAGATAAAGAACCTTCATATATGTTTGAACATTTGTAACACAAATAGAAACATTTAAATAAGACAACAAAATTATTCATCAAAACATTTCATATGCAATTCCAAAGTTTAACAGCTGTGTTTTTCCAGCCAACTGCCCCTACAAATGTGAATCAAAAGGTAGACATATTTCTCAGAAGTATAAAACATGTAAAATATGGAGATATCTGGCTTTTTGCATACATGTTAATCTATAACTTTTAAGTCCCCCTCCCCCCATCAAGCCTTCGTCCTGCACATGAGCCAGCAGGGAAGCCCTGTTCCTAGGAGTCGTTCATATGTCAACTCGGGGACTGCCTGTAGAATGATAGATGTGGTTATGAACAAGATGTTTTACGGTTTACTCAAAGAATAGCATTGTTGATTGTACATTTAGGTAGTGTGTGTGTATATATATATATATATATTATATATATATATACATATACACACACACACACACACACACACACATTTTTACAGAGAGAAAAAAAAAGGGAAGAGAAAAGTTAACACAAATACAAAAACCGTTGATTTTGGATACTCTTTCACAGTTTCAGTCCAAATTAAAAGGTGCTCCATTTTCTCTCCCCGTCCTGTTTAATCAATACTTTCTCCCTTCCACATGCAAGAAAGGTCAGCACTTTTTTCCCATCCACTGGATTAAGGTGAATGACTGCAATACAGTCTGAAGTTACAATCCCAGAACATGGTTTATGTACAAAAGTAGTAAGACAAATAAGAAAGCTAAAATGATGGAATAATGGAAAAATCAATTTAAACGTTATGAATTATGCCATTATAAATAACGCAACATTCTAAATACTACTAAAATCAACATACCGTATGCTTTTTTCTAAACATTTAATACAGAACGTGTTATCAAGTATTTTTCTAGTGTTATTACATTGGTGTCCGTACCTCACATAGTCTAAAGCCAATACATCTAACAGTATGCTTGTTTGGGGATGCAAATAAGGGGTGAACATGCACACTAGACACATCATGCCATGCCTTCAGAGCATATTTACAGTTGTACCAAGAACCAAAACAAAAACAAAAACCTACTCTCGGGTGTTTTCTCCACTGGTTTAGTTTTGTGTAATCTAATATTCCAATATTCAGGTCAGAACAAAAACTTTACTACATAGTATAAAAAAAAAAAAAAAAAAATCAAATTTATCCAAATAAAAACAAGCATATATGTGGTAATTTTTATTTTATGCCTTTTGAAACATACCCAACAGTATACTTCCCCTAAATTCTGACCTATCATGCCACAATGAAAAAACAATAAATGCTATGGTCTATATAAGAGGTAGGCAAACTCAGGCCTTTAGACTGGATACAGTCTAGCCAGTATTCCAGTCCGGCCTAACGCCCCCCTAGTTTTTTACTGTCGGATCTGGCCTAATTGAATTGTTGCGTTATTGCGAGTTCCCGCACAGTAACCCCAATTACGTGCAGGAACGTCGTGTCTTCAAGCCCGAATGGACCCCAAATTATTCTTCGTCCATTGTGGCAACAAAGCCCTGTGTTTAGTGTGCAACAACACCAACAGCACTTTCAAGAGGTCGAATCTCAAGGGGCATTTCAATGCCAAGCAGGCACACACGTACAGAGACTACACCGCGGATGAGCGGAAGACTGAGGCTGCTCGCTTGCAGTCACAGTTGGAAAAAAGCTTTCCTTGGACACCTTGTTTCTTCTGGCCTAGTGTGCCTTCTTCACATCCTGAAATAGCCTAGTAGTCCAAAAAGTTTGCCAACCCCTGGTCTAAATAAAAGCAGAAATCAATGGACCCTACAACCAGATTAAATATAACCTACAATGATAAACAAATATAAGATATTGTCAATAAATGCTGCCCAACCTTGGCCTAGGTACACATGTGCAATGGTTCTTGTCCGATAATTGGCTCAGGGCTCATATCAGACGAAAATTATGCGTGTGTACAGTGCTTGTCATCCATCATCCGAATGACCGTTCTGGTGGATCCAAGGACGATGGACGACAAATGACTGTAATGGAAGTGAAGGGGGAGAGAGTACATCGGGATGCCGCTCCGTCATTCTCCCCCTTCCCTCTCCATAGAGCAGAACGGTGCTGTATGTACAGCACTCTTTCATGCATCGTGCAGTCGTTGGAAAGGATCTTTCACAATCCTTTCCAACGACAATTATTGCACGTTTACATAGCTTTAAAAAATTACCCAGATTTATCAAAAGGTGGAATCAACCCCACAAACATATAGAAGATCTAGATCCTTAAGTGATAAACAAAAATTTCCTATACAGGACAGTTAAGGAGAGACCAATGTCAGAAGGTAGGTACCTTTAAATATGTAAATTGCAATCAATGTAAGTACATAAACATTAAGTTAACAGAAGTACTACCCAATAGAACGTATATCTGACTATCACTGTAATCAGTAGATAAATTGCAGTTTTTAGATTTATGTTTATAATCCATGAACTTAATACTTTCAATGGAAATATATTTACCATAATACAGTTTTTGTTTTTTAAGATAGCACATAGGATAGAGTCTACATATATGTTTTCCCACGATATATAGTTTTTTTATTGTTTGTGTTATTGCTTCATTCAAGAAACCTAATACCTAAGGGCCTCCCTGTGCATGGCATTGATATTTCTACAATAAAATGACCATATTTGATCAATAGGTAATACAACATGTAATTTGTTTATGATGTAGTACACTTGAGGTTTTTAAAGTGTTGCGAGAATTTTTAACAAGAGTCTGTCAATTTTAGACAGAAAGTATTGTTTCTCCTGATGAAGCAACATATGCAAAACATGTAGAGAAACATTCGTGTCTTGAGTATTTATGACAACTGTTGATTGTATATTTTTATGGATTGTTTATGTTGTAATTAAAATTTTGTGTCTGTCTATTGTATCAAAAAAGTCCCACATTGTTGTTTCTTTATTCACAAGGAATTTCAATGATTACTTACTACCATAAGTTTCAATATCTTTGTTACTATGATAATATCAGCTGCAAAGAATAACCGAAGCAATGAAAATATGGAGTGTGACATAATACACTGATTAAACACTTGAAAACATCCCTAACAGTTGGATCTGCCCAAGATGATTATGACAATGTTATGTGTATGAAAAAAAGGAGCTATTCCAAAAAAAAAAAAAAAAAAAAAAAATCTATAACTGCATCACAGAAAGACATTTAGTTGTATCAGTGTTGGTCCACATATTTGATGAACTTGCAAATACAGATCAATCAATTTCTTTGTCCCCCCTCCACCCGGCCCGAAGAATTAAAGAAAAGTAGTGTGATCATTTTAGGACAATTTTCTGTTTTAGTGGAGAACTTATTTTATTTTAGTTTTTTTAAGCTGATGTGCACAAGTGACATGCAAACTTGAATAATTTTAAATTAGAAACCTTAATGCACAAAAAAAGGACACCATTTGACCAAAATGATTTCAGCAAAACATACAAAAAAGACACGTACCATCCATACCATTATGCTGCTCATAGCTCCGTTTGCCCAAGATTGTTGGAGACCCATTGTTGATAACTGGTGAAGATTTGGCTGGGGTTAGTGTATTACTGATACTTGTCGAAAGATTTTTTATTGGGTCTAACTTAGGAGTGCTGGGGTGAGCTTCTGTAAAAATAAAATATTGTGTTAATATTTATTTGATTTGGGTGGAAAACAAATGTCAAAAGGGTCTATATATACCTATATATCGTAGAACTTGTTCTAAAGGTTTTCTGACAATTTGTTTTAGTATCAGTGGAGTTTTTGAAGCTTCTGGAAGCCTTGTTGTACCTGCATTGAGAAACGGAGAAAAATAAATTTAAACACTTTTAACAGCATTGTGATTTAGGCAATTGAATGTTGGATCAGATAGCGATCAGTAAGTTGTTATCATCTTGTTTTTTCCTTAAATCATACTCAAAAACACAAAATGTAATATATTGCTGTTTTACAAGTATTAAGATTTGGGGGCTGCTTTTCTTTTTCGCCCTTTTGTTTTTACCTGGTCATCATGCCAGACACACACTCCCTCTCCAATGGTGACAATGCTTGCTCATTATTTAGAAGCAATGTTGTCAGCCTAGGCTGCTCCCTCGATTTGGACTGCAAACACCTCCTCCTCTCCACTTCAATACATACAGGAAGTTGTTTTGTAGGTCACAGAAGATGGTTTGGAAAAGAGAACATTGCTTTAAAACTTAGCTCAATCAAAATGACTTGTTAACTTCCATACAGAGGAAAACTAATGCAAACCCAACACCTAAGAGCTAATAAGCTACCCAATATGAACTTTAAAAACTTTATTTAAACTGTTTAAATATACTTAAACGACTGCTAGAATAAGACACACCGAGAGTGCACTATTTTTATTAAGAATGCCGACTCATGAACTTAAAACCAAAACCCAATCATGATAATCAGTACGTAGCATTTTGAAGGTGACCACAAAGTCTGCTTGTGGTATTAGAGATTGTTGTGACCTGTGTATACATGCATAACCTACAAATTAAACATAGAAACAATAGTTTCTAAGTGGGTTAACAAATGACAGTTCTCAACAAGGATTGGTCTATCATTTTTGAAGAGGATAAATTAAAAAACAGTAAATTGCTATAATGCATATGGAAAGTCACCGTTGGAAGCTATATTGGTAGCCTGAAACCAAAGTCAACAAAAATGTCCCAACTTTGACTGGACATCTCTGGTACCCTCAACTAAATTAGTGTTCATTTGTACCATACACCCTAGCCCACCTAGTAAATTATTTGTCCTGTTCCAAATGTTTGCAATCTTTGGAACTTTAAATTTGTATGGGATGAAAGTTGTGAAGGGCTAGGGAAACGCTTAGCCATCTAATGGCTAAGAAATTCATATTACATAGGTGGATAAGCCCAGATCCTCCCACTCTAACTTTCTTTCCAGTGAAAATAAAATATGTATTTAACCACCTGAGCGATAAGCCCGACCTTGGTACGGGCTTCAAAAAGTTACAATTATCGATAAAACGAAAAGTTCAGGTTTATCGATCACTTACCTGGTCCCGCTGCGATCATCCATCGCCGTGTTCTAGCGTCGTCCTCCGGCGTCGGCTGTCCTCTCCGGGCGTGTACGTCGGCGCGTGTGCGGGAAATTCAAACAAACTCATTCGAACACATTTTGTATTGGATTGAATACAAACTCCTGTATCCAATACAAAATAATTCAAAATAAATACAAAGTATGTAATTGGTAAATTCAAACTCATTTTGTATTGGATACAGGAGTTTGTATTCAATCCAATACAAAATGAGAGTTTGAATTTTGTTCTCATTTTGTATTGGATTGAATACAAAGTCCTGCATCCAATCCAATACAAAATAATAGAATATATATTTATGTGGTTTTGTCTATAGGTATGTGACATTGGACTCTGTTTTAAAATTTACCACCGCGGTGTTTTAGAAAAATATATTACTATACAGTATACCGAATTATCGCATTTTCAGTATTTTTCATTTATTTATGTATTCTTGTTTAAGCTGATTTTTTGTGTCTTTTATTTAATTTTATTAAAAGTAATTTTTTTTTTTTTTTTACATGATTGTGTGTTTCAAACATTTTTTATATTCATATCTACTAGAACCCTGTTCGGACATATTTCTGTAAGTTACAGGTCTACAATTTAAAAGAAAAAAATTTCATGAAAAACTAACGCTTTTGGAACAGAAATCTAGACCTATCTAGTGTAACGCCCATGTGGTTAAGGTGGACTGGATGGAGGCTTCTCTAAGCAAGAAAACTCGAGTGATAACATTTTTTGAGGTTTGGGAATTATATTTATACCAGTTCTGCTGAAGCCACTATATTGTTTATTGTACCTCTGTGTTCTGGTTGAACTATCAGAGATCGTGTACTGCATTTGTATGCTTATTAGTGCCTCACAAAAATAAATAAATAAATAAATAATAATAATAATAAAAAAAAATCAGATAAACTTGTTTTTTAACTGATGTTGTCACACAGTTTGAGAATGAGAACAACAACAGTCAAGCAAAATAAAATGTGGAGCATGAAATAAAACATGGATTAAGAGTGCGCTTGTACCTTTTTTCCCCCAAATCCATAAAAATGACAAAATTTAGCTTACAGAGTTTGGAACAAACAAACAAACAAAAAAAAACAGTTGTATGTGGATTAACATGCCAATACCCTGTACAATGACTAAATATATAGTCAGTAGAGTTTACTTTGCAGGTATCTGCATTTTAAATCAATGACCATAATTAAATTCTTGCGAATAGGGCCACCTGTAAAGTGGTCTGCTTAAGGCAGTGTAAGTTTTAAACTACTCTGGTGTCCTATTTAGGAAGGAGGTGTGTTAGATTTTAAACCTTCCCCAGTCTAAAATTGCTCTTTTAGCTTCTTCAGATCAGAAAATGATATGCCCAAAAAATGCACAACTATAGAAAATAATATAAACAATTATTATTTCCATATGAAAGGATATCATGAAAGTTAGATGTGACATTCGTGTTCACTGGATTGTTTGGGCTTAGGTACCAATGCATAAAAACTCAACTCTAGAAGACAACCTGTTTTGTAAGTGAAAGAGGAATATTAAATGGGTTAACACAAAAAAGTCTACATACTATCCAAGATTCATTTGACTGACCCCCCCTTGCCAGTAGCACAGACTAGACTGAAATATTGAGCCCATATTGCAAGCCTTTAAATACCTACACTCTGCTTTGATAGCGGCACTGTTGATGGGCATGTACGGATGTCTTGCAGCATACCGCGGTCGGAAGATATCCCGGCATATCCGTCTAGCAATCCTGGTCAATTTTGTAGTATGTAGATAAAATGCTTGTCGTGTTTTCATTGCAAATTTGGGGCTTCCACTGGCTCTCATAGGAAGACCATGAGGACTCTATCATTTGGAAAATAAATAAATAAAATTGCTGAGACACAGAGGGGAAAAGAAGTGTTTGTGAAACCAAGATTATTCAACATGTGTGAAATTCAGAGAAGAAGCAAGCATGAAGTGCTTTACTAACAATTATTTTTTGAGGCTACTTTAATCCATTAACCTTTAGTCAATTAAATGTGACCTAATTTTTTTGTACTGTGGGTACAGAAAAACGGATTGGTTTAGGACTGCCCCAGCCTGTGATATACTAAAGGAGCAGAAACACAAGATAAGGTCAAGCTTTGTGTTCCCCCATCCAGGTAATCAGGCCCTAAGATGAACATTGTGGTGCAAAGACAAGAAGTTAGCTGAAAGGCAAATTTTAAAAGCAACATGTTACTAGTTTAAAGTCTCACACACTGCTTTGGGTTAAGGATAAGGTGCTTGATGAAAGAATCAGGCACAACAGGAGTGTTGGATGCCTCATCCGATCACAGGCTGTGGTAACTTCAGTTGGCTCTTTCATTCTGTGGCCTTTATGGACACTTTTTTAAAATTTAAAACAACCCTATAAAAAGTAAAATCTGAGTGACTTTTTTCAATTGACAGATTTAAATTCCTTATTTGCTATACTACCAACAACTGTCACGTATCCTTTATTTTGCCTCCCCCTTGAACAGTGGGTAAAATCTTTACCAATGGGTGTACAGTGTGATGTGCAAACTGCTGTAACCCATAGTCACCAATTAATTTTCAGTTCACTTAACTGATAATTTTGTGCTTTTATTCTCTGTGATTGTAATATGTTTTTGATTTTAGGTTACAAGTACTATTTTGTATAGTGTACAGAAATGAATATGTACTAACTCATGTAACTCATACTTTCTCATGTGGTGTGTTTTCTATGTTTTAACAGATGTATATTTGTTGTGGTTGAACCTGCCATCACTTGTTACAAGTGTCATATCAGACCATGTTTACACAGGGGCTAGTTGGAACAGGTCCCCTCCCATATTCTGTTCTGTTTGATGAGCCAATCGATGGCATCATCAGTGTTGTTCTTGACTGGCAAATATCTGCAATTGCAGATCCACCAACAGAAGCCCCATGGCTGAACTCCTGTCAGTGTTCACCTAATGCTGGAAAGTGGATATCTGGGGGGCCCTCTTCTTAAAGGAGCCTTCCAGATTCAATAAAGGCTCCCCACCAGAAGACCCCCAAACATCAGGGCTAGGAAAGAGGCCCTCTTCTCCCAATGATGGCCCTTGACACTGTTGGGAGTAGGCAGGGATTTGAATTTTGCCAAAAGTGGAGAGAGCTTCACACTTTCTGTCCCCTTTCTTTTGCTCCCATTTTCTATGCAGGAAAGTCCCTAGATTATTGAAGAGTCTGGTTTCAGGCAAAAACTGGGTCTGAACATCCTTAATAACTGGTAAGCTGCAAAAATATTATTTTACATCTTAAGCATTTTATTTTTGGGATTTGTGAGAAAAAGTATGCCAAGTTTTCAAATTTGTTTTTGAAACAAATGGTAAAATAGCCATAAAGAACAAAAAAAGAGGATTCCAAAAAATATAAAAATAAAGGATCCCCTTCATCATTTGAAAATGATAAAGAATATAGCAAAAGATGTAAAAAGTAGATAAAATGTGAAAAACTTCAAAATGAAAGACACTGTAATGGAAAGTAAGGCAAACCCCCAAAGGATGTCGCTGGGTTGGTAACTGGGGATAAAGACAAGGCAGATTTACTTAACACTTTTCTTTTTAGCTCTGTGTACACAAAGGAAAATGGCAGAGCTCAAGTCAAAATTCATATGAGCAATGTCACTGCCTTAAATGAGTCACAATGGCTTAAAATTGATATGATTGAGAAACATTTGGGCAAAATTAAGGTTGACAAAGCACCAGGACCCGATGGTTTACATCCACGTGTCCTCAAAGAGCTCAGTTATTTCAAAGCAATTATTTCTAATTTTTAGAGACTCTTTAATCACTGGCATGGTACTAATGGACTGGCATAAGGCCAATGTGGTTTCTATCTTCAAGAAGGGAGCAAAGTCATTACCAGGCAACTACAGACCGGTTAGTTTAACGTCCATAGTTGGAAAGGTCCTAGAGAATTTAATAAAGAACCACATGGAGGAGTTTCTGATATAAAATAATATTATAAGTGATAGTCAGCATGTCTTCAAGAAAGACACAAGTTGTCAAACAAATTTAGGCTACGTACACACATGCAATAATTATCGCGGAAAACGACCGATTGTCCGATAATTGTTAAAAAAAAAAGTGCACAATGACGCCGATGAACGATTAATGTTGCTGGAAACGAACGACCGTCCCTCGTGGATCTGATTGGGCGACAATTGTTCGCCATCCATTGTGTGTATGGTCGTTCACTGATCGTAGATTGTTTTGTGATACACTTTCCCCTGTACATGTCACTTCTGCATCGTTCAAACAATCGTATCTATTGTGTGTATATTAATGGTGGATTATATTTAAACAATCGTATGGTTTCAGCATGTGCAGAATTGTGCAGAATTCGATCATTCAAAATAATCGTGAATAATCAGTTGTTAATTGTTGATTTTCTAACGACAATTATTGCACGTGTGTACGTAGCCTAACTCTCTTTTTATAAGGAAGTAAGTAAACAGGTAGACAGTGGAATAGCAGTTGATATAGTGTACTTGGACTAAAGCATTTGACATAGTACCTCACAGGCTGTTAATATGCATGTTAAGGTCAATAGGTTTAGAAAAGTCAATCTGTAAATGGATAGAGAACTGGCTTAAGACTGCATCCAGAGAGTAGTGATTAATGATTCATACTCTGGATGGTCCAAGGGTATTGGTGGTGTACCCCAGGGTTCAGTGTTGGGACCTTAACTGTTTAACATCTTTATACATGATAAAGAGTTTGAGATTAAAATTACCATTTCTATGTTTGCAGCTGACACCAAACTATGTAATAGAATTAAGTACATACAGGTTGTCTATATTCTACAAGCAGACCTGGATGTACTGTTTGATTGGGCAGGCAATTGGCAAATGGCATTTTATATAGATAAATGTAATGTTATGCACTTGGGGACTAACAACATGCAAAAGCTGGCAAAATACTTTCTTGTATCAAAAGAGGAATAGACTGCAGAGATCGAGACATAATCCTGCCCCTGTACAAATCATTGGTCAGACCACATCTGGAATATGCAGTCTAAATTTGGGTACCAGTTCACAAAAAGGACATTGTGGAATGGGAGAGAGTGCAGAGAAGGGCAACTAAACTAATAAAAGGAATGAAGGAGCTCAGCTATGAGGAGAGATTAGCTGAACTTAATACATTCTCCCTTGAGAAGGGATGTTTAAGGGGGGATATGATCACCCAGTATATATAAAACGGTCGATATAGAGAACTCTCTTCACAATTATTCACTTTGAGATTATAGGAAAGAACAAAAGGGCAAATGGAGGAAAAAAAGTTTAAGCTCCAGATAATACAGTGAAGAATCCCTTTCTTGTCTGTGAAAATGTGGAAGAGGCTCCCTCAGGAAGTAGTTTCAGCGGTTACTATAGATTACTTTAGGAAAAAGCTGTATGTTATTCTAGAAGCACGGAATATAATTGGTATTAAAGGTATAAATTACAGTGATTGTTGATCCTGGGAACATCTGATTGCCTCATGGAATTAGGACGGTTACATTGTAACTATGTATAGCCCATAGTCCCTTTAAAATACAGGCATTGTTTTTTCTTTTCTTTTTTTTAATGCCTACTTAAGATGTACAATACATACCATATTATTTCGATTTGGACCTGGCCTTTCACCGTCCAGTCTGGTAGGCATCTTCAAACCGCCATATTTTTTCCAGTACGCCCAACATGATGCACATAATCGGCACTGCATATTTGGAGGTCCCCAAGAATACCACTGATAAGATTGCGTTGCTGTGTAAAGTTATTAAATAAAACGGTTATTTTTTTTTAAAAAAAAACAATTACATGACTCCAGGGGACAACTGTAACAGTAAATGAAAAAGAATTCGAGATAAAAAAAAAAAAAAAAAAAAAAAAAAAAAAAAAGGGATGAGGCAACAAATAGAAAATGGATATTTTTTCAGTACCACAGAATCAAGTGTATATATTTTTTTCATAATGTTCATACGTCAAAGGTTAGAGATGCACATTTTATACTGTTAATATGCATCTCTCTACAGATTTTACAGTTTGATTAAATGGGATAAGTGTGTGCATCATATATATCTTAAAAACCAAAATATATCTTAAAAACCAACAGCAGCTAGAAAATAATACACAACTGTAATATTAAAAACATTAATAAATCCTATAAATCAGTGATATTCTCTGGTAACATATTAAGGTGGGGGTGGGGGGTCTACCTTATTATACCATCTATAAAAAGGTTTACTGATTACATTTTTCCTTTTGCCATTTATTTGAACTGTTAAATGTGTAAATCTTAAAATCTGACATTGTGGAGCTATTAAAACAGAAATGCTTAGTAAGAAGGGAACCTTAATGGAGTTGATCTACCTGTTACTTTTTCAGCACAGCAATGAAGCAATGCTAAGAAAATAAATGGTTTAGATATATATATATATTTTTTTTTTTTTGCTGTGACTATCTTTTGTTGGAAATTTAATTTTACTTCTAGTCTTTGTGACATATTTGGAAAAAGGAAATCTGCCAAAAAAATGGTTAAATTCCCCATTTTAGTTGTCAACAGGAAGTTTGTCTCCATTGAAAGATTTCCCCTCCTTGTTCTGATGACTACCTCAATCTTTTGAAATAAATCCCCTCACTTTCTGTGCCAATTGCAAGGCTTAAGAGACAAAAAGAAGGTTTAATCTTCCCATCAGTAAAATGAAGGAAAAAAAAAAAAAAAAAATAGCTGAAAGGGGTAACCCCGAGCCTCACTTGGTGTAGCCTCTGGCCATGTCCTTTTCTTCCGATCTGTCCCCCAGCAAATAGGCTGATGTTCCCCGGGAGTCGTTGGTGCGTTCGTAAGCGTGGCAGGAAATTCAAATTGTTTTGTATTGGATTCAATATAATATATATTGTGACACCGAGGCAGGATTGGAGGTGGAAGGGAGATATATTTGCCCAAGATTCCTATGTGAAGTAGCAGGTGGAAGACTCTCACCTGTGAGATAATTAATGAAGAAGCACTGAGGGTGGGGATATAACAGAGCCAGGAGCTCAGTCAGGAGCTTGGCTTGCAGAGACACAGACAGGGGTTTGTGTCAGTGCAGCTCTAATTGGAGAGACACAGACAGGGGTCTGTGTGAGAGTTCAGCTGTTTGGAGACACAGACAGGGGCCTGTGTGAGTTCAGCTCTGTTTGGAGACACAGACAGGGGTCTGTGTGAGTTCAGCTCTGCTGGAGACACAGACAGTCGGTCTGTGAGGGAGCTCGGCTGAGAGACTCAAAGTCGGTCTGGGTGAGTAGAAGGTTGCTGAAAGCTTGGTTTTGAGTTGACAGGGAGAAGCCCTCCAGCTGATAGACAGGAATGTCTTGATGTATAGTAAGTGCCAGACAGGCACATATATATATATATACACACATATATATATATATATATATACACACACACACACATATACACATACATACACACACACACCCTCTGTAAGGGAGTGCTCCTAAACCAAGCTTGTTACTTGGTCTAGGACAATAGACGGGACCATGTACAGTCAAATCTTGGGTTAGCACCTACTTCCCTGAAAATGTGTCGTGGATGGATATTCCAGCAATGACCCAAAACACACAGCCAAGGCAATGAAGGAGTGGATTAAGAGGAAGCACATGAAGGTCCTGGAGTGGCCGAGCCAGTCTCCAGACCTTAATCCCATAAAAAATCTTTGAAGTAAGCTGAAGGTTCAAGTTGCCAAACATCAGCCTCAAAACCTTACTGACTTGTAGAGGATCTGCAAAGAGGGGTGGGACAAAATCCCTCTGAGATGTGTGCAAACCTGGTGGCCAACTACGAGAAACGTCGGACCTCTAGGTGTTTGCCACCAAGTATTATCTTTTGCGAAGGGATAAAATACTTTTTTCACTCATTACAATGCACATCAAGCTCTTGACTTTTGAGCACTGGGTTTTTGAGGGTTCTTTTGCTGTTATTCTGTCTCTCACAGCTATAATAAACCTACCATTACAATTATAAGCTGGTCATTTCTTTGTCAAAGAGGAAACATACAAAAATAGCAGGGGATCAAATACTTTTCCCTCACTAAAATATAATATATATATATACACACACACACACACACACACACATATATATATATACACACACACACACACACACACACACACACACACACACTTCTGTGCAGTTATAATACAGGTTTCAGTATTTTTAATTTATTTATGCACCTTGTTTTAACAGATTTTTGTGTTTTTTATTTAAAGTTTATTATTACATTTATTAAATATTGGACATATTTCAGTGAGTTATGCCTAAGAATTACAAGCCTACAATGTAAAAAAAATTTTCATGAAAGACAATGTACTGCTTTTAGACCTCTATAAATCCAGACAGAAATGAACCGCACAGGAGGTTAAATCCAACAGTTTGAGGTCCTCCTACATAGGACATAGATATATAAAATAATTCATTTATAAATTATAAAATAAAAATTATTGATTAGTTAGACTAAAAACAACTCCTAGTTTACTTGTATTGTGTGCAGAATCTTAACTCAGTCAATCATATGTATTGTGGTTTCTCCAAAATAGTCTAGGTATTATGGTTACAATTCTGGCTGTTTAGGTATTTGTCAAAAGCACAATTATATTTTATCATTGCTATATGCACATCATGAAACTTGACTTTAATAGACATTTGAAGAATAAATTCAATGAATTAATAAATACTTATTGAAAAAGTGCCTGTAGAAAAAGATTGTATACTTGAATGGATGCAAAGGGAAAATGTATACTTCCAATCATTTTTTCAATAAAAATAATGATTTAGTGTAAAAGAAAGTGCCCACTTCACCTCATCACATAACAGATATTACAAAATGACTTATGTAGGGCAGGGCTGTCCAACTCTAGTCTTTTAGGGTCACATACAGACCCGGACTTTTGAATAAAGATGTTATAATACTGTCAGAAATGATAAAAATGTGTGTGGTATGAACTGAAATGATATACCCTTGATTTACACAGAATTGAACTACCACTTTAGAAAAATGTATTGCATTCTCAATACATTCAACCATGTCTACACAATGCCTTCAAGTACAAAAAAAGTTAATTTGTCCATTGCTATTTTCTATTCAAGCACATTCAAACAAGTCAATACACAAAACAAACAAACAAACAAACAAGCACGTCAACAGAACATATTCAGTATGCAAAATGTATACCTCGCAGGACCATGCAGTATAATTTTTGTAATTCTTTGTAACTCCTTCAGGGGTTGAACAGTGAGCTTTTTAGTTTGTCCTTGCTTGAAATCTATGCTACTTGTATGTTTTCTTTTCCTTTTTTAACACCAGACCAGATATCTTTACATTATTACCACAAAAAACTGAGCAATAAGTAAAGTCCAAGTAATGAATGTCCACATAGGTAATTAATAAAGCAAGGATAAGGCACGACCATTTGCCCCAACAAAACAGGTGCCCACCTAGGGGCATAGAACATCAGGGAGGTCAAGGAGCAAACAATATTAAAGTGCAGAGTATGACCCCCTTTGATAGACATCAACCTAACAAGGGTCCCCTAAGTGATGGATGTCCACAGTGCAGCAAAGTAGAGTTACAGCTTAGCACCCACACAAAATGAGATAGGGTAAACAAAGCATGGAGAACTCAACTTAAAGTCTTTAACTCCAGAATTGGTCAAGAAAAAAAACAAGAGAAAAAAATATTTGCCAGACCAGGGTTAATGTTGTCTTTTGAACCTTAACCCCCCTAGCATTCTAATTCTGTTTTTTGATGCAAAAAGTGATCCCTTTTTTTTGCATAGAAATGTTTGTTTATATTGTGGGGCTGTAACTCTTAGGATTAACTCCCTGGTATGATAATTATATTTATTTATTATAATCATAAATTATAATATAATACATAATTATAAATAATAATTTTAAATAAATAATGAAATAGACAATGTAATCTTAAAATAAAATATAAAACTAAAAATGTACTTTTATTTCATGTTGTGTGGTGTTTTTGCACTGTAAAAACCATTTAAAAGCAGATTACATTGTAATCTGCTTTTAAATTTCCCTCGCAGACACACCCCCCAATACATCACCACTCACATCATCTGGAAGATGACCCATCCTCCCGGGCTGATGTGAGTGGGGATTTCCCGTCTGTCTCACACAGACGCTGGAGCTGCTCTGCATCTCCAGAGAGATGCAAAGCACAATGCAGGACTTCTGCATTGTGCTTCGCATCTCACTGCTGATGCGAGCAGCGGCGTGGCCGAGACCCGGGTGGTATTTAAAAGCAGATTACTCAGTAATCAGCTTTTTAAATTTCCCGCCCGGACACGGCCCCAGACGGACCAGGGTCCCAGCTTCACAGCAGGACTATCCGATTGCCGCTGGAGCGCGGGGCAAAGGTAAGGGGGGCTCTTAAAGTTACCCTGAGTGTGACTCGGGGTTACCGCTTTTTGCATGTAAAAGCCACCCCGAGTCACACTCGGGATTACCGCTAGGGATGTTAAACTGCACTGCCAAACGGTTCACTGATGTAAACAACAACATTTTACAGTAAACTCTGGTTTGGAATTCAGTGAAGCCATTTTGTGAAATGGCTTATAAATTATTGACTTACATTTTAAACAGGAAAAAGTATGTGGGAAGTCACTCATATTTACAAAACAATTGTAAAATGATTTATAAACAGCCCTGAATTATTTTAGCCCCTCCCCCTGCCCAGATTACAGCTAAAATAACAATAATATAACAGAACAGAAACCAAAAGAAAAAAAATACAAAGATAATAACATTTTGTTGAACATTGCCACAAAGAGTACTCAAATGAACAAGCAAAAAAATAATTGGTCTACCTCATATTACATATAACCTTAAATAGAGAGAAAAACTTACCAACAGTGGCAGTGGGCATAATAACAGTTAAGGTTATGTATGAGAAGAAAGGATGACCAGACAATGATTGTAACAGAGGACCAACACTAAAGTATTTAAACCATATAAGTATTAACCGGACATAGTATTCATTACTTCCATACAACTTTCCCCTCAGTATTAAAACTTTTAAGCTTTAGCAACTTTATAAAAGACAAGTTTCTTCTTCAAGTGTAGAATGGAGGGTATTAAAGATTCAACCAACCCCAGTAAACAAACAGGAAGGAAAGGTTTTAAGTTTTTTTTATAAATAACTCCCTGGGGTATAGTTTTGAAAGATGTTACGTCAACCAAATCATTTGTTTTCTGGGCACGTCTGTATTGTTAGCTTGTCGCGAATTTCACCTTTCAAGCTGTAAATTGATTAATCTGTTCACTGTTTACCAGGTCTGGTTATCCCCTTTTTTTTTTTTTTTTTTTTAATTTTCATCAACCACCATGATGGTTTGGATGGATAACTGGCTCAAATGAAACAGGATTTGACATAATGAATTTCTCAGGCATCTTAAATATTGTGAAATGGAGTGGGAAATGTCATATCTTACAAATAGTATCTGACATTATTTAATATGTCTAGGAGAACTAGTGGCATGAGAGGATCAACTTGGATAAGGTAAATAAAACTTTAACAGTTGTTCATTTCTGCATTGAAAGTCATGGATCATGTGACATATAAATTACTAAAAATACTTACTGTAGCAACTCTCACAGGCCCGACCTGCCCCCACATTCGGTCCTTGTACAACTGTTCCATTAACTATTGCTGGCTTAATGTTATTGGCATTAATCTGATTAGGATTTGGTTTGTTACTGGGAAAAAGAATTTAAAAAA
>NC_092869.1:14488552-14560124 GCF_032062135.1 Pyxicephalus adspersus
ACACACACACACTAAAAAATAATTGAAATATTAAGCACAATAAATGGTTATTACCAAAAGAAAAAAGCACAGAATCATGTATAACAAAAATATGACATGCAATAGAAAAACACTTACTAATTAGGGATATACACTTGTTTTAATTTGCTTTCTGCTTCTGCTGCTTTCAATCGTTTCTTTAGGGGGAAAAAAAAAGTATTAACTAATAAAAAACATGAATGTAGGAATGTTGAATCTTCATTTTTTAACATACACAAGAAAAAAATTCAGCAAAACAAAACTTTCTGCACAAGGCTTGGAATGATTTATCCTGGAGATATATATATATATATATATAGCCTCTTTGCTGCTTCCTAGCAGCTATAAGTATTAAACCAGTTAGATGCATTGAACACTTGTTTCACCCACAAGCCTGCTGTGATACCTTTTTTCAGTTTTGTATGCCCTTGTAGGGTTCTACAATGAAAAGACAGCTATATTGCAAAAGGGCTGTTGGAAAAGCAAGTATTTTCTTCTTGTATTGGTTTTGACAAAATGACCCAATTCTGAGCCTTCAGATCACTCTCCATTTTTTATTGATGGGATGTTGAATGCTGAAAGAGCCACACATATACTTGCCCACTTAGGAGTGTTTATCTGGCAGTGGTAGGGAGTTTTGTGTCTCATTGATCTTGCGTTGTTGGATTCCTTCTAACTAGTCAGATAGTCCAACACAGTCACTTCTCTATGATTGTCAGTCACCCACTCTCCAAATAAAGCATGTTTAACGCATCACTAGTGTTACAGATAACAAATGAGGGTCCATCCACATCCTGTGACTGGGTTAGAGTGGTAATCTGAGCCAAGTAGCAGCTATTGGAGTGAAAAATAAGGTAAATGCCTTTTAGGTTTCCCTTTAAGAGAAAATGAGCAATGGAGATTTACTGTCAGAAGAAAATGATGGGTGTAAGTTACCATGGGGGACTTTTCTAGTTTTAAGACTCTTTTCAAGAATTTATGAAAATTTTGATGATTTGTAGGAGAAGGGTATAAAACGAAAGTATTAAAAAGTTGATTGCACCCCGGTTTCATTCCCCTAGACACCCTGAAACTCGAATGCAGTACCAGCCTACTTCCATTGTCACTGCTCTGAAATAGATCAAGAATTCGTTGATTTTGAAAAGAAATTATACATTTATATTCATCAGAAAAAGGGAAATAAAAACAATTTAAAAAATAAAATAAAAGTAGAACCCATATAAAAAAAAAAGTTCATACCTGTTGTACATATCGGTCTGTTGTTTTCCACATATAATAATATTCTATTATGCTTGTCAGGGACTTCCATGGTAACTAGATGAGAGAAAGTTTTATCACTGACAGTGCACAGCTGACAAATTATTTTCAACAAAAGGAAATCCTAGTGTGCCAATAATGTACATGAAAGTCACACTTTTACCATCTGGGTAGCCGAGCTTGTTGCAATCCATAAAGCACAAACACTGCCCATTGTAAATGCAACATAACAAAACTTTGATCCGTCTATTGCAAAGATAGATATGCCAGAACAGCTGGGGTGAAGTTCCTATTTTAAATCCAGTAAAAACATTTGTATTTCGGTTTGTAATGCTTTTCCTCTGATATACATTACAACCCATTCAATAATAGATGGATAAATCTGTAAAATGTAATTGGATTAATATTATACATATAATAAATATTTTTAAGTATCTTTATTTTATACCCGATTCCTACTATTGCTTTTTAATACAGTTGTGCCCCATTTCTATATCTATCTATCTATCTTCACTGCAAATGTATTGTACCATATATTAAGTGGTTTTATCAATTTAGCCTAGCACATATAAGAGCATGCATGCAGTTTCCACCACGCTAAATTTAAATAAGCTTACCATATTTTGTGGATTATGGGGCTGTAAATCACTCTACCCTCTACCATCAAATTGAATAGAACTCTACTTACCCCTAAATAATGTGAGAAAAAGTGTTTAGTGGAAAAAAATAATTACCACACATCAAAATTATTCCATAGTATAAATACATATGTGTGTCACATCTCCCCTGACCTGCAGGGTCTGAACTGCATCAGAGCTATGCTGCAGCCCTTGCATAAATGTTATTCAGGACTTTGTTTCTTTCTAGTATAGTTTATTAAATTATTTAGATTTATGTGGATGGGCCTGTAATATGCTGCTATCAGTAATGAAGTCAAAGCTAACAGCAGGAATCCGGTATTTTCTCATTACTGTACAGCTTACATTAAACAAACAGAACACAAATTGATAGTTTTTATTCAGACCCCATCATACAGAAATTGCTTTTTGGTTTTCAGAATCATTAACACCACCAAAAAACTCTTTAGATGCCTCATATGTCTATCCATTGTCCCATATTTGGGATTTGAAGATACAGGCACAACAGCTGTTCATCTGGATTTCTTCTTTAGCTCATTTTACTTACAAAGTCTTGCTGAATATCAGTAAAGTCTTTGCCATATTTTTCCAGTGCTTCTTCAAACAAATTGGCTTCTGAAGCAGACCATTCCTCCATTTCATCTCTGCAAAGCACAGGACCTCCTTGGGGTACCAACGCAGAAATGGCTTTGGAGATATCGTAGCAATTTTTGTGCAATGTATCCATAGCATGAAACTAAAGCAAATAAAACAAAAAAAAAAAAAAAAATATTTGTAAAGTTAATGTTATTCTCGTAAACCAATATTTCTTGATATACCATTATTATTCAAGCCCTATAAAATACTGAGAGGCCCTTTAAAATACTAAGATCACCTCTCACCTTAGCATTTGAGCTGGTGTGAGAGAAAATCTTTTTTAAACGATCACAGGCCTAAATGGTAACATTCTTTCTTGTTAGTCTTAATTGCAATTACAAAGATGGCAGCACACACAATATCAGTACAATATTTAGTGGTTAAGCAAAAGAAGTTTTTTTAAATGTGTATTCATTCCGCCTGTTAAAATTTTAAAAAACATTAAAAAAACTGTAGACATTTCCAGTTATATTCTGCAGAAGTCTGTGTACTGGTTGCTAAATAGGGGTCATATAAAAAAGTATTGGAAAAATTAAGCTGAATCTGTATTTGACCAATTTTGAATCTCCTACAAGTTAAATAATCAGAGTGGCATCATTTAACACTATGGATGCATCAAGTGCAAAAAAATTGTATGTGGTTGATGAGTAAATTTTTAAAGACAACTGGCATTAAATAGTTTAAGCACTGCATTCATGTTGTTGCAAGGGCTGCCCAGCAGTGGTAAAGATCGAGCTTGCAACTCACAAAGTATTATGGGACAAGTAATCCTTAACAGACTGTCGATGGGATTTGTTTTTGACGAGCAGTATGAATGCTACCCAGAAATTAGGAGAAATGTTGCAGTGATAGTGTTGGGGAATTTGTGGGGGGAAAAAAAATGAATAATAAAGTGCCCCCCCCCTCCCATTTTTTCCTTTTCCCTTTCATATTTGATACTCTTTAATCTGGAGCATCACCACTGTCCGCTTATGACAAAAGTGATGAGGAAGGGGTGTCAGCATGGGGGAATTCACCTAAATGTTTTTTTTTTTTTTTTTTATTATTATTGGTGTCTGATTGGGAAGTAACATTGGGTGGAAGAACATGACACCAGGTAGATGCGGGTGACAAAGATACTTAGATGTTAGGAAAAGGTTGATGATGATTCTAAGCTGTAGTAACAGAAACATTTATGATCTAGCAGCGGGGTCAAGGAAACATTCAGTTTGATAGGCAATAATCCGTATGAGCTATTGCCAACCCTAATCGGGTAAAGAAAGAAAGGCAAACAGGGTTTTATGGGCAACAATAGTATTGTATTAGTGATAAAGTCTCATAATACATTATACATCCAACATAGTACAGATCTCACATCACTTTGGAGATCCCTGGATTATTGGCCAAAGGGCCGGCACTAGACATATCTCATCTAAAAATATTAGGCTAATAATTAAACCAGTAACTAAATCCCATCAATGCAAATATACACAAAAGGATGTTGTAAAGTAGAGCGCATAGGTGTGACCGTATTAACCGACACATTTCGCCTGGTATAGGCTTCCTCAGGGGTTTATCGCATGTTTAGCGGAACATTGTCATGCTTTAAAACAATATAAATATTTACAGAACAAGTATCAGTGCCATGTCCAGTGGCTGAACAATTGAGAAAGGAAAAAAAAAAAAAAATGACAGATGAAAAATGTAACACCAACCCTGGTAAGATTATGAAGTGGTAGGAAACAGCAGCAAAATGGAAGAAAAAAAAATTAGGAAAATGTTGCAGCAATTATCCCTGACATGGCATATGGCACATGGGATATGGCATATGGCACATGGGACATGGCATATGGCCCAGTGCACACCTTAGTCACTGTCCCTGTGAATTTTTGGTGACTGCTTGTGATCTGTGATTTCAGCCTAGCAATGGAATCCAGAACCAACATTCCAGGGAGGAGAAAGGTTGTCACAGTGAAAAGCCAGATTTGTAAGTCAAAGAAAACACTTTAAAACTCCTTGGCTACTGGGGTAAATATCCAAGATCTGTTAGTCTGACAAATATACTGGCAAAAGAAAAAATCTTCGACCAGAACAATCACATTTGGCAAAGCTTGGGAGAGACATCCTTCTTTCAAAGGAAATAAACTAGGCTTGAGCTGCACGTGCAGTGGTAAAGCCGATACATGGTGCCTTTTGTTTTGTCTAGTATCCACCTTCTTAGAAGTAGCTGTTACCTTGTATGTAGACCAATAAATCATGCGTTCCTCAAAGAATGTTGGAAGAAATTCAACTTTTTTTAAAATACTGAATAGGAAAACCTATCCTCAGTGTAGCGAATGTAAAAAAATACACCTAATTCTTTTGCGGAAAAAGTTTTTTGGGGTGTCACAATAAACGCTTATGCTGTTTGCCTGTTACAATAGCAGCAATGACAGTTTTGAATTCTTACAAGTTCAGCTGTTTTTTTAGCATCTGAGACTATTAAGGTATCAACAAACTCTTCCTTAACGTTGTTACAGTGCATTTTTGGAAGTCCAACAAAAATGGTATAACATGAAGTGGCACAGACAGAGATTTTTCCCACATTTCTTTTCTGCCACTAGATATCCTTATTGTGATAAGCCTGTGACTTGACTTTGTTCTCAGGTTAGGTCCCCTAAGGCTCCCTGAGCATGCCATGAAACCGTAGAACAAAGTTGTTTACACCCAGAAACATAATGCAAGTGAATTTTAAAATACTGATAATGTTTTGGGACAAAGAAAATACCCTTCTCGAACACTGAAAACTCATTACTAAAAAACCTGTTAGAAAATTGATTTAACTGCACGCACTAAGGAAGGGCAACAAGAGTGTTAACATCACCTACATGATACATTCAGAAATACAGAGTTTGAGCAAATTTCTTTCTTTTTAGTACTTGTCTGTACGACATTGGTTTACACTAGCAGATAATTGATTTAATCGAAGTATGGAACATAACAACATAGTATATATTTTGACCTGCTGAACAGCTGGTGAGAACTAGAACTATAAAGGGAACAGCCGGGAAGGTGAAACGCATCTGTTTAGTTAAACATTCTTTGCTTATTCTGCCAACAAACTATTTCAAAGTAGGTGAGCGTCCTCCCTCTATATTCCACCGTTTCTGCGGCTGGCTGACAAATTCTCACAATCGCAAGTGTGACATTAGCTGTAACATGTTTGTTCTAACAGGCCAGCTGTCCCATCAGTCAAAATGAATAGTATATTTATTTTGTTCCATGCCTAGGGTAGATCATTTTTCAAAAATTGTAAATGCAGCACTAAATGAGAAAAAAAAAAAACATATATTTCTTAGTGACAAAAGAAATCTTCCTTTTCCTTCTTACCAGTGTGATGTCTCTAGAGGCAGCAGCTGCACTCATATGTAGACTAGGCTGTCGGACAGAGCTACTGCAGTCTAACGCACGTGCAAAAGTACCTACAGATCTGAAAGGGGGGGGGGAAAACATTAGTAATCAATTATATCTAAAACACACAAATAGATATAACAGAATACATCCATTGTAAACCTTTAATGGTATTTCCAGTTTTTGTAAACTATGTGGGGCCAAAGGTATGTTGGCTTTTCATCAACAAACCTACCATTACTTTAAAATAGTGTTCTTATACCATGGGTCATATGGAATTTTTTTTTAGTTTAAAAAGAATGTTGACACTTATTACTGTGGATACAGTGACAACAATCACTCAATTAGCTTAACTTTGGGGCTGAGAGAGGAAGAAAATGTTTATTCCCCAACACCAAAGCTATTGGGTAAAACTGGTTTTCACAAAATCAGTGCAAATTATTAATGTGCGATAGATTTACAGAGAGGTAGACAAGCACATGGCAATACAAATAAGTAAAATTTAGCTCAGAACACATAGTAAAACCAGACCTTTAATTTTTACCAAGTAAGGTACCCAAGTTTAAATAGAATGCAGTGTGGCCTAACCAGAAAGCTGAAAGAATGTATAAACTTTAAAACATGCTGCTTATACAGGTCCAGAAGTATTTGGACGGAGACAACTTTTTTTCTAATTTTGGTTCAGTACATTACCAGTACAGTAAAATTAATTTTAAATGAAACAACTCAGATGCAGTTGAACTGCACACTTTCAGCTTTAATTCAGTGGGCTGAACAAAACGATTGCATAAAAATGTGAGGAACTAACAGAAAAAAACCCATCCGAGAAATTGCTACAATATTAGGAGTGGAAAAATCTACAGCCTAGTACATCATGATAAAGAAACAAAGCACTGGTGAACTCAGCAACACCAAGACCTGGACGTCCATGAAGACAACAGTGGTGGATGATCGCAGAATTATTTTCATGGTGAAACGAAACCCCTTCACAACAGCCAACCAAGTGAACAACACTCTCCAGGAAGTAGGCATATCGACATCCACGTCTACCATAAAGAGAAGACTGCATGAAAGTAAATACGGAGGATGCACTGCAAGGTGCAAGCCACTCATTAGCCTCAAGAATAGAAAGGCTAGATTGGACTTTGCTTAAAAACATCTAAAATAGCCAGCACAGTTCTGGAAAAACATTCTTTGGACAGATGACGTCAAGATCAACCTTTACTAGAATGATGGCAAGAAAAAAGTATGGAGAAGGTGTGGAACAGGTATTGATCCAAAGCATACCACATCATCTGTAAAACATGTCGGAGGCATGGCGTGCATGGCTGCCAGTGGCACTAGTGTTTATCTATGATGTGACACAGGACAGAAGCAGCCAAATGAATTCTGAAGTGTTCAGAGACACACGGTCTGCTCAAATCCAGCTAAATGCATTCAAATTGATTGGCAGGCGTTTCCTAATACAGATGGACAATGACCCAAACATACAGCCAAAGCAACCTAGGAGTTTATTCTTGAATGGCCAAGTCAGTCACCTGATTTGAAACCAATTGAGCATGCATTTCACTTGTTGAAGACAACTTTGGACAGAAAGGCCCACAAACAGCAACTGTAAGCGGCTGCAGTACAGGCCTGGCAGAGCATTAAAAAGGAGGAAACCCAGCATCCGGTGTCCATGAGTTCAAGACTACAGGCTGTCATTGCCAGCAAAGGGTTTTCAACCAAGTATTAGATTATGAAGTATTAGAAATGAACATTTTATTTTCAGCTTTTTAATTTGTCCATTTACTTTTGAGCTCCTGAAATGAAGGGATTGTGTTAAAAAAAGCTTTAGTTCCTCACATTTTTATGCAATCTTTTTGTTCAACCCACTGACCTAAAGCTGAAAATCTGCAGTTCAACTGCATCTGAGTTGTTTCATTTAAAATTAATTGTGGTAATGTACAGAACAAAATTAGAAAAAAAAAGTGGTCTCTGTGCAAATATTTATGGACCTAACTGTATATCGACAAAACTTACAAAAGTTGTTGGAGTATTTGACAAAGACTTCATTTTAAAATAATATAACAGAAGAAACAGTTTGTATTGTTAAATCAACCCACCTCCAATCCATAGTACGATACTATAAATGCTAGAAAGTTAAGTCTGAGAATGGCAATTCTGATTTATTGCTCATACTTAAAAAGAATACATGAGCTGTAATGCTTTTCTACCGCATTATTCTACAAAATCAAAAAGGCAGGATACCTTTACATGAGCTGCCACGGATGATCATAAAAGGGAACTTGGGGGTGAAAGACTATCCCAGTAAATGGATGAAAGCCACCAAATTGCATAACATTTTATCCTAATTATGAACAATAGAGTTGGGGAAATCACTTTACAAACCACAGTGAAAAAAATTAACCAATATACCAATTTGAATACCAAGCACAATTTTGCATCCTTAGTGGGAATTCTTTCCCCCATCGTCCTGTAATCCTTCTTCATCCCTCTTCTTCCTACTTTTGGCTTTGTCACCTGTAGCCTGCTTTAACTGCGCACTCCTGAGATCAGCACTTTTTTTCTGTGCCTGAAAAGCCCGTTCTGCGCATGCCCGAGATTGGGCTTGTGCAGGAGCAGCCTAAAGCCTTTTGGGATATGCAACATAGGTATCCCAGAAGGCTCTGCCCTCCCAATCAGTCTTTACCACTGCAGAGGGATTCCCCCCCCTTTTATAAATAAAGTAATATAAAGTAGAAGTCTTGGTGATAGGTCTGCTTTAATTGCTGTTTTTACAGAAACAGTACAGTAGATCGAAAAGTGTATCAAATGTTGCTAGGGTTAGGCACCATTTGTGATGCTCACAGTAGTGCTTATTATCTAATATGCAAGTTCTATAGTTTGCTTTACTATTATGTCTCAAAGCAGCTTTGTAAAGGACCTGTGCAAGAATCAGAAAATAAGCTAAAAAATGGATTGCCGAGATATCAGCACATAAAACAAATGAATACAAAATTGTGTAAAAGAGATGCATCTGGCCTAAACTAAACCTCACACAAAGAAATCAGTTCATAAATTTTTAAATGCAGCTTTGGCTGTTTGACATTTAAATACTGCAATACTAATAATGCCTAATAATGTCTGTATTGCTCTTGATAATTTAAAGGGTCAAAGATCCCAAACGTTTGCTGCCGGGTGGAGATGGGTTGAGCCATTGACGATAATATATTATTTTTTTTACTTACCAATCAGGGATAGTAAAAACTATACTTAGAATGCCCGATGAGGATGAATGGTTAAGTTGTAGTTACAGATCTTGCTTCACTTTATTAAAAATAAATAAACTGTACTAAAAAATGTTTGGTAGGTGAAGTGCATGCTCCAAATATAAATATCTATGATTATTATGGGGGGGGGGGGGGGGGAGAGAGAAACACCTTGATTTACTTTAATGGCATTATAACAACAAAGTTAAATGCTGCAAAGGGACCCCTTTTATCAACAATATGCTGTGACAACCAATCTTGACTGTCAATTACCAAATGTTTTCCCACTAACGTGTAAATGCTTTCCTGTTTCTCCTGTGAACAACTCCAGAAGAAGGAAAGCAGACACTAAAAGCTCATGCAGGAAAAGAGGCTAATATAAGTATTGAATTAGAGAGGTCAGAAACTTTAACCAAAGCAACCTACTCCCTTTTGTGCACTGCCAAATGGAACCCAGTGTTTGTAAAATTGAGTCCCTCAATTAGGAAATTATTGACAACACATACAGTTGAAAAAAAATATTCCACAAACTGTTCCAGACTCTGTGCAGCACTACTGGAGAATAGAACAATAGAACAAGGAGAAAGTAGATTAGTCACTTTATGCACCTTTAGTAGTTAGTGCATCACAGGAAACACACCAACCACAGTTAAGGTGAAATTTAGGATTTGCTGATGCTGCGGAGAGTGTGCCCATTAACCTCCAGAGCGGTAAGCCCGAGTGGCTCGGTCCCATCGGCCTTCTCTAGTGTTCTGCCATCCTCTGGCTGCGTCCTCTTCGTCGACCTGTCCCCCGGCGAGTGCACCGACGTTCCCTGGGAGTTTCCGGTGATGCCGGTGCGTGCGGCCGGCCCTAGGGGTATGGCGGGAATTTCAAAATATTTTGTATTGTATTCAATACAAAATAACTGTATTGAATACAATACACTGGATTTATGTCTAAAAGCGGTACAGTGTCCTTCATGAAAATTTATTTTACAGTATATTAGTATGAGTATAATAAAGTTTGAAACACAAAGCCCTGTTTATTATTAAATGTATTATTTTGACATTTTGTGTTTCAAACTTTATTATACTCATACTATTATAATATACTGTACAATAAATTTTCAAGAAAGAAAATGTACTGCTTTTAGACATATAAATCCAGACAGAAATGAACTGCCCAGGAGGTTAATTTAGTAAGATAGACTGAGCAGGGGAAGAGAGGTTTTCCATGTATCAGTTATTCATGAGAAATGGCCTATTCAATTCAATAAGGGTGCATTGCCCAGGAGGCAAAGGGCACCACATGCAGGGACTGTTCAAATAATGAACCAGTAATAATGTACCAGTCTTTCAGAAACGGCAGTAAAATATATTTAGCCCAAACCTTGTCTAGAAAATGAAGGCTGATTTCATTACGAATCATAACACAACAAAAAGACAAGAAAAAAAGTCCTTGAAAGGTCTAAACCAACTCTCGGACTAGCCTATTCCAATGAAGGCCAAAAAATGTACCCTAAAAGATTAGGCTGTCAGTTCCAAAACTTGTCACAAGAAAAAGTCATGGCTACAATGAAAGTCTACTTCTGGAATGAAGGCAAAGAACAGGTAAAACCAAAGTAAGCAAATACTTTGTAGAAGAGGTGTAAGTGACTCTTAAAACAAAATGTCAAACCGCTAAGTTTTTTTTTTTTTTTTATAAAGCCTTAACAAATCAGATTAAAAGTACTTTTGCAAATTGATTTATGTAGGTTTAATAGTTGTAGTGTAGAACCAGGGGCATACAACCTGCCAGCCTGGGAAGAGATACTTCATACTTCTTTGTAGCAAATAAGATTGCCAAATACATCTTTTCTTTTTATTTAAATTTGGAGTGATGGAGTCCGATCTTCCTCCCATTTTACCCTAAAGAGTTTTGGGTTTGGATACATACAGGTGTCTAGGTTGGGTGGGATACCACTTGATATGCTATGTGGAATTAGAAAATAAGGAATTTAAATGTCCCAACTGCACCAGTTTCAATGAGAGTTAAGGCCACTAAACAAAGCTGGGGATTAGAATGATGGGTGTGCAGCCCTCATGAAACAATAAAAGAGAGGACAAAAGGACTCAAGCTTGTAAGTAGAGGTGGGACTTGTGCCACTGTTGCTTCCCATAGGAGGGAAGCTGTGAGCCGGATCCGTTCCAATAGTGATAGCCAGGTTGAATCAAACAATAGGAAAGTAAGAAATATATGGCTACTTACACGTCAGATGATTCTTGTCCGATAATCACCACAGGGCTGATATTGGACAAGAATCTGGAGTGTGTACAGCACTCGTCGTCTGAACGAATGTAATGAAAGTGAAGGGGGAACAGCGGGGTGCCAGTCCTTTGTTCTCCCCCTCCCCTTTCCATAGAACATAATGGGGTTGTATATACAGCGCTCGTTCATGCATTGTGCAGTCTTCTGTCATTGGAAAGGATTGTGAAAGTTTGCATGTGTGTACCCAGCCTATGACCTTCAATAAACAGATGTGGACTGGCTTACTTAATGTGAGGATTCATAGGGGGGAAAAAAAATCTTGTTGCCCAACAGCAGTCAGGTTACAATTAGTTAGTGTGTAGGGGTCTGTACAGTCCTCCATGAATATGCTCTTCCTGACCATCATTCCATCATTGACCCACTGCCAAACCAATCATGTTGGATGTTGCAGACAGTAACGTTCACCACAGTCTCTGAAGTCTTTTTTTTACATCTGTTACATATGCTCGGTGTGAACTTGCTCTTATCTGTGAGGAGAATGGAGAATTAATGGCAAACCTGACAACTCTGGCATTCTCCGACAATGCCATTTGAACTTCATGGTCATCTTGTAGGTCTTTTGTGCAGGGAGAACAAACAGAGCAATGCCAGGGACCAGTTGTGCTTCTGGGTTGTTGCCTTTCAATGTCCCTGTCCAATGTTCCTTGTATAAAAGGCCTGTCTCCTGCTATCCCCTCCACATTTTAGAGTTTGTGATGGGAGACAAAGTTAACCTTCTTGTGACACGTAGAGATGTGCCATCCTACAGAACTTAAAACTACCTGTACAAACACAATTGGCTGCAGGTATCACCTCAATCAGACAGGAAGATACGTGAGAGAAATAGTCTGTGGTAAAATCATGTCCTTTTTTGGGGCGTGGCTTTCTTTTGCCACTCATGTCCACATGCTTACTGCGAAACCGATTCACTATTACTTACACTTTCTATATAGTCAGATTGATATCCCAGAGCTTTAACAGACTTGGGGTTATACTGTCGACGGTTATCTAATTTTTTTTTGGACCTGTGTATGCAGGGGCATGTATGCATTAGTTACAAATGCGCATTAAAACCCATTTAGGAATCACAAGAATATTTGTGCCAAGTTGCTACCAATCAAATCCTAAAGCTTGAAAAAAATTATATTACTTTATGTATTATACATGTAGTATATTTGTAAGTGGTTATCATACCATCCATGCTAATATATTTTACTTTAAAAACCATAATATATGTAGCATACTGTTTTTTGTTTTTTTTTATAAAACTATTTTCTTACCGTGCTACTACTAAAAACTGATCTATCTGTTTGTCTGTAAGGGGGTTGTTTGCTTCCCAAACTTTGGTTTCAAGGTCAGCTTGGTCTCTTCCATCCTCTGCTCCTGCACATAAGGAAATAAAAAAACACAAAAGGAATAGGGAAATATGTAGATAAAATCAAATTCAAAACACATAAAAATGCTCCCTAATTTTCTACGTATTTTAACTACCCCCACATTGCAAGAGTAAATACTTGATTAGGTCTAGGAGGAATGTAATAAATGACTCAAGGAAGAGGAGAAAGTGTGACAATAGGTAATAAGGCAAGTAAACTCTAGACATAAATGGGCATTCAACCTTTGCAATGTGTGGTAGCCCCACCACAACAAAAATTTCTGGAGTAAGGCCTTAAAAGGTGATGCAATTCTTAAATCACTACAAAACATACACACACACTTAGTATTATGTCATATATATTTTCAATCATTTTCCTCTCAATACAGGATTACTTTAGGCTAAACTCCAATCTATGGGTGTGCAGTAACAAACTAACACACATTGGCATAATACCTTTAATATGTGAGGGATGTGCATTGCATACTTTATTCTCAAGAATAACCACTAATGGACACCCACAGTAAAAACCTGGACTACAGCCCACCACAATGTGCATGTTTAATGTAAACTTAGAGGACTGTCAAACACAAGACAAAAATGCACACATGCATAGGTGTGAAGAGATACCAGAAGCCAGTGGCTGTATCTAGCAGTTTCCAACATTTTTGACCCCATTTAGTTATGTTTAAAGTGCTACACAGGCAGGCAAAGGAATGTGAAAAAATATGTACATCTCAAGGAATTATTTAAACAACCAAACACCTTGTTAAATATAACTCAAAATGTATCTATAGATGAGGGTTTTCTACTTGAACAAATTATGCACTTGGGAGCTAACAACATGCATGCTTCATACTGTCTAGGGGGAATACATTTGGGGGGTGTCAGAAATTTAAAAGGATCTGGGGGTTCTGGTAAATCAGACTAAATAACAGCATGCAATGCCAAGCTGCAATATCTAAAGCTAGTAAAGTTCTTTCAGAGATGGCAGAGGTGCCCCTGTACAAAGCATTGGTCAGACCACATCTGGAATATGCAGTCCAGTTTTGGGCACCAGTTCAGAAAAAGGACATTGTGGAATTGAAGAGAGTGCAGAGGAAGATAAAAGGAATGGAGGAGCTCAACTATGAGGAGAGATTAGCTTAACTGAATCTATTCTCCCTTGAGAAGAGACGTTTAAGGGGGGATATGATCACCCTGTATAAATATATAAATGGTCCATATAGAGAACTCTTTTCCCCCATTATTCACTTTGGGATCATTACAAAGGACAAGAGGGCACTCTCTGCGTCTGGAGGAAAAAAGTTTAAGCTTCGGATAAGGAAGGGAGTCTGCTCTGTAAGGTCTGTGAAAATGTGTAATCGGCTCCCTCAGGAAGTTTCAGCAACTACTATAGATTGCTTTAAGAAAAAGCTGGATGTTTTTCTAGAAGCACATAATATACCTGGGTATTAAGGCTTTAAAGTAAAAATAACAGTGACTATTGATCCAGGGAACATCCGATTGCCTCATGGAATCAGGAAGTAATTTTTTTCCCCCTATTGAAGCAAGTTGTACCAGGGTTTTTTTTGCCTTCCTCTGGACCAACTATGTCATATAGGGTTTTAAATCTAGGATATGTTTATTTCCCTAGTGGTTGAACTTGATGGACTTAGGTCTTTTTTTCAACCTAACCTACTATGTAACTATATAACTGACCCATGTTCCCAAATAGGGGTCATCAAAAAGAACCTACTATAGAGTATACTTTTATACCAATCCTATTTAAACATCAATGATCTGATGTTCCTTTTTGATACTTATATGTGGTGTTTGAAGACATTCAGGCAATTCTTGCAATAGCTGGTATTTCAATGTATCTTTAGTCAGAATGAGACTACATCAATTTCACCATTGTTGGGGTCCCAGGACAAAAAAGGCCATTCTTTTTATAAAAGAATATTTGAGCTAAACCAGTTTGCGATTAGCTAGGTGAATATCTGGGCTACGAGAACATTATGCTGTGAAGACTGATGATTTAAAGCTTTAATTATTTTGCCACAGAAACAGTAGACATGTTTGGCAAAACAAGGGATGAAGGTTAACAATAATATCTGATGTCTTGATTCACATTTATTTGAATTTGAAAAGGGTAACTCGTGAAGGAAACACAGCAACAGCAACTTGTAAAACAGTGTACTTTTGTTTTTTTTACTTCCTGACAGTACATAAATCACTCTACTGATATATTAGTTGAATAACCCAAGAAAAAAAAACACAATTTTAAATGCTCTACTCAAGTACATCACATATTTGTAGGAAATGGTTTTAGGCCTAATGCTAGGTTTTAAAAAGTCAACAATTTTTATAGGGTATACTTACCTTTTCGCGTGCCTGTATGGCAACATGAAACTAATTACAACTCTCAGTGCAGACTAAAGATTGTAAGTATATGGTAAGTTACACAGAGAACACAAATATTATATTGATCAAACAATGGCAATAGCAACTGTACTATGCTAATATGACATTATTGTTCAATTGAGGTAAATATTTGCTGGCAACTACAAATAATTTTGGCCATACCCATTCTCTTCAGTACATGAAACCTAGGCTTTTATAAATGTAAATTTAGGAGCACAATCATACTTTATTGCTTATCTATTTTTGCAACCCCAACTACACAAAACAGCTAACTTACAAACACACAAAACAACATTTAGGTATGCCTCAAAACCTCTGGGAAAAAATCACTTGCATGGTTTAAAGAGACGTCCATAGCTTCTCTACACAGAGAGAGGCACACAATTACCGTAAAGCATGGATAAATATCTTTGTTGTTTTGGGATGAAGAAGGGAAGGGAGTAAAAGAGCTTTACAAATGTTTATTCATTCATACAGTGATCCCATGGTATCTCACTGCAGAACAGACAGTGCTGTGAAGGGGGGAGGGGAGAGTTTGGAGGATGAGAATGCTGGCAGAATTACTAGGTTGTAGAATTATAGTAGGCTAAAGCCACAGGGGTGTACCAGACATCAGACGAAACTCCTCATATATGTGTTTACAGCTGCAAAGTAAACCCTTGTGAAAGTATGGTGGCCAGGTTCTCACTCAGTTGCAAAGGTTAAACAAAAGCTTGTGTGACATATGGTAGTTCAAGACCAGGACAAAATGAAGGCTTTCCAAAAGGTTTTGTTCCCATGGAAGGATTATTACCTTCCCTATTGAATATAACTCAGCTTACCCCATCCTTGAATGTTACCCCAAAAAACTCCTCCTGGCTCCTGGTGGCTTTTTGTTTACGCCTGACAGCTCATCAGCTCATCTGCAATGCAGTGTAAAGTCTGGCATTGACAAGAAGAGACCTGGAAGCCAGACAGAATACAACTTCTGTAACCAAAGAGTCAGAAGTGCAGATGGTGGATGTGGAAGCTGTAGTAGTGAAAAGATCATGGGCCCACAACAAAAAGCCTATTTCGACTGTAGGTATAGCATATAGCGTTATTTATTTATAGCTTTATTTACCTTCCTCAAGCAGATCTGTTACATCAGCTTGGTATCTACTGCCAACGCGTATCTCTCCTTTGTCTGCCAAGAGGGTCTTCTGTTGAGGATCATACACCAAAGAGTAAAAGAAGAAATCCTTCAAAAAAAAATAAAAAAATTATATATATATTTGAAATTAATATATAAGACATGCACAGGGATCCTTCCCGATCTCATTTACATAAATGGAATATAGAAACCTTTGTACCCACTTCAAAATAACACTTTGACCATTTTGCATACCAAAAACATGAATACATTTTTTTAGGATATTAAGACTGTATTTTTATTATTCATGCAAAGAAAAAAATTGATATAAACAAAGCTTCATGCAACACCAACATATATCATATAAAATTAGGTATATAATCTTATATAAATATTAGGACAATAACTACCATCCTAATTGTCAATATAAAACCATAAGGGAACGCTTACAGAATATTATGAATGTATATTCTACCACATATTAGAAAAACTATCTTTTCTGGATTTTATCACTTGAAAATTGTCCAGGTATTATGTACAGCACAGTGTCTACAATGCGCAGACAGGGACATGTAGGCGGGCTGATTTTTTACCAACAGTTTTTTCCCCCCGACAGAATCCCTTTAAAACCTGATATTATTTATATTAAAATAAAAGGTTGTCCAAATACTTGTTTGTATTTGATGTCCAATGTAGAAAACCTTATACATGGCAAAGACAGCAGGGGAACTGGTGTTTCAACAATAGACTCTGCAGCAGTTCAGCACTTCCTGCTGAATGGAAGCTAAAGTCTATCCATTCAATTTCCACTACAATTTGCATCTGACTGTGTATGGTAAGTCCTGCCATCCCTTTTGTTCCAGTTGAGTGCACATTGATATTTGTTACCCTGCTAACCCCTCTCCAACGTTCAACTGATCTCCCAAATTCTTTGTTACTTGAATAAGCCCATTCATATTCTGCATAGCTGGTGATCTCACCCAACCCTAGTATCAACAATTGATTCCTAAGCCCCAGATTTGCTCCCCCCTACAACTACCTTCTCTGCCCAAGACATAGCCACCTAAGTTAGAGATAAAGTCATCAAAAAACAGTCATGATGTCTCTGCTTACCATGCTACTCCAACCATATCCACCCGTTCCACCTGTAAATCATCACTAACCTCCCTCAGCTCTGTCTTGACCCAATTCCTATCCTATTGCCCTTCTTTCATATGCCTCTAAACTTCTTGAACACCTTGTCTATAAAAGACTAACAGACTATGTGAACACTAACTCTCTCCTTAACCCACTCCAGTGTGGCTTTCAAGCTGTCCATTCCACCGATATAGCCCTTACTAAAGTGGCCAATGACCTAATCAGAATTAAGTCACAAGGCAACTCTTCCCTCCTCCTTCTAGATATTTCCTGATTTTGACAGTGTTGATCACCCCCTTCTAATCCAACTCATGAACTCCATTGGTATTAGTGACACTGCTCTCTCTCAGTTTGCTTTCTACCCATCTGACTGCTCCATTCAAGTTACTTTCAATGGCAATTCACCCTCTCCCACTCTCCTCCCTGTTGGTGTTCCCCAAGGGTCAGTCCTTGGACTGGTTCTCTTTTTTTCTGTACACATCATCACTCGGTAGTTTCATATCCTCCTTTGGTTTACAGTACTATCTGTGTGCTGACGACAATCAAATCTATTTGTCCACCCCTGACTTGTCTCCCTCAGTCCTATCCTAGATGAGGTTTCATGTTGCCTGTCAGCCATTTACTCAACCTGGATAAAACCAAACTCAATATCCCTCCCCCCCCCCCTCAAATTCCAAATCTTCTGCAGACATATTTCTAACTGTTAATAACACTTATTCGTCCCTCCCCTCAGGAACATTGTCTTGGCGTCACCTTTGACTCTGCCCTCTCTCTTACCCCCTATATTTAGAACTTTTTCAGGTCCTGTCATTTTCACCTGCGCAACATTTCCAAAATCCACTCCTACCTGTCCCCAGAGACCACCAAACAACTCTTCTTTGGACTACTGTAACATTTTCCTCTCTGATAATCCACTATCCTGACTCTCTCCTCTACATTCTATTATGAATGCAGCCAGACTTATCCATCCTTCTTCACCATTCAATTTTGGCTCCCTCTCTTTGTGGTGATCTTCAATGGTTTCCATTTCACTTTCAAAACAAATTATAGTTCCTATAACTTCAAATCCCTCCATAGCTGTTCCGCCTACCTTTCTGACCTGATACAAAAACCGCACAACATGTGGCCATCACTGCTAACCGTAAATATTGGAAATTTCAATAAAATCAATTGTGAACAATCCTATTCATGATGTGTTATTTTTAAAATGACAAATGGGAGTTTTTAAAACCATGGTTGCTCGGTGGTTAAATATTTGTTTTTTTGCAGGTTAAAAATATTCTGAGCTCTCGAGTTGTTTATAATATGGCTCCTAATCTTATGTGTATTGCTGTTGGCCACCAGTAGATGACACAGTGTTTTGTAAATATTTAAACTCATGTCTCGAACAATAACCATTGCACATTTTTTTTGCCTTTCTCTGGATCTACTGTATTTAGGGTTTTTATCTGGGATATGTTTATTTCAATCTGACTAAATATGTAACATTTTACATGAGGACACAAGTGCTATCTACTAGTGAAAACCAAACCATTTTTCTAATGCCATTTTTATTTATACGCAAGTGCACACAGTACTTCACAAAGGGCATGTTCAGACCTTTGTAAGCGTTTTTATAGCCTGCAAACAAAAAAGCCTTGTAAAACAGTGGACTCGTCCTGGGTCACTCAAAGGGGAAGAAATTTACCCCTGAGTGACGTCATGTCAGAACCCACCCACTCTCCAAAGACACAAACCACCCTGAGCCTGTGATCCGTACGGGACAGACATGAGGCGCGGCTCTGGCCCCCCAGCAGGGTCCTTCTCTGTGCTTTTGCAGCCCACCTGTCATGCACTGGGGTTTGGGGACCCATTGTAAAAAATAGTTTAAACGAAAATGAATGGGTTAGTTTTTTCGTGGAGGGTGTTTATTCAAAAACTCCATGTGGCTCATAGGGCAGGGGTGTCCAAACTTTTTGCAAAGAGGGCCAGATTTGGTGAGGTGAAAATGTGTGGGGGCCAACCACTAACCAGGGTTAGTGGAAGTGTGGTTTGTGCGAGTCCGGCACAGCACACACTCACCAGGGTGGCATGAGGACTGCCCACTATAATGATGTAGGGGATTCCCTGTGCACACATGGGTCCTCCCGTCCTGCCAAATATGATCCGGAGTAGCGGGCCGATAGCTGCAGAGCGGTTTATGAACTCTAATTAAATATAAAAATTTTTGTACACGTGTATTTTATACAGTGGTCAACAGTGCGGGCTGGCCGCATTTTATTGATTTTTTGATGCGGGCCAGTGGAAATCTGAACACAGGGCACAATTGGTCCCCGGGACAGACTTTGGACATGCCTATCCCAGGGTCATTTTGCCATCCAAATGCCCCCATAGACTCATATTCAACTGCACAAAAAAGCTTGCTTATAGATGTTTATAAGCAGTTTATAAAGCTACGGAATTGCTTGCAATTGAACAGCCTTTTCAGACATTTAAAAAGCCAAAACACATTTAAAAAGCCAAAAAAAAAATAAAAAATAAATAAAAAAAAAAAAAAGCCTTTACTGGCTTTTGCAAACATAAGCGTTTGAAAACAATTATGGAAGTCTTGTTGTGCAGAGTCGGCTTCCAGGACTGTTTAACAGCAAAGTTTTTTAGAAGCAGTTTTGAAAATGCCCAAACTGGGTATCCAAAATGATAACATTTAGGGAAGGCTTGAATAGTTTGACTTTTTTTTTTTTTTTTTAAGCATTAATCGTGTAAAATAAATGAATAGAAATAAATTAACTTCTGTGTGTATGTGTGAGCATTACATTATTGGGCCCTAGCCAATCAAAATGGCTGAAGATCCTGAACCTTGTAGAGGTAGAGGGGGTAGAGGAGGTGAAAATACCAGCGCAAAGACAGAAATGCTTAGATGAAATAAAATGCAAACAGGCATTTTTATTGCAGAAGAGACATTGCCTACATATACCTGCTGCAAGAAAGAACCTGCCCGTTAACTTTTGTAAACTTCATTTTTACTTGGCTAGGGATTTGTAGATAATCCCATAGAGTGAATTATGACTGTCATTAACAATCCTGTTGCCGACACAATACGCTGATATAACCCATCAAGCGACAGCTACAAATTGCTAAATAAGTGGAAAAACCAGGAAAAAAAAACTCACTAAAATTATAGCTCCCATGGCCCCCCATGTGTTCTCAGCACCCCAAAATTGCCATATTTACAGCCTCTACTGCTTTCCTGGCTAGTCACAATTGGGTACGGACTTTCTTTACTGTAGCCATTATACTGTCCTGTTCTTTTTGTGAGTCATTCTGATTTTACAGTTCAATATTATTTATCTGAATAAGCAGATTTGTAACTGGTCACACTCACAAGGAATCAAAAACTACATTTACCCAGAATCCACCAATCCCTGTGTGTACCAGATAACAGGTTTACTTCCAGTGAAATTTGTTAAGTAAACAATAACTTGCTTTGTATTAAGTCAGCCCAATTGTTATGGAGTTACAACAGAAATTTTAATGTAAAGTATGATTTTAAGATTTTAAAGTATGCTGGATGGCACAACTTGCATGATTTTATTTTGTGCTGCATGCAGCAGAAATAAATTACTTTCTATGTGCATTTCTAAACAGGCCTATTGGGTTACCTTTCATTAAAGTAATATCATAAAATATGTTTAGGGAGGGTACCTTGGGCAATGTGGCAATTCACAAGGGGACGCCTAAAAAAACATTTTCCTAAAAGCATATCAAAACAACCATCATATCGTTTGACAAAAACCACACTTGACAGCTCTAAAGCAAAACATATTGCATTTTGCTGAAGATTCTAGCTGTCCATTTACCTCTGCATGAGCTCCACGTTGAGTATGTGAACCACCACAGACGTCAGACCCTGATGTTCCACCTTTATGGCAGTAGTTCGACTTACTGTACCTTTTTGTTGGTTTATATATGCAACTGCTGTGTCATTATCAGATTCTGTCCTTAACTGGCAGACTTTCAGCAGCAAGGTCCAACAGAACACCTGACTAGCATAATGAACTTCTCTTGAATGCACCACACCTCTAATGACTGGTAATTGAGAACTCTTCCCCTGCAGAAAAAGCTTTCATTCTTTGGGAGGATTTGGTAAATAGGAAAAAAATGGAGGGATTTGCGATCAAAGCAACTACAATACAGTTGATTTGGTCTGTGGCAGGAGGCAGATCTCCCTGTCAAGTAGAAAAAGGCAACTATTCCACTTGATTAGTATGTTCTATTGCAAAGCTGTGAAACAGAGCAAAGGTAATGACCAAAATAAAATGATTGCATGCATCTGCATACAACTTGCACTGTCTGGATTCACGACTGTCAAAGCCGTAACAATTTCAGTTTTTTAGATTTTCCAGCCACACAAATTTTTACTAAGAATGGTGGGCAAATCGCCAGCCTTTGGACATTTTAATTGCCCCGCAATTTTTTTTTTTTTTTTTTAGCTATCTGTAAGAGTTACATTTTTCAAAATTGCCAGCAATGTAGGAGGCATTCTTCCTACAGACTACCATACTATGTACTGTGAGTTGTAGATATAGTAATTATAAATGGACAGCTGGAATCTGTCCATTACAGCTGGATTGCAAAATGTGATGGGGTTTGTTTTTGCAAACGTATTTATAAAAAATAAATACAGATGAACACTGCATAAATTTAAAGCTCATTACACAAGTCAAAGATATCAAACTGGAGGCCCACGTTGGGCCTGTGGAGTCATCATTTACGGGTTGCAAAGCCTGCCCAGACATTTGCTACCCATGCCAACTACTCCTGGCTGTCAAAATTGTCAACAGCTGGGACGCATGACTATAAAAAACATATACTGTTATATCAATACAGTAAGATTGATACCATAAACAAGCCAACTTATCTGTTGTGCTGCGACAAGGTTTTAACTTAAAATTAGGTCTGATGACATGTCTCTTGAATCAATGTTTACAAACTCGCTTGACATCTAATTGTTTGCTAGAAAAACATTGGAGACCCTGTCAAGTAAACCCCTGTAAAATGTTACTGCTGTATTGCGGTTATTGCTGTGGGAAATTCCTCCTAGACACTAGCTTGCACTATTCAAAACACTTGTACACTTATCAAAACATTAGACCTACCTAAAGACATACCAAAAAGATTTGTGAGTGTTTTCAGTTTTAAATCTGTTACGATATTAGCATAAAATATATATTTTAACACACACACTTTGATGATTTGCAAAGACTTGCTGTAAACTGTGCTTACAGAACCTGGGTAATTCCTGGGAAGCAATTCATCTTTGAGTGGTAAAGGAATTGCCTTGCAGAACCACCCTTTTGCCAAGGCGAATAAAGAAAGTAAAAGGACAAACAATCCAATTTTTAGTCCATCAAGATAATCCTCAGGTCCATAAAAAAACATCGCTAAAAGTAAACTACAATAATGACAAAAATACATACCTCTCTTTCCAAGTAGGATTTTAAGGATTCTGTTTCATTTAAGAGTGTAACACTGCATTTCCCCCTAAAAGTCAGGAAAAAAAAAATATTTTCTACACATTGAAGAAAACAAGACATCAAACTATACAACCTACTTGTTTAATAGAATAACTAGTATAATGTTTAGTCACAAATAGATATAATATAAGCTCACAATAAATTTCCCAATTCATTTAGTCCTTATATAAGGTTTTAAATTGCTGTACTGACTGCCTCTGTTGTTCTTTGTAGGTCAGCTCTCAAGCCCCACACAGGAACAGTGTGTGGCGGACCTAGCTCAGACAACAGAAGCTAGCACATGACTGGGCACCAGAGAATTAGAAAGCATAGAAATGCTTTAAAATATATTGAAAGTACCTGGTCTTAAATATTTAAATTTTCATTTAAAAAAGTAGTAAAAAAAGGATCAATTCATTAACATGCATTATTAAAGACACAAATAATAAAGCCGAAACCTATCCTAATATCACCAAGAAGCAATCCTAAATTTATCATACATAGCCCATAAATATAAAAGACAAGACTAGTCGAAGGCTATATAAATTGCTTTTGAGCATCAAACTACCTACACTTCATTTACAAACATTTCCATTATATGTTCGTAGAATTAAATGACGGAGAAGTACCAGAGAGGGAGATACTTATTGTAAATTAGGTGATCCTTGATAGTGCCAAGCCTTAAAATAAACAATATTTAAAAGAAAAAGACAAGATACTGAGGGGGAAGAGAAAGGAAGGCTTTTAAGGCAGAAATTTAAACAAAATATGATAAAAACCATTGAGGATCACTCATAACACTGGTTTGCTTTTAAAGAAATAAATGATTCCTCTCGATCAGACAAAGCCTGTAATGGTTTCTCAGGTGTAAATAGATTCACAAAAAACGCATATTAAATGTCTTTTTTATGATGCCTTTCGCCTGATTTGGCTTCCTCGGGGAACACAGAGACTTAAGCAGCTGTGCTAAAGAGAATAGTATATATTGCTAGTTATACATTTGGCACTCAAACATCATTTATTCAGTATTTGATATAACCATATGGAAATGAATATAGTGTGTAGATACACAATCAAATAGTTTAAAAGTTATCCATTGACAATCAATAACAGATATTCATGACAGGCAACAGTTTGCCTAATTGGTTAAACACTATACATTAGAAAATTTGAGTATGGAATATTTGTAGAATTAAACAAGACTCATTGTACTAGTCCCGGAATGTAAAAATTCATTGCAAAAAAACATGTGGTATCCATTTTCGAGGGCATTTTCCTTTTTAGGTAGCACTGTGCTCAAAGGTAAATGCTATTGTTTGCCATACATGTGGATTATGGAAAACGTTATTTAAAAGACAAAAAAAAAAAAAAATAATGAAGACTTCATGAAGCATTATAGGGATCACGGTATATTCATTTGGAGGGTTTAGGATGGAGCATATTGGATGAGCCCAACTAAAAGGATAGGTGGGTTTTTTTTTTTTTTTGTGCATGCATACTTAAATAGGATGACAACATTTCAAGCAACACCACCATTGATTCCTCCCTTTTTAGCAAACAAAATCTCATGTAACTGGGGTTTACATCTACATTAAATACACAGTTGAAAGATATACCAACTGCTTTATTGAAGTTTTATATAATTTTGTACAGATGTTGCTCACAAGGCTCACCTGCCTGTACATTGGACCTACCGTATATGAGTAGCAGGTAAAGATTCAAGCTGCCTTGATAGAAACAGCTCTCTGTGTCTTAATTGGTGCTTTGATTTCTCAGGTAAATCCACCATCTCTGGATTTTCCATTTCTTCCTCCATTTCTCCTAAATGACAAAAAAAAAAAAAAAAAAAACACACACACACACACACACACACACACACAACTTGTTAAAGGCAATTTTTCTCAAGAGTGTGTATGTCTTTCTATTCATTGTTATTGGTATTTTCCTACACTAGTAGAACTGATAAGGCAGCTTAGAAAACTGAAACAAGTCCTGCTAAATGTGAGTTACTACTAGACTTACTGCAGTGCTAATTCACAAAAAATCTCATTCTTTAAAATGACAACATATACCTGCACAAATTTGGATAAATGTATTCTTAATGCCCCTAACAGTACTCTAGGAACAACAACCACCAAACAAATAGTCCTATACAATGCAATAACTGCATCTAGATAAAATTTTTGTTTACTTACGTGCATGCTTGTCTGCTAAAGAAATGAGAGTGCTGGATATATCCCTTCTCCTATAGAAACAGACGACCTTCGCTTCCACATTCCCATTTGCAGTCTATCAATAAGAAAAATACACATAAAAAAGGTCTTTATTCCCCCTTAATTTAAATTGATTGCATTATATAAATATATTTACCTTACTATACTGCCAAAAGCACGCTTTAGTTTCCTTCGCAAGTTTTAAAGTTAATTCTAAACCAATCAGAAATTACAAAATTCCCCGAGTAATAGAGATGCAAAGAGAAGTAGATTTACAATCCAGGCGTGAAGGTTAGGGTATCAATACCGCTCTCTCCATAGATACAATAAAGTGGTTCCAGTGACAACTTCACTTTCTGTAGGGTTTTAGTACACCAAGCAAAAGCATATCTCTTAAATGGGGCTTCCTGATTTTATATATTTATTGGATAAAAAGGCTTTAGATCTTCTTTAAGTTAACCAATGTTTGTCAATGTTGGTCTGAGAATCGAGGCTTAAGGACCTTAAACACCATGGCATCCTGGTGGGGCTTTTTTGCATTAAGTCATTTAAAGAAGATACATGTTGAAACAATGTTAATAAGGATACAATCCATTCACTTTCACAGGCTTTTTTCCCCTTGTCCTCTCTGGTCAGAATTCAGAATGAAACCCCTCTCCCTCCTCACCCTTAGTAGCAGAAACTAACCCCCCACCCCGATAGTTTTAAGAAAGCGGAGGTCCACATTCAGCATATTTAAAGGTTTTCCACTCCCAAGTTATGTTAAAACTTTCCTAAAACATTCCTGTCTTCTGAAAACAGGTCAGGTTGTGAGAATATATGTCCCATAAGTTTGCAGAAATGTTCATCATAGTTTTTCTACTTCCCTCTCCTCGCTTTGCTATTCTGTCCCGGATGGCCGAATAATGTAACTCCAGTGCAGGTGTGCAAGTGTTCATTCAGTCCCGGAGGCCACACAGCCAAGTTGTGCAATGTATCTTATGTTCACACAGATTTAAACAATTATTAAAAAAGTAAGGAGCTTCCAGCGCTGAAGGTCTATGCATATTTGATGCGTCAAACATGGTTTAGTGCAGTGGTCGCCAACAAGTGGCCCATGGACAACCGATTGTCTACGAGAAAATTTTGGTGGTCCACAGAAAAATGTGGACATTTGCAATTTTCATGTTTTATTAACAAAACAATATTCTAATACATTCCTATACTGTAAATTACTATTTTCACCTTTATATTGCACTACATTCACAAACTGTACTAGAGATGGAAAAACAAGGGAGGAGCAGCGTTTCAGTGTAGTCTTAAGTTGTATAAGGCAACAGTTGCTGAACCGTACGCTTCAGTATTGTTTCGACCATTGCAACAGTCACCCCGCTCCAAGAATATCGGTTCTCATCTGATTGTTTATTTGTTTTTTTCTCAGATGCTCTTTTAGGCAAGTATGACCCTTAAGTGTGTTATTTTCTTTAACCGTTATATTTAATGGCATCAAATAGTTCGACTTTGATAACTATCATTTCTTGTTTGGTCTTAGATTCCAATGAAATAAACCCATAATGAGTGAGAAAAACCAAACAAATATTTTTCATTTCTTAAGTAACACCAAAAGATAACAACTGATAATAGTAACAATAGTAATACTTTACTTAACCGGAAGCTGATCAATGAATCAGAGCCCCCACAGTCCTCGTCAGGCACCATTAGAAAGAACATTATTTTACGAATGTAACACATATTAAAATGCATATTAACGGTCCATGGGATTTCAAATTATAAATTTAGTGGTTTGTGAGGTCCGAAATGTTGCACGCCAAGATTGTTTATATTAGAATGGGGCTATAGACAAATTTACACCAGATGTCGGTAACAACCCAAGTAATCCACAAATATCAAAACAAATAAGTCAACTAAACATGTGTAATAAAGTGAAATAGCACAGGGAATAAGTATTGAACACATGAAGAAAAGAATGTGCAAAAAGACATGGAAAGCCAAGAAACCTGTTGAAATGTGTTAGTATTTAGAAATCAATCTAGCCCTCTATCAGTGCAAATTAATATCAACTGCTAAAGTCCTAATTGATGGCCTATAAAAAGATTTCTCTTTACCAAGGTATCACACAATAAGTATCTGATAAATAAAAGCATAAAGCTTTCTCATAATCGTTGCAATCTTATCTGGTTACAGAGTTATTTTTAAGCTTCTAAGCATCAGTGAGCACCGTTGGGGCCATAATTTGGAAGTGGAAAGATGATCATTTCACCCCAACCCTCCCACAACCACATTGCTCCTTACAAGATTTCTAACAGAGGAGTTTAGGGAATAATCAAAAGAGCTGTCCAAGAGCCAAGTATCACTGAGATAGCTTCAGAAAGACCTGAAATTAGCAGGTACAGTTAAAAAAAAAAATAAAATCATGCACTCAACCAACATAGCCCCTATACACACTCACCACACAGGACTCCACTGTTAAAGCTTGTTTAAAGTTTGCGGCACAACATTTGGACAAGCCAGTGAAATACTTGGAGAATATAGTCTGGGCAGATGAGACCAAAATTGAACTCTATGAAAGTCATTGCACACACCATTTTTGGAGAGGAAAAAGCACTACATATCACACAAAAAAACATTGTGCCGACAGTAAAGTTTGGAGGCGGGAACTTAATGGTGTGGAGCTGCTTTCAGCATATGGTACTGGCAGACTTCATACAATTGGAAGAAAGATAAAGGAGAAATGTCACTCTTTTTAAGAATCTGCTGCCATCTACCAAGACACTGAAGATGAAACAAGAGTAGATATTTCAGACAGACAATGATACCAAACTTATAGATAAGGAATTTTTCCAGGATGTGTTCCATAAGATTTACATTGGAAACTTTCAGTGCAATCAAAGTTTTCACATTCCATCTCAGAAACCTGTTTATATATGTATCACTATGCTGGTCCGCATCCTCCATCTCATTATCATCACATAGTTAATCCAAAGTTAAGAGAAAAAAAAAACCCTAGTTTAATTTGCTTCAACATGGGGAAAAAAAAAAAAAATATCCTGATTCCATGAGGCAATTGGATGTTCCTTGGATCAACAGTCTTTACTTTTAAAAGTTTATTACAGATATATCAATTATATCCAGCTTTTTCTTAGCAATCTATAGTAGTCAGTGAAACCACTTCATGAGGGAGCCTATTCCACATAGGACTGTGACAGTCACGCCGACTGTGAAAGCATCTGTAAAGAATCCCTTCTTTATCCGGAGATTAAATTTATTTTCTTCCAGACGCAAAGTGCCCTTTGTAATGATTTTAAGGTGAACAGAAAGGCTTCCCAATAAGCCATATATGTATTAGCAAAACTGGGTACAAATTGTTGCACCCAAAGCATAGGTTATGAGAAGCAGGTGATCTGCTGACAGTGTTCCAGTTTGACCTAATAATTCTTGGACAGCTTCCACATCACTTTAGTGTGATCTATCGGTGTACATTACATCCAATGTTCCCAGTTCTCTTCCCATTTCATAACCGTCCAAGCACGAGAATCTTTAGTATATGAAATTATTGTTTGTACATATGGTTGTGAATGTAAGTCAACATACTGAGATAGACATTTAGTTTTAAAACAGAATGCTGGGGTTTTTGGATGTTTGATATACAAGTATTCAAACTCAAATTTAGAATGTTTTTACTTTTATTTTGCCATAATAAATTCATTAGGTATTCTTTTATATATTTTTCTATATTTTCCATGGGATCTGTCTGCCTAAATTGGGATCTACTTGCAAAAAAATAATTTCTCCAATCGCTTATTTAGGCTATCAATGTTTTCTACTGATTTTACACACATCTTATGGCCACAAATGCTAAAAGGTGCAAATACTCTCACTCATTATGTTCTTTTCACTTCTGCGATATGGTCCCAATGGTGCTCACTGGAATATTCAGAAGCTTAGAAATATGTCTGTATCCAATGCCATTGGCATGTTTTGCAACAATGGGATTGTTAAGATTATGAGCTCCTTGCTTTTACCCATCATGAGATGCTTCCTGTGCGATACCTTGGTAATGAGAAACCTTTTATTAAGGCCATCGATCAGGACTGAGAAAGCAGATATCAATTTGCACTAGTAGGCCATGGGCAGGAACTTTTTTTTTATTTTTTTTTTTTAATACTGACAGAATTTGGGTTTCCTGGCTTTCCATGCCTTTTTGAACATCCTTCTTTTGTGTACAAAAGTGTACAATACTTTTTAATCTTATTCCTTACTCTTTCCTCCTTAGCTTCCTCGTTTGTTGCTTAGCTTGAAAAATTGGGTGATTTTACTGGTATTTGTATTCAAAAGAATCACTTATTATTTCTCATGGATAAATTCGAGTCCCTTGTTTATTTTTCATTAATGGAAGAAATCTTTTATACAACTGTGAATTCCATTTTCGCCCCTTTATGTTCTGCAATGGCAGCAGGCAAGAATGCCCCTCTTTTACATTTTACAGTTCTTCTTCTTTATGCCTTTGGCATCAGCAAACAGAGAATCTCTTGCTATTATGAGAACCTCCATAGATTTTGCATTCTTGGTATCAATCCCTTCAATACCTGGAAATAAACCTTTAAGTCTGACCTCCATATATGACTCCTCCTCAGATCATGGACCCCTCTTAAGACCCTCTTTGAAAGGATTTACAGTGTTAACATGACAATATCACCCAAATCATTTACATCCATTTCCTTTATGAATTGCCACAGAAACTATCATCTCAATACAGAGAGATATTTTGACCTATCTATAGGCCTCAAATGACATTGAATCTCTCATGCTAGCTAGAAGGCGAGAAAGAGGTCTTTGAGTGCCACACATCTTTAAATACTATCTTTACTGCACATATGGTTGCATGGAAGCACTTGCATGCCCATCCCAAATCGAAAAACTATAAATATATGAATGGAAGATGGCCAAAGATAGTATGCATAGATGTCAGCTAACTCAGACTCGTTTCTTAAAATATTTAGGAAAAAATTGTAGATTCAGGCACAATCAAACTTTACATATTTACCCTTTCATTATAATAGTTTTTAATTTAAATATCTTTGATAACTATCAAGTTGGAGGCAAAGAGGTAAATATAGTATATTTCATTCATTTTTAGGATCATAATTTTAAAGCAGAGTTTTACACTTCCACAACCTTGCAATTACAATGTATTTTAATAAGAATTACCTTGGAGTATTACAAAACACTCTAAAATGCAGGATATTGCAAATTCCTGCATAAATAGTTTATGTCTCAGTAATCTCACGACCAGGATCAATAATACCACTACCTTACATTAAAAAAAATAAAGATACAATAAAAATATGGCAACCCTGGAATACCATAATGCATCAAGCATAACGCAAGAAATTTACTGTATACATTTGGTTTAACCATTTAGGACTACTGTTATTCTATTATATACTACAGACAGCATTCAATTTCGTTATGTTTTGATGTTACACTCATTTAAACCTTTTTTCTCTCATTACTCTACACTCTGTATCCCATAACTACAAAGTGAAAAACAGAAGACACTTTAGTAAATTTACATAAGTATTTAGACCTTTTGCAACCTCAGGGAGGCACCATTTTCTTTTGATCAATGCCGTGATTTATTTGACATGATTTGGCAAGATGCACACACCTCTTTATAGAAGGCTTCATAGGAATAGGTTATAGCTTCTGCCATATTCTGCTTCTCCTGCTGGTGGTGCTGAATATCTGGTATCTTTTGAATTCCACTGGCAACAAGCAGATGGACACCTTCGGGAAGAACTCCTGGGAGCTCCCTAGTTGAGGTCCAGCTCTTCCTTGCCAGATTCTAAATGTTATTTAGCCTGCACCCTGCTGTTCTGTCTGGTCCTGATCCTGACTTACCATTCAAAACACAGATACAGGATTCTCTGTCTCTTGGTAAGGGTATATGTTTTAGTTGCCCTGTATATTATTAAATAAAATAAAGAGAAAGACATTGATTGCGACTTATAAATACATAATTATTTTCTAACACATATTTATACAATATTCATAGTCTATATCACCAATTCCGTTATATAAGCACAGGATGGTGATATATTTCTAGACACATTATTGCCATCGTATATTTTAAGATTAACCGTCTCAGTCTTAAATTTCCTGAGGCGTTTCACCACTACTACCAAGTACTACTTTGTATCTTTCAATATACTTATCTGTTTTGCTACTTTCCCTTTGATCCCTATATTTAATAGGCTGCACAGTCCATACACAGTCCCTGAGGAAGCCAATGATTAATTCTAAGATATACAGTAGCAATATTGTGTCTAGAAAAATATCACCATCCTGTGCTTTTATAACAGAATTGGAGAAGACTATGAATACTGCATAACTGTGTATGAATATGTGTTATAAATACATAATTAATTTCTAAGTCAAAATCCCCACTTTCGCTTTATTTCTTTTACCTGACTAACCGTTCACCTGACCTGGTTTTGTTGTTTTTTTTTTTTCATATTAGTTAGTGGTTTTGGTTGTGTTTGTTATTTCTGGTTTTGTCACAGTGTTTGGATGTGTTAACGTATATATTTGCACCATTCTCACAGTAAACATTGATTTTACTCATCAGCAATCTGATATCAGTTAATGCTGCCATTAGGGATCACCTGCCTCACTGCGTGTGCAGCTTGTAACAGCAAGTCAGAGCAAAAACCAAGCCATAGCCAAGAGCTTAAAGTAACTGCCCGCAGAACTCAGACATGATTGTTGCAAAGCACAGAGCAGGGGAAGGCTGCAAATAAATTTCTGCTACACTGTAGGTTCCAAAAAGCACACTGGCCTCCGTAATGCTCAAATGGCAGGAGGCTTGCACAGCCAGGACTCTACCATAGGCTGGTCACCTGGCAAAACTGAGCAATTGAGGGAGAAGTGTCTTGGTGAAAGAGGTGACCTATAATCTGACGATTTGAGCTCCAGAAATCCTGTGTCGGCACAAAGTTTAAGAAGGACAACCATAGCTTCAGCCCTCCACCAATCTGGGCTATAGCTACTAAACATTGTTTGGAGGAAACCAGGCTCTGCTCATCACCTTCCTAATACATGCCAACAGTGAAGCACATTGGTGGCAGCATCATGCTGTCAGGGAGTTTTTTTTTTAGCAGCAGAGACTGAGAGACCGGTCAAAGTTGAGGGAAAGCTGAATGGAGCCAAACACAGAGATATCCATAATGAAAACTTATTCAACAGTGCTCAGGCCCTCAAACAGGGACAAATGTTCACTTTTTTTTTTAAAATGACAATGACCCATTGCAGACATCAAAAACACAGGAGATTGTAGCATGATGCTTCAAAATAACAAAATTAAAAAAAAAGGTAAGAAGGCTACAAATACTATAATATACATACACCCACACGTACTTAAATTTACTATACATTTTTATGCCTAACAACTTCTTGGAAATTAAAGTATTTTGCTTTATTGATGGTCGATGGTTTCTTGTGTCAGTTTTTTGTCTTTCTTCTAAGATGTAATTTAACAATTATCTTTTCCCTAGGTACTACTGTGAGAAACATTGTGATTTATTCTGTTCATGCTGAAAACACCAATAAAAGTTATGCAAAAAATACTATATAATATTATATGATTACAGAGCCTGGTTATACTTTAACAAAGCCAGCTAACTAGCTAAATACATATAAAGACACAGCACAAAAAGTCCATACCTTATTAAGTTCCTCTATTCTTCGAATTAAGTAAGGATTACTTGAAGAGTTTTCAAAGTATACATAATCTGCAAAAAATAGTAAATAATTTCAAGTATGGAAAAACGTTGGTAGGAGCAGATAAACTTTGAATTTTCATTTTTATTATTTATTATCATAAAAATGTGAAAATTACTACTTCCATAAGTTATAATAGAGGCACAGTGCGCAACTTCAATACGGTCTACCCTAACTCTAGAGGTGGTGATAATGACAATATAGCGAAAGAGTTTACAAAACTGCCTGTGTTAGTGACTTTTCAAAAGATCAGTTTTAATGGTGAAAAGATTACAGGTCTGGTTGAAAAGCAACCACAGAAGCAAGGAATCCAGGAGGTTCTTTCACAATGCCAAATTCAAGTTGTCTAGGAAAGCATTCTAAGATCTTGCCCAGGCAGTATGTGAAGGAATCGGCATGCTTGCTTTGTTTTTATTGGTCTGGTTTGATTTAAAAAGGTTATCTGAATTGTTCAAGCAATTTGCAGAGGGTGCCTTATTGAGTTTTCCCAAAACCCCACCTACATATTGCTTATTAAAGAAAACTCTTTCAGGAGAGGAAGAGGCTGCTTCAATCTTACAGGCATGCCTTGCTCCAGTCAAGAAGCAATTTTCCCAGATCAGAAAGGTAGAGACCTTGATTTACTTAGCTTCCAAATTTTCAAAACGTAATAGTTTTGAATGTGAAACTACTAAATCAGCCGTATCCAAGTAAGTTTTTGTACATGGAATCCTTAAAAAGATTTCTAGTAGTCGGCCAGTCACCATATCTTGCAACCTCTCATTGAGGGCAGACTTCAAAATTGCTGAGATATCTATAACTATCCTTACTACCAATGCATGCTTCTCAATGTTAGGAGAGAACCGAGTTTCATTGGACTGACGTTTAGAGGGGCTCTGGAAGCCCTGGGCTTTAAACGCCCACAGCAAGCTAGTAGAAGTGATCAATAAAGACACACGTGAATATACTGCAAAATTTCTGGCCCAAGAAATGTTTATTGCCTGAAGAATAGGACTAACATTACAAAGGCTTTCCACTAAAACAATTGTTACTTAGCTAAAATATCTCCCCTGGTACTTGGCACTGGATTTGTTAAAGAACACCAATGAGTCAGATTATACCCCAACTAAAGGTGATCTAGTAAGGAGGAAAAATCAAAAAAAAGTAAAAAAAAAAAAATGATAAATACAATGCAAAGTAGGAAGGTAAATACACACACATACTGCCCCATTTCCTATCCATGAAGTGCCATTTTACCCAGGCGCTTCTGTGCCACCCCTGCCCACCTCTCATCTGTAGCTCTAATCCTTTGAACCGATCACAGTTCCGTTCTCAGCACAGCTATGAACAGTTCGGGCAACAGTCGACTCCGCCCCTATTTTCTAGCTTATGCTGTGTGCGATAAGAATTAAAAAAAAAAAAAAAAAAAGCAAAAAGCTGCCTGTAAAATGTATCCGCCTGAGTGGGCGTGTACAATGACATCATTGGCAGCAAAGTGTGATAACTGTGTGTGTGAAACGCTGCATGTTATATTCTGCAGCCTTACAGCTCACTGGTCGTAACTTTAACTTTTCAGAGTGCAAAGGGGTTCCTAATTGCTAGAAGTAACCACAATTTCAGCCCTTCAGCTTTAACGAATTTCAAAATATGGGAGGTAAAAATTTAAAACACTTATGAAAATTAAACATTGGGGTTGTGGTTTCAAAAGAAAGCACGCCTAGAAGTCCTAAATTAAAAATGCAATTTGGGGACCTCCGTGGCCACTCACTTAGCAATGATCATTGTGTGGGACCCCTAAATTTATACCTACTTGTCACAAATCTCTAATGACCATTCTATGCTACCCTTTAAGTGCTCGATATACAAAATTGGTGTGAATAAAAAAAAAAAAAAGGGAATGAGGTCTCAATTTGCACTTAGCTTATGCGAAGTCATCAGGAACTATTCAGCACCAGAATACCCCCAATTTGCCCCAATGCCATTTTGTTTGGCACAAGAACAGTTTTTACTACAATGTATTTTGTCTTTTTAGGTGTTTTCTCGAGGTTGAATTGCGCAATGTAGCTCATGAGATACGATGTATATATACACACACACACTATCTATAAAATATAACTATAATTTGTAACGCTAAACTCACAAAGCCCCTCATATGGAACAAACCCTCTTTACACAAAACCAACTGACACTGGCCAAAATCAACCAAGAACACGTCAACCTGGGGCTAACAGACCCTGGAGCTCATCTCTACACCTCCTTGCCTCTTAAAGCAGACCTATCACCAAAATCTATTTATTATTATTATTATTATTAATAACCCTAGCGGTTCATTTCTTTCCGGTTTTATATGTCTAAAAGCGGTACATTGTTTTTCATGATGTCCCAACGTCACTGGGAACTCCCCGGTGACTAATCAGATGCAGAAGCCGGCCGGAAGAAGAGAGAAGACGAGGGAGATCGCGGCAATGGACGACGCGGGACGCCGGCGGATCAGGTAAGGCTCTATGTACTATTACCTCCCATAGGATTACCTACCCTGAGTGTGACTCAGGGTTACCGCTTTTAGCAACTTTTTTCTACCCCGAGTCACACTCGGGGTTACCTCTAGGGAGAATATTAATATTATTGTTATTATAGAAGGGTAGATAATCCTTCTATATAAAAATGTGTTTTTCCCCCGTTCAAATGCCATTTTTTTTTTGTGCAGTGAGATTGGCAAACATGTGCAGTGAGATGCAGCAGCATTTTTCACCTGATCTTGTGTTTGCCCAATGGGAGATCAGCTGACGTAGGCAGAAGAAGAAGAAGGACGATGATGGCGTGCAGGAATGAAGGAAGAACCTGGACAATGCGGGACCGTATCAACACAGCTCTGAAGGGGTCGAGGGATCTACGGGAGTAAAGAGTGCTTTTTTATTATTATCAATTTAGTTCAGCTTTAGGATTATCCCCCCAGGGATTACAGCAATACCCCGAAATTCACGGGGGTTACATTCCTAGACACCCCCGTGAATTTTTAAAATGCACAAATTTTGGATTCCACCTTGTGGCCGCCCACATCTTTTCTGAGCCACTGAACTCTTGTTCAATCTAGAAATAAAATTACCATACTTTCAGTAATGATCCGTTTTCTTCTAACTTAAAAAATTGTTTTCCTTCGATCTTTGTTTTTATGCTTTTATGGATCAGCTGATTTTGATACAGTTTAGTCTCGAATTTTAAGTGTTAGGTTCTGTTGGAGTGCGCAACATGGGTGGCATGACATTAGCACTCATATTCAAACTGGCTGATGGTGGAACTTGATGGGGGTTGACTCTGAAAAGCCTGAATGATTTCAGTGGGAGGTTGATGCCAAGCAATCACAAAAGAGAACATCTCTGTGAGCAGAAATATCCTGCCAGGTGTGTAAACATCACTGTTATCAGATGACATCAAAGAAGCCAGGACCAACTGGTCAGATGAGCCAAAGGACTTGCCCTCAACACCACACCACCACCTACTGGAGAATATCAGCAGAGACCTGGGAACAGGGCGTTTCTGGAGTTGGGAGGACACCTGAGTAAGGGGTGGATGCATGGGTGTGGCTGAATGTGGCCAGGGGTCCTGGAGATGTATAAGAAGGGACAACAGCCACAAATCTCTTAAATGCCTATATACATCCTATGCCTCAGACCTTTCTTGCTCTTACATACTCTCATTCTCTCTCAAAGGTGCAGGGTACAGAAAACTGACTCTTTTCGTAACGTATCATTTTAATTTGTCTATGTGATTATTTAGCTTAATTGGAATAATTGTTGATTACTTGTTAGATCTATTCTTTGTTAATAAATATCGTTATTTAAGATCTATGCGAATATTAAGCTAATAGAGACTTAGTGAAGATACTGTCTTGCAAGAAAAGCGATAAGGGAAACTGGACATTTTCTTACAGGTTCCAAGGAAAAAATACGCAAATTTGTGAAGCCAGATTCAAAAGCGCAAATGTTCGGGGTATTCCTGTATTCCTAGATGAGAAATTCAATTCTTTGAACCTAAAATTATTTACCCTTAAACCTATCCTCTTTAGCCATTTATGGAGATGGGGTGGAGGTAACCTAATTTAAAGTTCTAAGAGCATTAGCTTTTACAGCTGTCCTAACACAGTTACCAGCAAAACCTAGTTGATAAAAAATTAGGCTGGGACATAATGCCTTCAGAAAACGTTTGTTTCTATCATTTGGAAGGGTCATAAAGAAATACAAAGCAACAAGCATCGTAACATTGCATGAACTATACAGTTAGTCCCCGGGTTACATACGAGGACTGTAGGTTTGCTCTTAAGTTGAATTTGTATGTAAGTCGGAACAGGTACACTATTTTATTAAATATTGCAATGCAATTAGGACAGAAGTTTGTCATATTTTAGGCAGCATGGCGTCAGTTACTGTAAAAAATCCTCAGTGTGAGTTAATCACAAAGCAAAAAAAAAAAGCTGAGTTTTTCTAGGTCATTAAAAAGTTACAGGAGCGTACAGAAGAGCTCAGTCCTTAGAATCACACACAACCTCAGCTGTGTTTAGCAAAAGATTTCTTCTGCAAGTCATGCAAAACGACCCCCTCCTCCTATCCAGCCTCAGTCCTGCACACAAGCAGCAGGGAAGCCCGCCTCGTATTGTAAGTCGTTAACTAAATTAACGTGGACTATGTGTATTTCATTTTATGAGTAAATCAAAAGAAGTGACCTAAAATCTTTATGGCTTTTAAAAACAAACAGTCTTATAAGCAAAAGAAAATTATTATGCAACAAAACAATGTGTAATTTCCCTTAGTAAGTCTTCATTTACACCATGCGTGGTGCAGTGCAGGAATCTGCGCCTTACACAATGATCAGACATTGCATAGACAACAATACATGAAATTCTAGCTGTATGTGATCTAGTGCAGCAGTCGCCGACCTGGGTAAATTTTGGTGGTCTGCGGCTCTGGGGTCCCGCTGATTAGAGCTGAGTCAGGAGAAGGACCCGGCTGGTGGGGCGTACTGGCCAGAGCCACAGACCATGTCCCCCGTACAAATACCGGGTTCACGGAAGTGTATTGCATTGCTACAAACTAGAAGATGCTTACAAAATAAAAGCAACAAAAACTGCAAGACAAAATTGCCATAGGAATGCTTTAAAATATTGCATTATTTACATTACTTACTGATAAAGCAAAATTAAATTTTTTGTTCAAGGACATCATGTACACAATTATGCTGCATTATCTCAAAGTTCAGTATAAAGGGAAAAGCAGAAACTTACTAAACTTACTCAGTTACCTATGTAACTGAAGAAATCCATACAATTTGTTGTAGGATGGTTACATTTTTATATTGTCTCATACAACTTTGGAAAAAGGTTTTTTTTTTTCCAATATAAACAACAACTTTGACTATGTTTAAAATGTATAATTTAGGAGGTTGTGGCTTTGCACATGGCAGAGTAGGACACACGGAACGAGGGCTCCTGTCTCCTACCAGCTTTTTTTGCTTCTCCCATGGCTTCAGCAAACCTTTCTGGCAGGCAATCATTCCCAATGGGGAAACACGGACACCTCCTCCATGCCTGCAACCTGCAGTCAGCATGGTGGCAACATGGCGCCGGCTGCCGACAGCCAATGCTTTCACACAGGTGAGCCCTGATCCTCAATTTCTGGGCCCCCAAGCAGTCCTGAAGAACCTTTCGAGCAGGACACACATGTACCCAGCTTCCCTGCCTCCAGTTTCACTGGTAGCAACATGCGGTTGGAAGATCTTGAATCCTTCCTCAAAGTACTTCCCACAAAAGTTGACCGATTCCTTAGCCCAACGGATGGAGGGCACATATAGGTCTGGAGTGGCTGACCTTAAAGAGATATCAGAAGCAGAATGGAGGAAATAGAGGATATGTAGTGAAGCACACGGAGGCCCTCAATGCACACTCCATGCCCCTTCATCGGTTAATTTACCAGCATGATGATTTGGGAAACAGGCGTTAACATTAGATTCCTTGAAACAATAAGTACAGAGAAACTGCTACCAGCTGTGACTGCCATCTTTATTGATTTATTACAAAAGAATGCTGATCATTTCACAGAAGTAGATCTGATCCACAGGGCCCTGGGCCCCAAATCACAAAATCCAGCATGCCCACGTGACATTATTTGCAGGATTTACTCATACTGCCTTCATGGACATTATGAAAGTAGCTCGCTCCCAAGCCACCATACAGTTTAATAGTCTGCCAATTAAACTCATGCAGGACCTTTCTTGCCATACTTTATCTCGACATAGAGCGCTTAAACCTGTCCTGGAGGTGCTTCGACCACATAATCTTAAGTACCGTGCGGGTATCCCTTATCAGCTAATCACCTTTAATAATGTGAAATCAGCATCCTTCCAGCACCTTGAAGACTCACACTCTTTCCAACATGCCTTGGGACTTTCTGATCTCTCCATACCGGATTGTCCAGTTTATCACCTCCGCTGGATCTTCCTAAGCCTTCTCCATGGACTTTGCACAAACGCAAGAGCCCGCGGAAGACGGCCTCCCCGACTGCTACTCTGGTGGTCCATGATGGCCGAGTCTCACGGGACTTCTCCTCATCTGGTTTTCTATCCAGGTTGGAGTCTTGTAGGACCACCGGCTGATGAGTATACCTTATATCAGGAATGTATCATGTTCTTGGACTTAGTTCTTATGTTTACTGTGTAATAAATCTATGCTTCAGCATCATCGATACTACCCTATTTTGACTGCAGGCTTGTGATTATTTCTAGCTTTTCAACTATTTCCTACTGATATAATTGTACTTTTGTGCACTAGCTCACTACTAGATGCCCACTGTGCCTGACACTTTAATCACATAAAAGGTTTATAGTAATGCTGCACTTGATACAATTTTGTTTAGTTCTCAACCTTGGGTTGATTGGGCACGGGAGCTTCCCCCCCCCCCGCCGACCATGTTACCCCACTTAGGGACCTTGACGTAATATGTTGTGGCACACACTTTAGTTTTTCACACCATTTCGGGATGGTATACCTACCTCCTCCCCTTTTTCCTATCTCTGTCTCCATACCAGTACTATTGCCTATTTGTTCCTATGTTGTCCAAGAACAAGACAATTAATCATGTCTCTCGTCTGAAGTTTTCTGATGGCGGTTGACTGTTTAAAGCCCTGGACATTTAGAGATGACAATTTCAATGTGCCTGAGAAACGGAACCAAATACTCTACCATTTTCATAATGTTAAAACTAAAATTCTCTTTTTCCAGGAAACCTATTTTAATTCAGTACTACCTTTTAAAAGTTCTTATTTTCCCACATGGTTTCATAGCACCAACCCCCATGCTAAATCCAAAGGGGTATCCATTGCATTTCATAAATCTTTCACTCCTTAAATCCTGCAATCCCAGGCTGATACTCTAGGACGCTATCTACTCCTTACGATTAGACACAATGACCGAATTTTCACACTGGCCAATAATAATGCTCCTAACAACGATCAATTTCCTTTTTTTTCAATCTAGAAAAGATCCTTACAAAGTTCAGTTATCATAATCTGATCCTTGGTGGGGATTTTCATTTGCCGCTGGTCCGGAGAGAAGACACCTCCACTGGGTGCTCCTCTGTCCCTGCAGCAACCCTGGTAAAGATTAAACATATTTGGCAGAGGGTCGGTCTGGAAGTAGCCTATCGAATTTCTCATCCTTCTCATAGAGACTATAGCTATTTTTCATTTGCTCATAACTCCTATCGTTTCCCCAAAAATAAGACAGGATCTTATATTAATTTTACCTCTGAAAATCACATTAGGGTTTACTTTCAGGGGATGTTTTATTTTTCTCATGTACAAAAAAATCTATAGAAAGATACCTCTGTTACCTGTGACCTGTCAAATTTACATTTCTGTTATATACAACAAGTCATAAATAAGAATGGACAAAAAGGATTAATGAAAAAAAAAAAATAAAAATCAATAAATATGCATTGCTGCTAATGAATGAAATACTAGCAACGACCCTTTGAAAAGAGAGTCCACCAACCTCCTATTAAAGTTGTAGTGTCACACCAGAAGAGGTTAATTACCACCCTGCAATTTCTTGACCCCTTGCTCCAGTGCTTTTAAAATCTCCTGCCCTCTCTGTTCTCTTGGTATCCCTCCACGTACCATGTGACCGCACTCTCCGAAGAAGCCCATAGGGCTTACTTTTGGGGTAGGGCTTTTAATTCCATTTTATTTTTATTAGCATGCGAGGAGTTTATTTTCAGGGTAGGTCTTATTTTTGGGGAAACACGGTACTCAAAACCATTGCCCAATCTCTACTTGATGTCCCTTTTTAATTGCATACTGGTTTGAGACTATGGTCGGCCCAGGCACCAATTCATTTAAAGTTGGGGCGTTCACTTAGGGCCAATAGTTTTGATCTGTCCTCCTTGCCACCTTAAATTGACAACCCCCCTAGGCTTTTTACAGAAAGGGAATTTCTGTCCTCAGGCCCACCATTTTGTTGAACCCACAGAGGGTACACTTTAGTGCTTTCAGGTGACAGACCCACTGGCTCACATCCCTGGCTGCTTATTAGAAAATTGTACAAATTTACTAAAAGCCTACACCTCTCCACACATACACGTAGACCAACTTTGGAGATGCCACACCACTTGGTTTCAGCGCTGTACAAAATGCTCATAAGCTGGAAACAGACATCCCCCCCCCCCCCCCCCCTTCCCTCTCTAGGTCACGAGAGTAAATGAGGGTATGAGGATGGAGGAAATAAAGCCCTTTGACAATGACCGTTTAGACAAATTTTATGCCCGTTGGTAGCACTGCAGTACCTCAATCAAATTAAAAACTAAGATTGGTGCCCCACCCTTTACTGAGTAATACAACTTGATACTTTATCATAAAAATCTTGCTTCTTTGTTTTCTGTTATTGACATATTGTATTACTATTTGCTTGCGGTTCGCTACATTTCTTATGAAACATATAAAAAATATCTGACATACCTACCCTCTTCATTTTGTTGTTTTTATTGATCTGTGTCCTTTTTTGTACTCTCTTTTTTGTATTATTAAGTAAAAATGTCTTTACTGAAATATATTGAACCATAAAATGTATATTAAAAGATATACAAATCGACAACACCCACCTAAACTCAGATCCACTTGTCAGCCCCCTGTAATTTAGTTCCTCCAAAGTGCTACATGCAGGCAAAAAGGTAAATGGCCAACAACTCAATTTTTGTTTTTATAGAAGTTCTTTAGACTCAAAATATGGTCTAGTTTAGTATTTTGATTTTAGTATTGATAGTATGATTAGTAGTACAGTTAATAAAAATACATTAAGGCTAAGTCTACAACTGGAATGGAAGTGAACAACAGCCTCCCAGCCATCAATCAAAAGCCATAAAGTCCCAGGCACCACCTTTTTATGCATTTTTGCAGCCAAGGCAACCAGCTTTCCCCTGCTATAACATTTGCAGCATAGCAACAACACGGTTAATTTGGAAATAAAATGAGAAAACATGAGTGTTCATAGGTTCCTTTTTTGTGAATACTGGTAAACAAGTCAGCTGCTTTGATAAATACCCCTTCCCACTACATCACCTTAGCATGATTGAAATGAAATATAGACCTTATATTGTATACTGTCCTCCCTGTACATGTTATGTGTGCTAGAGCAAACAGAATTTCAGATACCCACCCACTCTTACTGCTCAAAGATACTGCTTGTTTAGTTTCCAGTTGTAACAAATCTGTTTTTGACTGAGCTATGAGGTTTTAGGGCAGCTTTATATGAACAACAGAGATTGAAGTGAAATTTGCCTCTACTAAAAACAGAGAGCTAATAGACCATATGACCAGGTACCTCCTTAAAGATTTAAGTAGGCTGCTGTCATAGAGTTGTACAATAGGACCCAAAGATCTTGTCCTTTGATATTTGTCTGAAACACACAATGGCTCCTTCACTGAAAAGGTTTCTCCTGCACTCGAAGATGGCAGACTGTGTTAAGGTTACCACCATCCCTGTGCCTAAAGACCACTAGTGGGGACTCGTGACTCCCAGGAACTGGCATCTATAGTGATCTGTAGGGGAATTTTTTAAGACCATCTTCTCCCCTGGTAAGAGGACACATGTACCCATCCAACAAATGTCTGACCTGAATGAATACTTGAACCATCAAGTCCAGAGTGTTCTAGACTTGGTCACATGACAATAGGAGGTAGTTTTAAAGGGCCCAGGAAACCACCAGGATGGAAGATGTCCCAAGGCCTAGATTCTTCATTACTTCCCCCAGTGCAATATGTCATGGCCCGACTTGTCCATCTTTTCCACATTGCCCTGAGGAAAGAAAGTCTTTTGGGCCACCAACAGATAACCATGAAAAACTAAAACCTATCCTGAGGTCAGAGAGGACTTTGTTTCTGTTACTAGAGGCTGGACTATTCAGGGGTCTTTTTTTCTGTTCCTGTGCCTTCGTTGCTGCCTAAGTGAGATTTTGCAGTCCTTAAAAACACAGATGGTTCTCCTAGTTAAATAAGCTAAAGTTCCATGTCTTGGTGAGTCAGTTGCTAATTCTGCAAGAAAAGCATTTATTCTAGGAACTTGTTCCATATGCCATGATACTCTTTCCATCCAAACATCCACATTCATGGAAATGCAGGCAGCTGCTAGTGCTGTCCTAACCAAGAATTTGGCATCCCAATTCTTCCTTAAAATGTTTAAGTTTTTCCATCAAGTCCTTACCATTACCTGATCTTTCAAAAGAATTATAGGAGACTTTGAAAGGCTGCGACCATCCTTGGACACTTTTTCCTTTTTTACTCTTCAAAGGGAATAATCTTTTTCTCTGGAAGTAGTTATTGTAAGCCACTATAAATCATACCACGGACTGAGTAAATCTAGTGGGACATCTCTCAGTAGCATACATAAGAGTGCATCACTCCCATTGTATGCAGCCCCCACCCAGCCTGCAGGTTAGTTTATCTTGTATGACTTCTTACACCATCTAGCTCAATTGTAGAGTAATCAGGGAGAAGCTTGACATTGCCCCAAGGCAAGAGATGTCACAAACTGGGAATTAGGCTTGAGAAAAGTCCAGAAGGTGCTTGAGATACAGCATCCACCAGGACTCCCTGTAGAGCAAACTCCACTCAGGAGGAGAGCATGGGGCAAGCTCCAGGGGCTTCAACACTGGCCCTAGACCAAATTAAGAAAGAACCCAGAAAGACAGGGGAACCTTCTGGCAAATGGCAGAAAAGCATCTGACCTTGAAGTAGATATCAACCAGAAAAGGGAACCTCAGACTCAATGGACATGATATCGGGATAAAGAAACTTTGTGTTGACCCATTTTAATCTAAACTGGGGGATCAATTAATAGAAAGCAAGGAGAAACTGGGATTTCAGTTTGGCATTTTAAATATAATAAACATCAAAGGTTACAAATACCGTATTTTGCGGCGTATAAGACGACTTTTTAACCCCGAAAAATCTGTGCCAAAGTCGGGGGTCGTCTTATACGCCGGGTACTTACTTAAAGCTTGCTTTCCCTTGCTCCATATGGCCGCCGCGGCCGAGTCCCCGCTCTGTGCAGGGAGTATGAAGCAAGGGGAAGGAAGCTGCACACAGAGGAGAACGTGAGCCTGGATTGGCTCTCCAGCAGAGGGGGAGTGTGGAGGGCGCGAGGGGGAGTGTAGGCTGTTACCTCCTCCTGTATCCCTCTTCCAATTACCAGTACTGTACGGTTCCTTCTGCCTCTCAGTTCTCGCACAATAGCAAGATCTGACAGGCAGAAGGAACAGTACAATACTGGGCGTATTAGACGACCCCCAACTGATTGGCAGACCACTCTAACCAATCAGTTGGGGGTCGTCTTATACGCCCAGTCGTCCTATGCGCTGGAAAATACGCTACATGTAATGAACCAATTCAGTCATATCACCATATACATAGATTAGTGATAGTCAAACCCATTTAAATGGGATCTGAGACCATTAACTATATAGTTCCCTATGGTCATATGGCCAGAGCAATTACGTCCCATGTCCTGAAGTGTTCGCTAAAGGGCTTCTTCAGGGGTGAGTTGAGAATATACTATGTATATGTTGACATGACCAACATGTTTTATATATTTGAATTGCCGGAACCCAGTTTCTCCTTTCTTTCTTTTCATTTTTTTGAACAAACACTGGGAGTCGGCACATGCTCAAAGCTCTAAGAGGTTGGATAAGTTTGTCTCCTTTCCTAATATTGATAACATGAGGTAAAGGGGGGCAGGAGGTGTTTAACCATTTTATAAGAGGATGAATCATCTTAAAGCGGGACCAAATCTGGTTTACTCACCTATTCACGTTCCAAGAAAGGGTACAGCTATCTTCATTCTATACTTGCTCCTACCGACGATCTTCAGCTATTTTCACTGGCCATGCTTGGGTGACAAAAACTCCTGAGCAGGTGCATGGGAGTTCATTCATCCTCTGCAAAGGGTTCCCCTGGCAACCAAAGCTGAAACCATGCATCGACAGCTCAGCTTTGGCAACAGAAACATTGAGCGATTATCAGGTAAAACATTATTGCATCACCTGTCCCTTTATACAATATTGGCTCGTCCAATAATGGAAACTTGAGTTCCACTTTAAGGTCTGCAGTACTGGAAGATAATTGAAGAAAACATTTCTCCCTTTTAAATCAGAAAAAAAAAAGAGCCAATTATGTTGGTAACTGTATATTCGTAATTTCTTCAATATCTGAAGCTACACAAAGACATGGCATGACCATGTACTGACCAACATTGGTCTTGTGTCTATAGAACATTCAACTTTAAAACACACTTTATTGTACCTACACAGTGAGTGTTCACACATTCATTATATATTATATATATATATATATATATATATATATATATATATATATATACACGCATTTCTGTCCACACACACCTAGGATATACAACCCTATCAGAGCCAAGGCATACACTCTGACTCCTTTAGAACAAAGTTACTTTTCCCAAAGGGGTCATCTGTATGTATATACAGTCATGAGAGAGAAAAAAAAGTGCATCCCTTTTAACTGTAGGATTTTATCAATCAGGACATTAAAAAAAAAAAAAAAAAAAAAAAAAAAAAAAAAAAAATCTGGTCCTTGACAGGTCTAACCTTAGGTAAACACAACCCCATAAGAACAACAACATGACAAAGATTGACACGTGTATTAACTAAGACTAATAAAGAATGAAGAAAAGTAGGGTATTTAAAATGCAGCAGTGTATTAAACATCAAATAAAGACAAAACATATACAATGTTATACATCACAATTGGTATATATGTTTCCTAAATTCAATAGTACCCCTTTAGCAACCTGCTATGAGGTGGGGGGTTTCGGGGGAGCTAGACAGACTCCTAATTGAATGAGGTGGGCGCAAAGAAGTACCGTATTTTTCGGACTATAAGACGCACTTTTTCTTCCCCAAAACTGGGGGGGAAAAGTGGGTGCGTCTTATACACCGAATACATGTTAAATATAATTAAAAAAATCATACTCATCCGATACCGCGATCCCGCGATGCTGCGTGCTTCTTCTCCTCGCTCTCCTCCCGGCTGCAGCGCGTGTCTCCTCCTCCTCTGAGCGAGGAGAAGCCGGCACACGTGCCCTCGCGATCCGGTAAGCAGGCTGGATCAGCCTGCTTATGGGATCGCGGGGGTATGCATGTCGGCTTCTCCTCTCTCAGAGGAGGAGACGCGCTGCAGCCAGGAGGAGAGCCAGGAGAAGCCGACACCCGTGCCCCCGCGATCTCATAAGCAGGCTGGATCAGCCTGCTTACGGGATCGCGAGGGCACGGGTGCCGGCTTCTCCTGGCTCTCCTCCCGGCTGCAGCTCGTGTCTCCTCCTCCTCCTCTGAGCGAGGAGAAGCCGGCACACGTGCCCTCGCGATCCGGTAAGCAGGCTGATCCAGCCTGCTTATGGGATCGCGGGGGTATGCATGTCGGCTTCTCCTCTCTCAGAGGAGGAGACGCGCTGCAGCCAGGAGGAGAGCGAGGAGAAGAAGAAGCCCACAGCATCGCGGGATCGCGGTATCGGGTGAGTATGATTTTTTGGCACAGGGTGATCAGAAGGGGATACATTGTGTCAATGTATCCCCTTCTAATCACTCTGTGTCAATGTATCCCCTTCTGATCACTCTGTGTCAGAGTGATTAGAAGGGGATACATTGACACAGAGTGATTAGAAGGCGATACATTGACACAGAGTGATTTTTTAGTATTTTGTTCAGAATCTTTTTTTTCTAGGTTTTTCTCCTTTAAAATTGGGTGCGTCTTATAGGCCGGAGCGTCTTATAGTCCGAAAAATACGGTAAATGATGAAGTAGGAGTTGTGTCCTGACAGGTTTTGCCTAAATTGGCTTCTTTAGAGGACTAATAGACATCAAAATATAACTGTATATGAAATAAACAAATAAATGCAAACTTATGAGAATGACAATTCATATACAAGAAAAAACTAAGACTAAGACAAAATGCAGAAGTAGTGTGTAAAAAATAAATACATCAACTCCATAGTTATTAAGAGAGTACAAAGCAGGTGCTGCTAATCAAATATACTTTATTAATTGATAAACACATGTGACCACCTCCATAAAAGCAATGTTTTCTGGTCTGGTGCATTCATATGTGTGTTAACACAATACCAAGAAGGAAAGAAAGTACCAAGACAGCAGCAATGATCTTAGAGACATAAGTGTTGCAGCCCATGAGTCTGGGAAGGATTTTCAGGCCAATTTAAAACAGTTTAAAAATGTATTGTTTAAAGCTAGAAAGATTATTCGCACTGTTCTGTATGGCAAACCATTCTAGAGTCAAATGTTAGGTCATCTGTCTGACAGCTAAGGCTTGGAAGTGATCCAGAGCACACCAACAAATATAAAAACAAAATGGCAAAAAAAAAATCAAGTTTTTACAATGGTCCAAAGTCCAGATCTTATCCTGATCAAAATGCAAATGCACAAGTTTAAAAATCTGCCCTTAAACAAAAACCAACATAGCTCAATTACTTAGCAATACAGAATTGTAAATACTTGCTGATGTGAACTACAACAGGTATCAGGGGGAGAAAGCATTTGACTTTTATGAACATTGAGTACTTGCATTACCTGGGAAGCCATGTACATAAAAGTTTATTTCAATAACGAGCGCTTTAAAAAAGCAGAAGCACTGTTATGAGAGGGATAGGTAAAATGTGCCTTAATTAGATACTTTATATTCAATATCACATCTAATATAAATTTTCTAGATAACTGAATTTGCTATCATATTAAAGCAAAAGTAAAATAGTTTGGTAACTAAATCACAAGACATAATAGGGTACCATGATCACAAACTTTTGGACACATGGTTTATATTAGGATCATCTGTGGTCAATAATTTCTTATTTCAAATAGGGGAGTTTAGGCTTGTAATAAAAAATTTAGTTTACAACTTTAATACTTAGAACAATATTTGGGACTTTTAATCTCAAAAACCAAATCAACAGCCAAACCTCATGTAACAGAATGTATGAAATCCAAAGCTTCAGCTACATTCTGTAACATGAGGTTATTTGCTGTTGGTTTGGCTTTTGAGATTGTGGAGTTCAATGGGAGTATACTGTGTAAAAAGGGGCAGCATTAACAGTGTTATTTTGGGTGCTCACAACAACCCACTGGAAATAAGAGCTTTCTTCCTGAAGTGGACGCGATCCACAAAACACGTCGAGGATAGCACGTTTCTGTTAGTTGCATGCTAAAGAGAGCATGTATGTTTGTATACATGCTAGTACTCGTGTTGTTTTAAACAAAATGTTTTTTTTATAAGATTATTTGGTCATATGTAATCACCTAATTGTATTAAAGTATATGGTAAAAAAGTCCTTTTTGGAAAGAAAAATATTAAGACAGATGGTGCCTTAAAAGTCCCAAATACTGATTGAAGTATTAAAAGTTGTAATTTGTATCGGGATTTGGTTAAAAATTAATGTAGGGAACTGCTGTTAATAAGTTGCAAAAAAATGTAGTTTAACTGTTCAGTAAAACGAAGAAACACATATTACACCACGAGCGCCCAATGGTTTCAACACTTGGCATCAGGCAGGTCCTTATTAAAGAAAGAAATAGATTACGTCCCTTTCTGTAACAAGTATTCTTACCTGCCTGGCCACCAAATTTGTTGAGCTGCGCATGAGCAGTTCAGCAATCATCCGTTTCCCCTGCAGGTGACGGGACCTAATGAACTCCTGTGCGTTTGAGTAGGATATACAGGAGTTAAGCAATACCGGGCCAGCAAGATGGCCGAAAATTGAAATACAAAAGAGAAGAAGGGAAAAAAATATGACTGCACCTGTGACAGAACAGGGAAAGGTTACATGTTTTCTTGTGCATTTGTTATTCACACCTAGGGGTGTGGACAAAGTACTGAATTTGGCATTCACTATTGGAGAAACAATTACACCCATTGAAATAAATAGTCCTAAAAGATTATCCACCAAGGAATAGTTTCGGGAATGTCAGATTCACTGCTTTATCAACAGACCCCTCAGTAATGTTGTACATATATGTTTATCTTCACATTACTACAAAAACAAGCTGACCAGTTGTAGTTTTCAGATGTTACAAAACAGATTTGACTCCCAAATGCTACTACCCTCCAAAACCACCATGAAAAACAACTGAGCTACGAAATGAAGCAGACAGACCATTAAAATGCAGTAGGAAATTTTAAAAAATGTTTGACATGAGAACTGTAACAGAATCTGTGCAAGAAAAACAAGCAGTCTGGCACAACACATTCCCTAAAACATCTATTTATTTCAAAAATCGGAATAGGAGTAGAAGGAAATGTGCTAGGATAAAAACCTTTTAGAATATGAACAATGTGATGATTTCCGCTGGAAAAAAAAGACCTCCCCCTACAAAGACAAGGAGAGAATGTATACTGTGCAGTACAGAATAGCAGAGACAAGCAATTACACTTGATACAGATCCGTAACGCTATCTACGCTTAGGTCATTATCGAATCGTCAAAACCATTTTCCTTACATAAATTGTATCTGCAGTAACTGCTTCTCCCCTCTGCCTGTGGTGGCGTTCGCTTTCTTTTGTGTCACATTAGCCCCCATCTTTCGCCATTTTGGCTGCAGTGGTTATTACCCAGGCTTACTCCCACTGTTGTTTCCCGCTAGAATACTCCCCCACCGGAAATAAAATAATAAAGAGAAAAAGCCGCAGCCATCATCGGTAGCTGATAATCCGTCCAGTGTTGATGGAGTCCACACTGTCTGACATGACGGCAATAAGAGTAGACGAAGGGTAGGAGGGGGCAACCCTCCCTACTACCTCGCCCGCCTACACGGGATAAACAACCTGCTACAAACGGGCCTCGACGACACCAAGTCTGAGGCACTAATACAATGACACAAGCAGCTTTTACTCAGGGAGTATTATTCAGTCCTTAGAGACGTTACAGCGCGGCAAGTAATTAGAAGCGACGGGTGGATTCTGAACACCATTTGCAGCCAAATAAACACGTGCAAGTACTGCATAAATAAGGCCTCTAGCTAACAAGAAAGTGCGGCGAACTGCGACTACGTTGTAACGCCATAGTTTGTATAGCACATACACAATCTTTAGGATATTTTACTCATTGGTAACGAGGAGAGTGCGGGGAACACCTATCACCAAGCCCCCCCCCAAATAGAACGTGAGACAAACAGGCCAGCTACGAGCTCCACAACGCCGGCTGTCACAGCCCCGTTAGCCTTTTCTGCTTTCATTCTAGCTTGATATTTACCATAAATTAAGAAAGCAACCATACAAAAGACTCTTAACGGGGTAAATGAGGTTCCCCAGCACCGCATTTTACTGTGGCTTGCTCACTCCTCCTCTTCTTCTTACCCCCAACCCACCCCTAATTACTTCCAGCAGGGGCACTATAGTAGGATGCAGGACCTCTACCTTCATATGTACGAATGCAAAGCCTAACAACAACGTCCCGCTTCATGATCATTCCCACTGCACCAACGCCATAGCAGGCCCCAAACTGCGAATTGCCTGGCATCTTTCACTTACCTCCAACCCTGTACATGTTTGCAGCCATGTCTTCCAGGTAGGGAGGAGGGGGGATTACGCCAGCACTCCTCCTCCCCCAAGGACTTTTCCAAGTCTGGAACCCCTTCTTTGTTTCTTTATACTTATCTCCAGCTACGTTCGACCCCCAGAACCCCTCTGTGTTTCAGGTGGGATTGCAGTCTCCTTTTAGGAAAATGGTGGCTCGTTCAGCCGATGAGGAGGAGGGGGAAAGGATGCATTTAAAGGGGCAGTGCCTTGCCTCCTGGTGGCAATGTGCTTGAAGGAAGAAGAGCGAAGAAACAGCATTAGCAACAGTCCTGAGCGAGGGGAGGGGAAGAGGCTAGGGAGGAAGCAGTCATTCAATTCTTTTATTTCCCCCCTCCCCTTAAAACCTTATAGTTCGAGTCGTTTGTCCCAGGAATACCATGGGTGCCATGGATTGCCGTCTTCGTTTTTGGAGATTTCATTGTACAGAAGCGATTATTAAGGTGTTCAGCTTCTTTACCCCCAAACCAATTTTTTTCTTTAGGGGTGGTAATAAAAGGACAGACCTTGCATTCTGTTTAAGAAAAGTTCTTTCAGCCTAATCTTCAAATCGCCAATAACGTGATGTAAAAAACCTCATATGTTTTCCTCACTTGGTTTGCAGAGAAAAATTGTATCTTTTTTTGCTGTGGATTATTGGGATTGGAACATTTTATCAGATGGGTGTTTATATTTTCTGCAAATTATACAAGTTTGCACCTCTGATGTGGCTGCATTGTCTTTTTTTATCTGGTGACTATTTCAGTTAAGCACATCCTCTACTAGAGTGATGTAACAGGCTTTTTGTACTGTCTTCTGGTTGGACTACATTCCCTCTCTTTTTCCTCCTCTCTATAGTATATACATAGATTATTATACATTTACAAGTGGAAGAAGGTAAAATTGGGGGACGTTAAAGACAGTATATGAATATATTTCCAAATAAATTACAATTATAATTTTATGCAATGCCAGTATTTTTGTGAAAATCTTTTAATATAAACGTTAAAAACAAATAATTACAAAGCAAGAGATGCAAACATGAATATACATGAAACATCCTGTACGCGGTTTGTGGATCTGGTCCACTTCAGGAGGAATTAAAAAATCTCATTTCAAAATGGCATACAAAAATATAAATCTATTTTAATACAATAACAATAATTTTACTTACATCCATCAATCATGAGAAATCTCCCTTCACATGCATAGGCAGGAAGGCAAGCAGAGAGGGACACAGGAGGAAGCAGACACCACCATCAACCATAAAGCTTTTCAATATTGATGCTGAAGAGATTAGACAAATGTTTTCTTTCTTTAATAAGCCTATACAGTGCTCAACCCAGAATTTTTTTTTTAACCCAGGTGGGAAGAAATTGTAGGTGGGTGGCAGCCCCTGTATTGTGACCAAACTCTTTAGTAACCACCCAAAAACAGCCGAGTGGGTGCTGAAAAGTGCTGGGTGGTGCACCCAGCTAAAAGGGCCTGGGGAGAACCCTGCTATGCTTTATGTGTATCTCTATATGTATAAAGGAACCAAAAATGCATCTTTTTAGTCTGTGCTTAATCCAAAATTCAAAAATTAAATCACCTTATCAACAATACATGAATCCTTAAATCCAAACTAAACCAAAATTCTATATAACCACTAAATTCCAAAATTGTATACGAACACCCCAATACCAGTGATTACCGCCTGACAAAGTGCTTATTTAACTTCAACAAATTATCCTCACCTCAGTTACCATGCATGTGGCTACCCTTTATCATAAGCTCATCTGTAACATCACTGAGGTCAAACCACCTCACTTCATTTTATACTTTTACCTGTGTGCAACCTGCAAGCCCTTGTAACTTATTCATTTGTATCATATTACCAACTAACAAGCAAAAATCAAACTAACCAAAATATTTACCACCACCTTATATTATTATAATTAGCCAATAAGTGTTTATAGAAAAAAAAGTAATTAATTAATATCCAAACCAAAGTTTGCTGAATTCATACATACATAAGTTTCGGTTTGTGGCTGCTGTATACATAATATAATGATGTATCATAAATATCCAACAATCAAGCACTATATATTAGATGCCCGAGGGAATAGTCAAATCCACTCTCACTTACTTATACAGGTTGACATTCGAAAATACAGCCATCGATAATCCGGTTCTTTCAGTTTTCTGCCATGAATTTCGGATCGCATTTTCAATACAGGGACTGTAGTCCACTGTTTGGCCACTAATGTTTTGATGGCGCTGTTCTGCAGAAACAGCTGTTAGGTCTTGTTAGCTAAACTAAATACACACTGAAATGTCCCTGCTGCCTGCTCCCTGGAACTGTGCCAGTTGTCCACGGTGCTGCGAGAGGGAGGCTGGCCTGTGTGTGAAGGTAAGTATAAAAAAGAAAATCCAGCATTCTTCAGGTCCAGAGGTTGCAGGATTTTTGATTGTCAACCTGTATACACCTAATAGTGAAAAAATGCAAAGTAGTGCACCCAAAGAATAAATAATAGTTTTACCTCTATAGAGAAAGGGTGGTGCCGAGCCTTGACTATATAAACAAATATAGTCCAAACATGTGAGAAGAAAGGAGGAAGGAAGGCTCTTTTTAGGAACCAATGTAATACCTTAACTAATTTAAGGTAAAAAAAAATACACTTTATCAAATTTAAGATATCGATCAAAAGGGTCAACAATACCATAGTACATGATTCCCATACATAAAAACAAATACTTAGTGGTTGTTTGTTATTTAGAGAGTCACACTCGTTGATGAATTTAGGAAGAAGATGTTGTAGTGTGGTTTATTCCCAACACGTTTCGCCCACAAAGGGCTTAGATTTTATAATAAACGCCAACTCTTGGGACTATAAAAGACAATACAGCATTAAATTAGAGTCCAATGATAGTAGAAAACACATGTTTCAACACTGATTGATACACAATACATAATCATATGCATAATAAATGCACTTCTTCATACATTATTTATTATAAGGGTGCAAAAAGGTCAATTGATATAGACAGCATCATAAGGATATAAGAAGCATAGGTTTCCCAGTGCAAATGATAATAAACATAAACATAAATAGTATTCTTGGAATACAAAATTAATAGATGGAAAGAGGAAAGGATTATAAATAATAACACATTGAAATGGTAGTACTTATATTTAGGATACAACCTTCAGCATTAGCAGATATAGTGGTAAGGATAGAAAAGGAGCTGCCTCATGTAAATATGTCAAGGAAATTATAATTCTCAAAAAAAAAAATACTGGTAAAAATGACCAGTAAGAGGTATGAAAACAAGACAAAAGGGAAGAAAACAGGATTAACACGTACAAGTTGAGTATGCATTATCAAGAGCTGGGAAGAGTATAAGTTGATGATACTCAAAAGGTCAAGAGGGACAAAATATACCTAAATAATAATAATAAGCCCAACAAAAGGTAAAAGGTAGGGATAATACTAAAAAAAAAAAAACATGGGAGTAACGGAAAAATTGCCAAAAAAAATGTACATCTTATCGCAAGTTTACCAATGGTGCATTGAAGGCAATTCTTAGTTATTGCTGCTAAAAAAGCGCAGCTCAACTACATGATCCATGCAAGTATTCTACATTAAGATAGAGATTAGAATTCATAATTAACACTAATTTATTGGTTAAAGCATTTATGGATATCAGAGATAATAAAGGGATAAGCACAATCCACTTAAGAAATAAACTTACAGATATGGTAAGAAGACCAGTCAAAAGCAGATGTTAGTGGTAATGTATTCGTGTTGGTCTCCTCTAGATCCTAAAAAACAATTAGAAAAGGAGGTCAGTAATCAATTATAGAAAAGTTGATCAAAAAACACAAGATAGAAAAATATATATATATCAGATCAAGAACCAAACAAAAATTTCTATACCTTAGTACCAGCTCTCAAGGGATGAACAAAGGTAGCCTGTCAGCAAGCAACCACACTACAAGATGGTGTTGTTTACAGATAATCCTTATAAAGGAAAAAACAATGATGAATTGAATAATCAACAAGGAGCACCTGCTGCGCATGTCAGGAGTATTAAATAAAGCTGGAAACAAAGGAGAGAGAAAGTGCCCTTCACTGGGGGAATATTGTAACTACAAAGGTGGAAGTGACACATCGCATAGGAAGTTGCAATATGTCTCCCCCACAGAAGTGAGGGAAAGAAACCACATTAGTCATTGTGTTACAGCACCTGGTCTTCCCAGGAGGTCTCCCATCACAAATACCTAACCAGGGTCCATCTTGCTTAGCTTCAGAAACCAGATGAGACAGGGCTTTTCCAGGCTGATGTGGTCATAGGTGTCTTACAATGGCGGAAGTGGGGTAGAACAAAGTAAATAGGATGATGAAAAACATCACCTCCCTTTACTGCATGGCGGAAGTGGGAGGGAAAAAACAGCGATGCGTTACTTCTGCCCTCCGTATGGCAGAAGTCATATGCGGAAATTCCTGGCAAAAAATCAGAGCCATTAGACAAGGGGAAAAGAATGATTATGCATAATGTTACCGCCCATAGTGGGGCACCCATAATGGGGTGGGAATGTTTTAAATAAGGTAGACTATGTTTTGCTTTTTGCTAGAAAATAGGGGAATAGGCGAAACAAATTGCAGAGCTTACATAGATTCACCCGGCATAATAATAGGAGAAATCCTCCCAAACCCCGGGTCCTGGGTGACCTAAAAGTTTTTAGGGGTGACCCAAACGAGGGAGTAATACACCATAAAATATGGCCTAGGTAACAGTGGGTAGAATAAGTGGCCTCGGTATTATCTGGAGAGTCCCAAAAAGCCTATTATGACCTAGAGCCGTCGGAAGCAAACGACTATGTCTGCCTTAAGGCAGAAATACTGGCACGGCTGGGTGTCACCCTGGCTGTCCGGGCCCAACGGGTGTATAACTGGTCCTATCAAGCAGGAAAACCTCCCAGATGTATGACATGATACATCTAACAAGGAAGTGGCTACAACTGGAGTTGTTGTCAGGACTGCAAATTGTGGAATGGGTAGTCATGGACCGGTTCCTAAGATCCCTCTCTGTTTCCATACAAAAGTGGGTGAACCATGGAGACCCGTTGACAGCCGATAAGCTGGTGGACCTAGTGGAAAGGTACTTGGCTGCCGAGAACTTAAACACTGCCCTTCAGTACTCACGGACTTTCCACCCCAATACCAGACCATCCCCAGCTGTGGGTAAGAGTGAACCAAGGGATGGGGGTAGAGAGAGTGAGAAAAGGAGAGCTAAGGGTAATAGACAGACTCCAGTCAATGTATGGCGGGAGAGAATGGGAACGCTAGCCCCCCAGGAGGGAGACAAATATGTTATTTTTTATCGCTACTGGGAAGAAGGACATATTGATGCAAATTGCCCTGTGGTTGATGAACCAATGCACTATGACTTTCTGGGTGGCAGACGAAAGTCTCTCATTTTGCCACCATTGCATGCCCTGCTATACGGGGCGATGAAAAATATTGGTGTAAAATGTATATGAATACCAAACCAATTGTGGGGCTGTTAGACTCGGTTAGTGTGGTAACGCTGGTGAAAGCTGAGCTAGTGGTTACAGAGACCTCCTGTCTTAAAACAGTGGGGGTAACGTGTACACGGGGATACTAGGGAGTACACTGTGACGTCAGTGTCTTTTGAAACCTCCCTAGGTAAACTGTGTCATCAGGTGGGGTTGGTTCCCCACTTACCATATGATGCTATCATTGGGAGGAATTTTCCCAAATTCCAGGAGCTCTGGGATCACCCACCCTATGCAGTGCTGGTATCCTCAGAGCATGAAGCTACTGAGGAGTCCTCTGATGATTGTGGGGGCACTCCGGGGTTTTCTTTGTCTGTGTTAGCAGGGGAAACAGTTAATCCTAGGGAAGAACCGGCAACTTCGGGGAAAACCAGCAAACCCTGGAATTCCCAAGCCATACCGAAAATTAGTGTTCGATCTGGCCCATGAGCACCTCCTAGGGGGACATCTGGGGTATGAGAAAACCAGAGATTTTATTGGCCAGGGTCGCCAGGGAGGTGGAGATGTACTGTGCTTCCTGTCCTGTATGTCAGTTGTCTGCCTCAATGTCACATTTTTGTAGCCCTTTGGTTCCCTTCCCCATCATTGAGGTCCCGTTTGAGAGGATTGCCATGGATATAGTTGGCCCATTGCTAAAGTCAGCTAGGAGCTATCAATATATCCTATTCATAGTGGACTATGCTACTCAGTATCCTGAGGCAATTCCTCTCTGAAATACTTCTGCTAAAACCATAGCCCGGGAGCTGTTTCATGTTTTCAGTTGAGTAGGAGTGGCCAAAGAGGTACTTACTGATCAAGGATCCCCGTTTATGTCCCGGGTGAATAAAGAGCTTTGTAAACTCTTAAAGGTGACGCAGCTATGCACATCGGTGTATCACCCTCAAACAGATGGCTTAGTAGAATGTTTTAACAAAACTTTAAAACACATGCTGCAGAAGGTAGTAGATAAAGACGGGAAAAATTGGGAATGTCTACTCCCCTATTTGAAGTTTGCTATCCGGGAGGTACCCCAATCCTCAACCAGATTCTCTCCCTTTAAATTATTATGTGGGAGGCACCCCAGGGGACTGTTATGTATTGCTAGAGAAACATGGGAAAGTGAAAGTTCCCCTCAAAGAAGTGTCATCGAGCATGTGGCGCAAATGCAGGACAGAATTGCGCAGGTAATGCCCTTGGTTAAAGAGCATCTGGCCCAAGCGCAGTTGGCGCAGCAGAGAATTTATAACCGGGGTGGCCGTATCTGTACTTTTGCTCCTGGGGATAGAGTTTTGGTACTAGTTCCCATGGTGGAAAGTAAATTCCTAGCCAAATGGCAGGGCCCCTATGAGGTAATGGAAAAACTGAGTGACGTAAATTATAGGATTAGCCAACCTGGTAGGCGGAAACCAGAGCAAATTTGTCATGTAAATTTGTTGAAACCACCGAAAGAAAGGGAAGCATTACCCATGAAGACCACGGAGCTACCTGCTTGGTCTGACTCTGTAATCCCAGAAGTCTGGATACCAGACACATTGTCAAAGAGTCAACAACAGGAATGGAGATATTTTGTGCTACAAAATAGGGATATGTTCTCCAACTTGCCTGGACAAACATCCATGGCTACATATGATATTATCACCCCTCCAGGTGAAAGGGTAAGATCAAAACCCTATCGAATTCCTGAAGCTAGACGAGAGGTAATACGTCAGGAAGTTAAAAAAATGCTTGAATTGGGGGTTATAGAAGAGTCCAATAGCAATTGGTGCAGCCTAATTGTATTGGTTCCCAAACCAGATGGGAGCAGGAGATTCTGCAATGATTACTGTAAGCTGAATCATATCACAAAGTTTGACACCTATCCTATGCCCCGGATAGACGAGTTGATTGATCAGTTGGGGAATGCTAGATACATGACCACCTTGGATCTTACCAAAGGATATTGGCAAATCCACCTATCTAGTCAGCTAAGGGGAAAACTGCTTTTGTGACCTGACAGAGCATTCCAGTATCAAAATATGCCCTTTGGACTACAGAATGCTCGAGCTACGTTCAAGCGGGTGATGGATAAAGTACTCTGACCCCATTAAAAATATGCTGCAGCCTACCTGGATGACATAATTATTCATAGTGCAGATTGGGCCTCGCATTTAGTAAAGGTTCAGGCAGTGCTAAACGCTCTAAGGAAAGCCGGGTTTGTTGCCTAAAACCCTAAAAAGTGTGCTATTGGGCTGGAAGAAGCCATATATCTGGGGTACACCATTGGAAGAGGAATAATAAAGCCTCAGTAAAAGAAAGTGGAGGCCATCCGGAATTGGCCATGCCCAATTAATAAAAAGCAGGTTTGTGATCTTGGGGATCGCCGGCTATTATAGCCGCTTTATTCCTCACTTTGCATTCCAGGCAGTTCCCCTGACAAATTTGACAAAAGAGAAGGAATCAGTAATGGTTAAATGGTCCCCAGAAGCAGAAGCTGCATTTGGGGCATTAGAGAAGGCTTTGTGTAGTGAGCCAGTGCTATATTCTCCTGACTTTTCTAAGGAGTTTTTGGTGCAGACGGATTCGTCCGATGTCGGACTAGGAGCAGTGCTATCCCAGGTTCAAAATGGGGAAGAAAAGGTACTTGAGGTACTATTTGCTGGGCAGACAGTTTCTGCTAATAACCAATCATGCTCCATTAAAGTGGATGGCCCAAAACAAGGAGACCAACAGGAGGGTTAATAGATGGTTCTTAGCCCTTCAAGAATTTAGTTTTTATCGTCAAGCATCGTCCTGGTGTACAGATGGGGAATGCTGATGCTTTATCTCGGGTTCATACCTACTTGCCTGTGTCCCAACCCTAAGGTTGAAACAAGAGGGGGAGGGTATGTAACAGCTGGCCAAATAAATCACAGGGTTTCGTCCAGGCTGACAGGTACATTTGCCCCAGATAGAGGTTATACGCAGAGTATTTTTCTGTTTAGTCAGTTTTCCTTTTAACCTGAAGGTGGGGTTGAAGTACCAGGCTTAATGACCATGAGCTTCTTGGCCAGGTGGAGGAGTTAAAGAGGCCTGGTTATGATTAGGTGTAACTGTGTCACCTGAAATGCATCCTAGAAATTAGGCTGGGGATATAAACACCCAGCCTACTTATTCCTGTGTCTCTGTCTTGGCTGGTGAGCTGGGAGGAGGTCAACTGGGAACTGGGAACTGGGAACTGGGAACTGGGAACTGGGAACTGGGAACTGGGAACTGGGAGTAAAGACACTGACTTTGTTGCAAAAGATGTATGGTTAGGGCCCTAGAGTCTTGCACAGCACTAGGTTGGGCTGGATTGCTAGTTAAGGGAACTAACAGTGAGTTAGTGGCCAAGTGGCCAGGCTTTATTTTTGCTGTTTGTTTTATTTTGCCTGTTTTGTGTGCAAATAGTGTTAAGTGAAATAAACCTTTGATGCACTTAAAACCTGCTGGTCCTGTTTCCTACTTGAAACACCCCCCGTTTTGTATGGGCGATCTCAAAACCGATATAAGTCACCAGAAATATCAGTATCGCGTTGGATATAACAGTAATATTGTGTAATCAATTAGTTCTAAATCATTGTTATTTTTGTTATAGATCGGGATGAGCGAGAAGGCCTCTGACAGTCTCATGAAAATTTCCTCAAACTTCTGATGGGTCTGCGAAATTTTAGCGAACCGATTTCGCGAATTCCATTAAAGTCAATAGGCCAACTTTAAACATTAATAGCAAAGCCCCTATACATGTTAGAACCACCAAATTTGCTAGGTATGTGTAGGAGAACAGTGGCAACAAGGGAAAATTCGAAAACACTCCGAAAGACCTTGTGGTTTTATAGTAAATGGCAGGTAAAGTGACAGCAGGCAAATAGGATTTTTGCGTGTTGGACAGCATACAGAATGCAGCATAAACATTAGGACATTAAAGGTGGTGCTACGTGTGAATTCAACCCACTAGCAGCAGTCTTTGCCGTCAAAACAGCAGGAGACCGCATTCCTAGCTGGCATCATGACCTGGATGACGTGTTAGGAATGCCACCCATAAAGTTCTGGAGAAGTAGCGCGGTGACATTAGGCAAAAGGATGAAGGACCAGAGATGGAGCGTGGGTCAGCAAGGGCAGTAGCAGTGTGTGACCTCTGGTCAGTTATCGCCAGGGAGACCGCATTGGTAAGTGTCATGGAGAGCTGGGTGTAGTGCATCGTCAATGCCACCCAGAAGTGTGTAATACAATTTTAGTGTATATAGTACTGACAGGTGGCAGCATCAGCAGCAGGAGGAGCCGGTGGGCCCTGAGAAGGAGCGGGGACCGCATTGGTAACTGGCATCTAGAGCTGGGTGTAGTGCATTGTTAATGCCACCCAGAAGTGTGTAATACAATTTTAGTGAATGGAGTACTGACAGGCGGCAGCAGCAGCAGAAGTAGCAGGAGGCAGTGGGACCTGAGACGGAGCGTGGACCACATTGGTAACTGGCATCTAGAGATAGCTGTAGTGCATCGTCAATGCCGCACAGAAGTGTGTAATATAAATATCTGAAATTTGTGAATAAACGTAGAAGGGCCAGACCAAGATGTTTTGTTTGCCAGCACTGTTGCTGTGGTCTGTTGTGCTGGAAGCGGTAGGAAGGTTGATGATATTGCTAGTTTGCATCAAGAAGTAGATGACGTGAATGCCAACCCTCAATCCTACAATACTTAGCTGACAAATTAGGCAAAGGCAATGGTACCTATCAGTGTGGCAGTACTGGGGGTTTTAATCTGCAGTTTGTTGGCCTCCCGGAAGCAGCTGAAATGTAAAGTATATTGCTAGCTGGCACAATGGCAAGCATGACATTGGCGATAAATGCCACCACTGTACGTTGCGATAATTAGCGGAAAAATTCAACCAAGGCAGGCTCAGCTGATAGGTGTTGGTGATTGCCAGCCACAGACCCAGCACAGGAGCAGTGTGGGTTCTCATTTTCTCATTTTCCGGCGACACTCGTGTTCCATGGCCAGGACCACTCCGCCAGCAGCACTGAAGGTTCTTTCAGGCAGAACACTGGATGCCGGGCATGAAAGAAGCTTGATGGCATACTGTGCCAACTGCGGGCAGATTTAAAGCCTGTTGACCCAAAAATTAATGGTGTCACTTCTTTATATAACTGCTGTTGTCAACACCACCAGCACCAGCCAGAAAAGAGCCAACGCAATAGTGCACCATGCACTTCATCTGTTCTCGATAGTTATGCCCACGCACCTCACTTGTTTGAGGTGGCCACATCAGGTTTCGCCAGACATCTAGAAAATCCCCCCTGACTTGGCCTAGACTTTTGAATGTGTGCGGCCTGCTGACATTACTGCTGCTGCTGCCACTACAGGAGGATACTGTGGAGGCAGTGTTCGCCTGAGCTACCCATGTGGAATGTGGTGCATGGAACTCCCCACACAGCCGATCGCATAGAAGTCTGCTCAGGCGGGTCACGTTTTCTTTCTCTTGCGCCAGGTTGCCAGTAATCACCCCGTGTTTTTTTTTTTTTTTTTAATTTGTTTTTTATTTAGTAATCAGTCAAACATTACAAAAACACATTGCATCATACAAAAGAAAAAATGGCAAAGATCAAACAGTATGTCTGAGAACAATAAATGTACCAACTGATCAGTGCCAATTTTTACAAAAATAACAATATATAAACACAAACAATTCCTAAAAGAAGGGGTAAATAAAAAAGGGAGGGGTGGAGAATAATTAAAGGAAGCTGTGGGGGCGGGGGGGAACAAAGAAGACAAATGGGGGGGGAGTGGCATTAAGACCCAACTAATTAAGGGCCAATACTGTGTCAGTACAAACATCCCATTAGCAATTCAACCAATTTAGTAATTACAATACATCATCAGTGTCCTCAACACCACACATCACAGAAAGATAAGCTTGGGAGGTAGTATATTATACCCAAAAGAACCACGACATACGGAACTTATTTGATCTCCCATCTCAAGAATAAATCAGGTCCTTCATTGACAATCTCATTTATTCGCCTAAACCATTGGGGCAGTGTAGGGGGAGAATACTGTTTCCATAACATAGGAATGCATGCTTTCGCTGCATATAAAAGATGTTTAAGCAATGACTTAAATGACGGACCATTCATTGAGGTGTAAAAGAGCCAGTTCAGGCTTATCATGGATCATCCGTCAATTCCTCAATGATGTCTGCCACCTGCCTCCAGAAGGGGCCCAACAAAGTACATCACCAAAGTAGTGCCAAAATATGTGAAGCAGACTGCTAGCTTCCCTTTACAACACCAGCAGCGATCATCAGCACCTGGATACATTTTAGCTAGAAGTGTCGGTTCTATGTACCAACGGGAGAGCAGTTTATAGTTCAGTTCCTGATACACAGTACTGAGTGCAGCCTTGTGACCGGTATACAGCAGTTGTTCACATTGCTCAGGGGAGAAGGTAATATGCAGATCTCGTTGCCACTATCATACTGGTTTTTGATGCTGCAAATTAGGGAGTCCTTCTGTAGGCATAGCAACATGTGGACACACATATGAAAGAGAGGTTCCCTGGGCTCATCCTCCTCCTGTCCCTCAGTAGGTGCCAAAACATCTTCCTCCTCATCACCCACCTCCTCCTCTTTAAGTTGCAGCAGTTCCTGTTGTTCCATCGCCTGCACAATGCCTGGGGTGTGACAGTACAAATGCAGGTTGGACGGGTCCTGTCCAGCAGGACCTCATCATCATAATCATCTTCCTCCTTTTCCTCCTCTTGGAACTCCTGATGCTGGCCAGTGTCCCTTCTTGCTCCTTCTGATGCTAGCTGTGCAGTATGAAGTGTAATGTCACCCTCATCCACCTCCCCCCTTTCTTCCCCTCCTCTCCCATTGCCACTTTCAATCAGGCCACACAGGGTATTATGAAGCAGAAAGATGATGGGTATGTCGTTCCAGCCTGACCGCTCCCGACTCACAACGTTTGTGGTCTGCTCAATGGGGGCCAGTACCTTGCACAGCGTCTCCATCTGCAGCCACTTGTCACTGGTAAAATAGCTCAGTTGTGTGGCTGTACCAAGGGCCCCGCTGCCTTTATGCACCACGCTGGCCAAGTAATGGCGAATGGCTAGTTCTTGCTCACACAGATGCTGGAGCATATGCAGGGTGGAGTTACATCTATTCACAGTGTCACAAATCAGTCTATGCGGTGGCAGCCTCTGTTGGTGCTGGATTTTGTTAAGCGCTGCGGCGGCAGTAGGGGATTGGTGAGCATGGCTGCAGATAGAGGGAGTATGTCTCAGTAAGTCCCCCAGTCCTGGGTACGTGTGGAGGAACCTCTGCACCACCAGGTTCAGTATGTGTGCAAAGCAGGGCACATGTGTTATGCGGCCCATGCGCAGCATGGCCACATGGTTTGCCCTGTTGTTGCACACTACATTGCCTGTTGTGAGCGGGGAGGGCGTCAGCCAAGCCTCAACCTCTCTGTGCAAAGCGGACAAGAGTTCTCTGGGGTGTGACTTTTCTCCCCCAAGGACACAAATTTTAGTACTGCCTGGCAACGCGTGTGCTTAAGGGGGCCGTAGTGGCGTGCCTGCTTAACCACAGTGTTCTCCGCTGCTGGCCTTTCAGAAGGAAAAGAGAGGGGTTGACGGTAGAAGAAATGAATGCAGGAGGAGGAGGGAGAGGACTGGGGTGGTCCATGCTTTCTCACTTAACCTCTCGGTGGGGGTACCAGGTGCTGTAATGCCTCTTGCAGACTCCTGCCCACTGAGCGATGCAAGACCACCCAGTCAAGGACAGGTAGCGTCCCACTCCGTGCTTGGTTGTCTGGCTGTCCATGGTGACATGGATTTGGCTAGACACCGAGAATGCCAATGCCCGGGAGATGTTATCCATTACATGTCCATATAAACTGGGTACAACTGTGCGGGAGAAGTAATGCCTGCTTGGTATATTCCACCACCGCTCGGCACAGGCCATCAGGTCATGGAAGAAAGCCGAGTCCACAAGGCTGTACGGCAGTAGCTGCAAGGCCAATAGTTTGGCTAGATGTGAATTGAGTTCAATGACTCTTTTGTTGGTTGGGCCCATAGCCTGATGCCTTGCGCAGAACTCCAGTAGAGTAGGCTGAAGGGACTGGGAGCTAGGGGAGCTGAAGGGGGTCACTAGAGTACCCATCTTGCGGCGACAAACGTCGTCTGATGCCACGAAACCTGCGGGCAGAAGCAGATACTTCCTCGCCGCTAGAAGTCTGGCTGGCACCAACCTGCTGAGACGTAGTAGCAATGACAGTTGTAGGTGGTAAAGGAGTCAATGGAGGTGGAAGAAGAGACAATGACATGGTTGCACCTCCATCAAGAGAACACAAGTACTGCTCCCACTTTGGTTTGTGGGAAAGCAGGGATGTTGTACCCAAATGTGATCTGGCCTCTTCTTTGCGGATCTGCCTGTGGCACAGGATGCAGGTTGGTATGCTCCCATCATCGTCTTTCAGCGTGAAAAAGGACCACACTGGAAAGGTGCATACAACCACTCTGCTGTTCTTTTTCTTTGCTTGCTCCTGCTGGGTGCCCAGCGTCTGCTCCAGCTCCACCTCCCCCACGCTCACATTGTCTCTGACTTTTCCCCTGCTTTTGCTCACTCCTCTGTTACTTCTTTGGGACTCACATGAGGCAGATTGGCAGCCCCCTCCATCCCCAGTCTGTTGCTGCTGCTGCTGCCTTTCCTCTACGCCTGTTTCGGAACTGCTGCTAGCCCTTACACGCACCGATGGTTCTCAGGTGAGATCACAGTCATCACCATCCTCCTTTTCATCTAAGCCAACCTCTGCAAATGCAGCCACTGATCCAGAACCCTCACCCAGCAAGTCCTGTCCACACTCTCCAATGGTCCTAAAGTCTGCCTCCTGCTCTAAACTTCACACTGACAGATCCTCAGGGTGTTTGTCAAACAATATGGGAGAGTCATCGAAAGTACAGGTACATTAGCCACGCTAACTCTTATGTTTGCTCCTGTCACCGCTGTCCTGGTTCCTGCTGCTGCTGCAGAAGAAGAGCCTACTGCACTTGAGGCCCCTGAGACCCAGTCCACAATACTCCCTTCATGATGTGGCTGTATGATTGTATTCCGCCCTCTCAATACATCTACCAGCGTACTGGTGCTCTGCACACATCTCAGACCTGTTTGACAACTTGTGCTGCTGCCTCCAACAGTTTGCTGCTGTCCAACTGTGGCGTATGCCCCCTGCCAGATGCAGCAAGTCGCCCAACGCCTTCCCCTGCGTCTACCTCTCATCTTTTATTTATTAGGGCAAAAATGCACCTGTACCAAACGGTTTCTTTGGTAAATAGGAACAGGTATCAATCACTGAAATATCTGTATTTATTTTTAAGTAGGACCGAAATTAACTGTACCAAACGGTCTTTTTTGGCAAAAAGGTACTGCAATTGATTTTATTTAGCTTTAGTGAATGTACAGTGTGAAAAAAGATGACTAACCGTGTCTTCACTAATACACAAAATAGATTACACTAAATGTGCTGACTGCTGACAATTTCACAAAACTGACTAGATAGTAGCTCATGTAAAAGTAAAGATGTCTGCATAACCTATTCTACATACACAATATCCTATACTAAACAGTAGTACAGGATATATGCCCTATAAAACACAGAACTATGTAGCTAACAATTAGGAAAGCTCCTACATTGTCCCTGTCACAATACACGTCTCTCCCTGCGTCTATCCTATACACAGAACATAAGATGGAGTGACTAACCCCTCCCTCCTTCTCTGTATTTATATGCATGTATTCAGATCTCCCCTGATTGCCTGATGGGCCTTGCTGTGCATCCTGGGAGTAAATGATTCGCTCTCAGCCACGATTCCCGCCAAAATTTCTCGGCGTTACTCCCCCCTCCTTTCTCCCTCGTTCGTTCGGCGAGAACACAACCTTACAAGGCCGTTCTCGCCTACATATTCGGTAAGTGAGAAAGGCCTGATTAGCCGCGAAAAAATACAAATCTTGCTTGCTCATCCCTAGTTTTAGATGAACATGACAACAATGGTGCTTACCAAAGGAAGCCAAAAATACTTCATGAAATAGCATAGAGATAGCATAAAAGAATTATGGTGAAAATAGAAGACCCAAAGAGTAGAATAAAAAAAGTTGATTAGAGAAATGGTTTGAATGACATCATGTCATTCAAACCAGGGGGAGCCAAGGCGTTTAAAGTTTGGATCCATTTTGATTCCGCTTTCAAAAGAGCCTTATCAAAATCATTTCCCTTTGGATTGGGGAATACCCTTCACAAAGCGGAAAATGAAATTACTTGAGTATTAAAGCTATGTTGGGTGCCTACGTGGTGGCTAATCAGTGTGGTCATCTTGCCAGTATTGATGGAATAAACGTGTTCGTATATGCGTTTACAGAACGCCCTCTTAGTTTTTCCGACATAAAACCTGCCACATACACATGAAATCAAATATAATATACCTATAGTGGTACAGTCAATCTGATGTCTAATCCTATGCCACTGATTGTTTGGTAGGAGAAACCCCTTTTGCCTATTTAACCAGGGACACTGAGCACAGTGACCGCATCTGTTAGTACCTGGAATTGGCTAAGTTGGCTTCTGAAGTGGGGTAGTGGCTGTGTACCAATAAATCTTTTAATGAAGCTGCTTTCCTATATGTAATGTTAGGATGGTAACTGAGGAACATCAATGTTTTTGGATCAGTAAATGCTAATGTTTTTTTAAAATAGTATGAACCTCTTGGTGTAGATTACAGAATGTAGTTATTACCCTGGTATTTGTATCAGTAGCTTGGGGCTTAGGTTGGAAAATTAGCGCCTTGCAATCCCGTAGAAGAGCTTGTTGGTAGGCATATTTTAAGACTTTCTTGCTGTACCCTCTCGCCGAGAGCCTTTCTCTAGGAGCTTTTGCTTCTATTGTAAAATCATCCATATTGGTACAGTTTTGTCTTAATCTAAGATATTGGCTTATAGGAATACTTCTTTTCAGGGGCTGAGGATGGGCACTCCGGATGTGCAAGATGGTATTGCCCGCCGTATACTTTCTAAATAAGGTGTTACTGATATCCTGACCATTCTTTCGAATGTAGGTGTCCAAAAATGGTACCTGTTGGTAATTATAAAACATGGTAAATTTCAAATTGCATTCATTGATTATAAGGTGTCAAGAAAAGTATGATTCTGAACCAGTCTGATTCTAAACCAGTCCAGATAATAAAGATATCATCCATATACCTCCTTCCTGAGAATATAGATGACTGATATCCTTGTAAGGAAGAGTCTAAGACAAGCTTTCCCTCCCTGTCCCTGAGATAAAGATTGGCATGCGACGGTGCACATCGAGTGCCCATCGCCACCCCCTGTATCTGAGGAATAATGTTGGTCATTGAAGACAAAAATATCCCTAGTTAGAATGTATTGCATGTAATAAACTCATTGAATGATGTATTTTTAGGGTAGAATATATTTAGAAAGAAGTGAAAAGTATATTTAGAAAGAAATCACTTCCAGCCCCTTACGGTGGGGGATGCTACAATATAAGGATTCTACATCTATTGTAACCAAAATAGAGTTTCAGTGTTCAGAATACAGTGGTACATTCTAAGTCAGAAGCGAATTTTAAAAGTTCTATAGTGTCCCTCAGATATGAGGGTGAAGTAACTATGATGGGTCTTAAATATCATAATATTCATCATATAATTTCTTAATGATCAGACCTGAAATCCGTTTATACCATTCTGAATTATTCAATATTGCCATACAGATTTGTTCATAGTGGGTTTTATCCATTACGACAATATTCCCTCCTTATCTGAGGGTTTAATAACCACATCTCAATTAGATTTTAGTTGATGTAAATTAGGTAAAATCTACATATATTAGGTGTGAGATTGTCTGAAAGTTGAGAGGTAGGTAGCTGTAACTTATTAATATCCTGAGTGATCAAACTCACAAAGGTTAAAATATGTGGGTAGTTGGTCAGGAATGGAAAGAATGTCGACTTAGGATGTCTAGCCGGTATAGTAGAGGTGGATTCCAAATGGGAATCCATGGGTTCAGCTTCCTCTAATTCATTTTCATCCAAAAGGTATTCTGAAACAAATCTTCCATGTTGCGTAGTAGGTTTTACCTCTTCACCAGTCTTAAAACTGGAATTTACAGTTTCCTCCTCCTTTACTGAAGTATCTTAGTATTACAATTGTTATATTTTTGGGGCGGGTAATCGGTATGCTTTTGTATACAAACAACCAAGGGCTGACAGGGTCACTTAGACCTGTCAGAACAGTGTCCTTACAGACTTACTTTTTTGCAATGACCTATGCTACCATCACCAACTGTTTGCCCTCCATTCATCTCTATTGTAAAGAGAAGCAATTGAATTACATACCATACCCAAAGGTTTGTAAAACAGTGCACCATATGTGCACCATATAGTGCAAATATGTACAGAATTACATTTATTCTGTGTAAACTAATTTCTGAATTGACCATGTCAGTACTCAAACAAAGTGATTGTGTAAAAAATAAAAAGGCTTTAGTTCCTCACATTTTTATTCAATCTTTTTGTTCAACCTACTGAATTAAAGCTGAAAGTCTGCAGTTTGGTAATTGTGGTAATGTACAGAACCAAAATTAGAAAAAAGTTGTCTTTGTCCAAATATTTATGGACCTAACTGTATGTAGGAGCAGTCAAAGTCAGTGCAAATGGGCTGATTTGTGGATATTATGACTTTACTGTCTTTGCTCCATTGTGGAAATGTCCCTTTACCTCCTGCCCCAAAGACTCAGGAAATTATAGAAAATCTCCAAAATGAAAAGAAATTAGCCTGGACAGCTGTACTTGGCACAAATGTCCCTAATGGAAGATGCCCTTATCTTGTGTTTTGCAGACAACAATAAAAGTTTGAACTTCCCTTGTTGACTCCTGTATACATAATATAATGATTTATCATAAATATCCAACAATCAAGGACTATATATAAGATGCCCCAGGAAATAGTCAAAACCACTCTCACTTACCTATTTATACTTATTACAGATTTCCACTTTGTCCAAAAAAGCCTAGATGTTCAAAAAGCCTCAATGTTCAAAAATCAATAGTCTTAGAGCGTGGAACTAATTTCTGAATTGACCATGTCAGTACTCAAACAAAGTGATTGTGTAAAAAATAAAAAGGCTTTAGTTCCTCACATTTTTATTCAATCTTTTTGTTCAACCTACTGAATTAAAGCTGAAAGTCTGCAGTTTGGTAATTGTGGTAATGTACAGAACCAAAATTAGAAAAAAGTTGTCTTTGTCCAAATATTTATGGACCTAACTGTATGTAGGACCTTTTGATAGACAATATATTATGAATGCTGCAGCCAGACTTATCCATCCTTCCCACCACTATCACTCCCACCAAATTCAAGCTCCTGTGCTTTGACTTCAAATCCCTCCACAGTTCTGGTCCAACTTACCTTTCTGACCTGGTAAAAAAATACATCCCTAGCTGCTCTTTTCGTTTTTTCAAAGACCTACTAATGACTTCCTCATCATATGCACAGTTCAAAGACTTTTATAGAGCTGCCCCAACTCTCTGGAATTGTCTTCCACATCCTACTCTGCTTGCTCCTATTTTCTGCTAATTTAAAAGAGCACTCAAAACCCATCTTTTCAAACTTGCCTTATGTAGAAACTTTTGTGAAAATAGTCACAAATGAAGAATTTAAAAGTAATTTAAACCTTTCCCACATCTCACCCAAATTCACTACAGCACAAGCACTTACAAAACTAAAAAAACAATAAGATAATTGTCATAAAACATAATGTGGTGTGGTGGTGATTATGGACATTTCCCAATAGAAAACAATGGCCCTGATTTATCACGAGAATGCGTGTAAGCTCGTCGTGCCAGAATACACGTCGCTGACTGCAGCGTGTTACCGCGAGCCAGGGCCGTGTACTAGTGCAGTCGCCTGAAATCAATTAGCGCACACCCAGTCCCTGCTCTGTGCACATCTACAGTCCATTACAGGTCAATTTGAATCTTTAGTGCTTGATCTTTTTTTTTTTGGTAAGTGCTACATGTTTGTCGCGAATTTGCCAATTAGGGCGAATAATTTTCAGCTGCGTGATTGAGGTGGATCTGTTAAGCTCTGACAATAGTGATGTCATAGCAATCAATTAGTGCACACCTGGTCCCTGTTCTGTGCGCATATACAGTCCATTACATGTCAATTTTATTCTTTGGTGCTTGACCTTTTTTTGGTAAGTGCTACATTTTTATGTTACATTCTACTGATTCACAAAATTGTTTTATTTATACTTTGATTTGTTGCAGTTGTGGTTTTAATATTTTTTTGTTTGGTTGCAACACTGCAAACTAATTTATATCAAGCTGTATATATAATAATTAGCACTTTATAATATGTCATCACACAATAGTATGAATGTCACAAAAATTGTGATCAAGCATTTGGGATCTGATTCAATCTGATCTGAAATTTTTTTATAGTTTGGCTTTTGGGAAATCCAATATTTAAAAAAAGGATTGTTGGCAAAGATACAAAAAAAAAAAAGCCAGGTTTCCCTTAGGAGAACTCAATTTTAGAGACTTTTAAGGTCAAATATACACTGGTAAATTGACAATGGGATATAAAACCAGATAACACTTTATTTGATTATTACATATTAAAATATACAATAAAACCAAAAGCTTGTTCAAAGTATAACACTCATGTAGGTCTCCTTATGGAAAACTCTCCTACTGAGGTGTCAAAACTTCTACGCATTTTGCGGAGACTAAGTCCGCTTCCTCAGGAAGATGAGATCTACAAATAACAATCAATTTTTAGTATACCGTATTTTTTGGACCATAAGACGCACTGGACCATAAGACGCACCAGTTTTTTAGAGAAGGGAAATGAAGAAAAAAAAGATTCTGAAACAAATAGTGTCCTAAAATATTTTATGTGCATTAAAAACCAACATCA
>NC_092869.1:14561279-14637704 GCF_032062135.1 Pyxicephalus adspersus
GCTACAGGGGGGACGGGACAGCAGCTGGGAAGGATACATTTTGATACATTTGGACCATAAGACGCAGGGAATTTTTCCCCCCACTTCTGGGGGAAAAAAAGTGCGTCTTATGGTCCGAAAAATACGGTAATTGTCAAAATGTGTATTACTGATCAAATGTAACATTGTTATATTCGTACATTGTTTCAAATTTCAATTCAATACTGCAACAATAAAAAATAATAGACTTACATTAAACACTGAGTGCTAGTGGTCGCCTTTGAACTCTTCTCTCATAAAATGTTAAAATAGAGCACTGCAGCGATAAGGCCCAAGGAAGATCATCACCTCAATGTTGTAACTCGAATAGTGATAATTCAAATTTGGAAAGAGAACAGAGTGTATAAACTTTATTGAGATCTAAATAAATTAATTTCAAAGTACTTATAGTCTTTTGATATGTTCCTTTCATGTTTAACACTTACCCTAAATTTTCATATATTAGTTTTTATGTATCGCTCTAATTACACTACCAATCAGGCTAATTGGTTCTAGTTCTATTCCCAATCAAATCTCAGGTGCTGTCTTATGTTGGCTCCTAAATATCCTGATTCCTGCAGTTTTTAAACCTAATTCTTTGACACTGCTTTTATCTTAAGTTATATGAATTTTTTTCTTTTTAAAATTGTTTTCAGGTTTACTTTTGGAAAGTAAAATCATAAATATTTGGTGGACATTAGCTGCTATATCTCATTTCCATTTCTTATAGCATACTCTTTTGTTTTTCTCAGATTAACTCCAAACCAGGGAGATATGGGAGAATGTAAGAAGAAAAAACAACAATCAAAATTCCCCAGGTACCTCTTGGTACCTTGTTTTGGTCCTCTAGTATTTCTGCCCATGTGGGATGTTTGCGAAGAACATTCAGAACCATTTTCATCTGTCATGTCATCATTTGTCTTATTTTGATATGATCTTTTTTTGTAATTACTTGCTCTTTAATTATGTGTCTATTTATATTCTCCATCAGTGAGAAAGACCTGTTGATCCTTCAAAAAGTTCTGTTCTTTATTTGATACTAATTGGGAGTTGAATCTTTGGAAGTAGTCTTGGATTTCCACATTTTTCCCCAAAAGCTTCTGATGAAATTACTTCTGAATACTCTGCATGGATTTTATTAAGTTCTTCACCAGTTTCTTTTAATTAAATAAAATGGTATTTCACAAGAAGGGATATAAATTGTTGTGTTGTAGGATTTCCTCCCACTCTTTTTAAGTGCAACTATATTTTTAACATTAGGAAAAAAAAGAGACAAAATAAGAGATACAGGGGGTAGCAATGTGGACCTATTGTGCCCCCACTTATGTTAACTTGTATCTGGGGGGATGGGAGAGGGAGCTCTTTTCAGATGAGACCTTGTCGATGTACTTCCGCTATATTTTATTCTGGCAAAGGTACATTGACAATGCTCTCATCCTTTGGCAGGGCTTAGAGAACCTACTAATGGAATTTTTCAACAAGATGAGAATTATTACATATAATTTAAATTTCACCATGCAATCAAGTGCATCCTACATCCCATTTTTAGACGTTCAAATTTAAATAAATGCAGATTTTACAAAATATCAAATTTATATCGTAAACCTATGGCCGGCAATACTATCTTGTCAGCCTCAAGCGCACATCCCATACCTTTAAAAAGAAGTATCCCATTCCCCCATTACTTGAGACTAAAAAGAAATTGTTCTATGGACCAAGATTTTGAGAAGACAGCGAAGAACCTTCAATTGAGATTGCTCAATAGAGGGTATAAGAAACTACATTAAAAAAAGCATATCGTAAAGTGAAGGAAATAGAAAGGTCTCAGATTTCCTTTTAAATCAAAACCCAGAAGGGGTGATAATTATTACTAGGTTTTCACAACATAAAATTCTGAGAAACATGTAGTAATTTTGGTCAACTCTATTATCCGATTCGAAATTAGGAAGAATATAAGTTCTTACCCACAGATGACCTTTAGAAAACTGCCGTCACCCAGGGATAAACTTGTCCACAGTCACTTGAAAAAAAAAGCATGCAGAGGGTACTCGACAGGTTATCTATGCCTGTGGGGACTGGTCTCAATGCAAGTGGAAACATAACGTGAATGATGAAATCCAAATTCCAGTAAACTTTGTATCTATTTTAATAGAAACAGTATCCTGTAAATCAAAAGGAATAATTTACTTGGCATTTTGCAGTTGTAAGTGCTACTATGTGGGCCAAACGGGACGAGAAATTAGAAAAAGAATTTACAAGCTTATCAATGCCATTAACAATGGAAAAATTTCAACTCCATTGAGTCTACATATGGCCACTTATCACAGTTTTAATATAAACAAAATCAAGTTTACAGTGTTGGAGCAAGTTCAGCTTGATGAAAGAAGGGGTAATTGGGACAAAATCCTCTTGCAGAGAGAAGCAAGGTGGCTTTTTTTATTCGAATGCCTCACAATACCCAGGCTTAAAATAAACTTTAAACTTTAAACCCTTTATATAAGGGCTAAACGATACAAAAGTAACAAGGATAGACTTTACAGGTCCCCCCTTTGTCCTCTTTTACTTTTTTTTCTTTTTTATGATGTTTTTAGAAATTAAATATATTGTATTCAATATATGTATTCATGTAACCAATTTTACATATTGCACATTTATATTTATTTAAATTACCATATACTTGAGTAACTGCTACATTAATGTACTTAGTTTTTGACCCAATTAATTTATTATGTGCTAACTAATGTTGTAATGATGTTGGTCAGATTATTGTATATAGTTTTCAACATTGCAAAGAACATATACTGCTGTGATGAATTTATAAACATTATACTAATTATGTAAAACTTTGATAAATGTATCAATATGTTACTAATATGTTTTTTTTAGTTTATAAACTCCACCAAAGATTAAGGTAAAGGTTACCATATTAGTCATTCACACTTGCTCTTTAAACCATCTATAAGAATAAAAGTTGATTAAAATTTGAAAATCATTTTGACACTTTTACACTGAGTGCTGTGGTCCTTGCCTGCCCCCTCTCATGATGTGGGGGGCACCATACACAGTTATCAGGTGTTTCCTACGAATCTGTGTGACAGGTTCTCCCCACACCACCGACGCCACAGGGGCACGTCATTATGAGCTAGCACAGGGCGTGCCCTACACGGAGGGGACACGGATGTTCCCTCCACACGTGGCGCCGTCATAAGATGACTGGCAGGACGGCAGAAGGAGGTAAGTATCCTGGTCTCCTGTGGGCAGCATTACTAATGGCTTTGTGGCTTTGCATCAATCAAATCAAGTGAGTCAAGGGAATCAAGTGAGTCTTGACTGGTTGGCTTAATATACATATATATATATATATATATATATATATATTTATATATTTATTTTTTTTTTTTAAACTAATGGCTGCTCTCCACATTTCTCCACATTTTGTAGCAGTACAAGCTGTTAGAATTATTGGAATCCAAATGGATTTAGGCAGTGGACATCACTGACTTAGCGTCCATCACCCTAAATCAAGTGAGTTCTTTGACAAATAAAGATATATTGGTTGGCTTATTATTTCCAACTTTCTGAAGATGGAAGATGAAAGATCAGCGTTTTGCCATTCATTGGGCCAGAAACGTTGGTAGGGGTGGACTATCGAGATGACTTCGATGCTTGGCAACCATGTAAATTCAATCCTTTTACACTAATTACCTAACTCCAAATGTCTTTGTTTTTTTTTTTGGTTTTTTTAGTTTTTGGGATTGCAACAGTTTAGTAATTTGAATTTATGCCAAAGTAGTATTGTGTTTTTCCTTAGTTTTGTTTGGGGGAGATCATTTTTGTAAGATGACCTGTTTATGTTTTCTATTTTTTCAATATTTTTACTTGCATCAACAATGTATGTATTTCAAATTTTTGACAATAGTACTGTCACACTTATCTGTTCTTCACTAAAACACAGGTATCTCTCCTGCACATGGGAGCAGTTCTGATGTTGGGCGTGCCTCTGTTTCCAGGCTTTATCGACTCCATCTATTCCGCTGCCCAGTCAGGAAGTAGCCCTGCAATGAGGGTTTATACCTAAGTCCTCTTCCCCTGCTGGGGCAGGGTATTTCTTTGTTCAGAAAAGGGATGGGACTCTCTGGCCATGCATTAATTACAGCGGTCTGAATGCCTTTACCATAAAGAACCGCTAACCCCTGCCACCCATTCCTAAGCTCTTCGACCGTTTCCGTGGTGCACAGATCTTTACCAAACTAGACCTCAGAGGTGAATACAATCTAATCCGGATCAAAGAAGGGGTTTAATAGAAAAGCGCATTTAACGTCAGGGATGGGCATTATGAGTACCTTGGTATGCCCTTTGGTCTCTGCAATGCCCCAGCAGTTTTCCATTATTTTGGTAATGAGGTGTTTCGAGACCTTTTATAAATCTGTGTTGTAGTCCAATTAGATGACATCTTGTTTTTTTCCCCTGATTTGCCTACTCACATACAACATGTTCACTTGGTCTTACAAGGGCTCAGAGACAACGGACTATATGCGAAGGCAGAGAAGTGCCTGTTTGAATTTCCCCAGGTACCCTTCCTGGGTTACATTGTTTTTAAAGAAGACCTCTCCATTGAAAGTTGCAGCTATTTCCAACTGGCCTTTGCCTTCCGGTCCTAAGGCTACTCAGTACTTCCTGGGATTTACAAACTATTACCGACAGTTTATCAGGAATTACTCCACTCTGACAGCTCCCATCACGGCTCTGACCTGGAAGGATGCAGATCTTAACAAATGGCCCTCTCAAGCTATTAAGGCCTTTCATTCTTTAAAGGAAGCTTTTCTTGCTGGCCCAGCTCTGGTTAGGCCAGATGTCACCAAGCCCTTCTCCATTGAGGTTGATGCCTTCTCCGTTGGAGTGGGAGCTATTCTCTTTCAGACCCCCACTGGAGCCAGACCCCCCTGTGCCTTCTTCTCAAGGAAATTTTCCCCAGCGGAAAATAATTACTCCATTGGGGACAGGGAGCTCCTAGGCATCAAGCTAGCTCTGGAGGAATGGCGATACCTCTTGGAGGGTTCGCCTCACAAGATCACTATTTTTACTGACCACAAGAACCCTCCAGTACTTGCAATCAGCTCTTAAAACATTTTCTTGGTACATCATATTAAAAAGTAAAGTAGGAAACATTAATTTTTGCAGTGCTCCAGAATGGGAACCACTGTGTCCCTTTATTACAATATACAGACATTCATCGACTTCTTCATAAAAGTATCAACATAAATACATAATTGAAACATTATAGCAAGTCTCACTAGAAATGCCAGTGTACCATCGCCGCGTTTCGTGGTGTAACACCACTTCTTCAGGATGAAGCCTAATGAGACAAGTAAATATAATGATACAGCATAAAATAAAGTTCCAGTATCACCAGTATCATCGCCAAAGCAGGTTCACACAGGAAAGGAGCACAGAAGGGCGATGAGTGCCAATAAACAGGAAGCAGCAACCAAATGGTAAGACCAGAAGCCAAAAAGAGTTCAAGTCTGCCTGGAATAGATGAAACAATCCTCCATAGGATGTCCTGTGGGTTCTGCCCTGTTGGAAGCAAGATGTCCTGTGGGTTCTGCCCTGTTGTTCTGCTTACAACAGGGCAGAACCCACAGGACATCTTATGAATTGGTTCCCAGCCAACTTCCCTGTGCTGTTCCTGTGTTCCTGTCTGCCTGTGGATATCCCTGCTTTTCCTGTGCCTCCTGCTGTTTCCAGTGTCTCCAGTGTTTCCTGTGCCTGCAGTGGCTCCTGTGTCAATGCTGTCTGTCCCCTTGATCCCTGGCTATTGACCCCTGGCATGTGACCTGACTTCCCTTGCTTGCTGCCTGTCTTGACCCCCGCTTTCCTTGACCCTCCTCCTGCCTGGTGATTTGGTACCGTGCTTGCCCACCTTGGTGTGCCAAAGGACCGCAACCTGGCCACAACCAGCAGCGCAACATCCTCACCATCAGAGGCTCTGGAGAAAACCTGGTTACATGTTAGACTCTGTGCCTTGGCCCTTTTCAGGGGTTGCACCACCTCCATACGCCCCCTAGTGGTCCTGTCTCTCCGTGTGTCAAGACGCAGCAGTCTCTTCCTGCCCTCTGTGCTGTGAGTGGTGGTAGACACTGGTCTACCTCCTGGTAAGATGAACCTTCATGGTATATCATGTTTGACATCGTGCAGCTGTCTATAATCATGTTTAAAAAAACAGTCATATGTGTATTGATTCAGCTCCCCCACATGGTACATTTTACTCATTTGTTTGTCTGGGAGTTTTATGTTTTTTGGTTATTTTTGTGAGGAACTGATCAATGCAAAAAAACTTTTATCGTCAAGTGCACTCTATTTCTATTGTTTTTGGTTTATTTAACAGATCCACATCAACAGGAGGAGGCCGTTGAGCCACTGCAGAGAGGCCTGGAGGAGATTCAAGGTAATTTAGTTTGTGTGTCTGTTCAGCCTTCCAAAATCTAAATAAGAACCTTCTATATGTATTTTTATTGGTTTTTACATTTTATTTGAAGATATTTATGGTGCTGTCTTACAACAGTGTCTTCTGCTTTGAGGTTCTGGAGAATTTTCACGGGCTGCATCCACTATGGAGGTAGGCAAGAACTGTTCCATTTGTATTTTTTTGGATGGGTTAGGGATTGGGGGAATGATCATTTCCCAATCTGTTGCATTTGTATTTCTTTGGAAAGTTCCCATTTCAGACCAGAAGAGAAAACGCCTGGGATTTCTGTAAGCAATCCATGCACCTAAATGAAATAGGGTCTGCTGTGCTTGTTGAAAGATTTAGGGGAATGGTGGGGGGATATTTAAACTAGGACAGAGGGGGGTGGGACAGTTAAATAAGGTGGCAGAAAGGTTAGTCAGGGGTCAGACACTAGTGGAGGGTGGATTGGGGATAGTTGGGGGGAGGTTATGGATAAATGTAAGGAGCTTCCCATGTTACAAACAAGCATTGGATTGTGCAGTACTAGTCGTACTGAAAAACAAAAGGATTTGGCAAACAATAATGATAAAAGCAGCAATGGTTTAAAGAGCCTGTTCACCAATGCTAAAAATCAAAACAAAAAAAAAGCAAACAAAATAGAGGAGTTGGAAGCCTTAATGAGTGAAGAGCATTATGACTTAGCTGGCATTGCTGTATTCTGGCTTTGTTCTTCGCATGACTGGGCTGTCAATATTCCTGGGTATACTCTTTCGTAAAGACAGAGTTAAACAAAAGGGCGGTGTTGTCCTTCTGTATGTGAGAAGTGATCTAAAAGTGATCTAAAAGTGAATGTGAAAGAAGAAAATGCAGATGGAACAAGCAATGAGGTTGAGGCATTATGGGTGGAGTTGAATGTGGGGTTAAATAACACAATTAATGATTGGAGTCTGCTATAGGCCCAGTGCTAAGGAAGAAATAGAAAATCAACTTCCAGCACAGATAGAAAAAGCAGCAAAAAGTGAAAGTGTTTTAATCATGAGAGATTTCAACTACCCTGTCATTGACTGGAGCAATGGCACTACAGGAACAGCAAAAGGAAGAGGAAATTTGTGAATTTAATACGAGATAATTTTATGGCACAGTTTATAGAAGCCCCAACTAGAAATGATACTCTGCTGGACCTAGTTCTTTCTAACAATGCAGAGCTTATAACAAATGTGCATATAAAAGAGAATCTGGTTAGCAGTGACCATATTATGATTTATTTAATGTAAGTTGTAAACAGGAAGCAAAAACAGGAAAGATAAAAACATTTAATTTTAAGAGAGCAAATTTTCCAATATTAAGGGCAGCTCTCTGTGACTTGGACTGGTAGACAATATTGTCCTCAAAGAATAAAGAACAGAACAGGGAATGTCTATTCTGCAAAAGCACACTGAAAAATATATTCCAATGGGCAATAGGTTTTAATTTTAGCTTCTTAAACTGTGGCTCACAGCTGATCCTAAAAAAGCCATAAGGAACAAGAAAAGGGCATTCCAAAAATATAAAAATGAAGGATCACCTTCATTATTTGAAAAGAATAAATAATATAAGAATATAACAAAAGATGTAAACTGGAGATAAAATGTGCAGAAAAGTAAGGCAAACCCCCAAATTTGTTTTAAATATATTAATAGCAAACAGATCAGATCTGAGCATGTGGGCCCCTTAAACGATGTCACTGGGTTGGTAACTGGGGATAAAGACAAGGCAGATTTACTAAACACTTTTTTTTTTTTTAGCTCTGTGTACACAAATGAAAATGGCAGAGCTAAAGTCCAAATTCATAATAGCAATGTCACTGCCTTGAATGAGTCACAATGGCTCAGAAATGATATGATTAAAAATAAGCTTGACAAAGCACCAGCACCTGATGGATTACATCCATGTGTCCTCAAAGAGCTGAGCTTGGTTGTTTCAAAGCCATTTTTCTAATTTTTAGAGACTCTTTAGTCACTGGCAAGGTACTGATGGACTGGCGTAAGACCAATGTGGTTCCTATCTTCAAAAAGGGAGCAAAGTCATTACCAGGTAACTACAGACCAGTTAGTTTAACGTCCATAGTTGGAAAGGTCCTAGAGAGTTTGAAAAAGAACCACATAGGGGAGGTTCTGCTAGAAAATATTATTATAACTGATAGTCAGCATGGCTTCAAGAAAGACAGAAGTTGTCAAACAAATGTATTCTCTTTTATGAGAAAGTAAGTAAACAGGTAGACAGTGGAGTAGCAGTTGATGTATTGTACTTGGACTTTGCTAAAGCATTTGACAGAGACGGTTAATATGCAAGTTAGGGTCAATAGGTTTAGAATAGTCAATCTATAAATGGATAGAGAACTGGCATAAAGACAGCATCCAGAGAGTTGTAATTAATGATTCATACTCTGAATGGTCTAAGGTTATTAGTGGTGTACCCCAGGGCTCAGTGTCTGGACCTTTACTGTTTAACATCTTTATTAATGATGTAGAGTTTGGGATTAAAAGTACCATTACTGTGTTTGCAGATGACACCAAACTATGTAATGGAATCATACAGGATGTCTATAATCTACAAGCAGACCTGGATGTACTGTTTGATTGGGCAGCCAAGTAGCAAATGACATTTAATATAGATAAATGTAAAATTATGCACATGGGATCCAACAACATGCATGCTTCATACTGTCTGGGGGGAATACATCTGGGGGAGTCAGAAATAGAAAAGGATCTGGGGGGTTGCCCCTGTACAAATCATTGGTCAGATCACATCTGGAATATGCAGTCCAGATTTTGGCACCAGTTCACAAAAAGGAATTGAAGAGAGTGCAGAGAAGGGCAACTAAATTAATAAAAGGAATGGAGGAGCTCAGCTATGAGGAGAGATTAGCTGAACTGAATCTATTCTCCCTTAGAAGAGATGTTTAAGGGTTGATATGATGTAAATATATAAATGGTCCATATAGAAAACTTTCTTCTCCATGATTCACTTTCGAGATCATTACAAAGAACAAGAGGGCACTCTTTGCGTCCCGGAGCAAATTAAGTTTAAGCCCTGGACATGGAAGGGATTCTTAACTGTAAGGTCTGTGAAAATGTGGAATCGGCTCCCTCAGGAAGTAGTTTTAGCATCTACTATAGATTGCTTTAAGAAAAAGCTGGATGCTTTTCTAGAAGCATAGAATATAACTGGGTATTAAGGCTTTAATGTAAAAATAACAGTGACTGTTGATCCAGGGAAAATCCGATTGCCTCATGGAATCAGGAAGGAATTTGCCACGGTACTGCAGGGCAGGACGGTGGACCCTCTTTGTCACCAGCTCAGTTGGTAGAGACATGCACAGGGCACAGAGTCTAAGCAGCTGCCCAGTCTTCACCAGAGCCTCTAGAGTTGAGGATGTTGCGCTGCAGGCAACTGCCAGGTTTTGGCCCCCGTGCACGCTGAGGCAGGTGACTGCTGACAGGCAGAAACAGGACGTGGAACCAGGATGATGAGCAGAGAGTAGTCAGGCAAGCCAGAGGTTAGAGCAAGCAGTGATCAGGAGCAGTCAAGTTTAAGCCAGTAGTCAGGGCTGGCAGTGATCAGGAGTAGCCAGGGTCAAGCCGAGGTCAGTACACAAAGAATCAGGAGCAAGAGAATAAACAAACAGGAACCTGGAAGCAGAGCCAAAAGGTCTCCTTGTTAAGGCAACTTCCTGTTGCCCTTCACTTCCTTTTAAGGGCAGGGCATGTGATGAGTGAAGCCATGTGACCTGCTGCATCCTATCCTACCACCAGAGGTGGTCCAGGAGACTAGGAGTTGGTGGTGTTCACATCTCCAATAGCAGGGGGAGCGCGTCTGCGAAACACTATCTAGTCCTCTGAGGTAGTGGAGTAGTTGACTGGGAGTCACATGATCTGGACTAGGAAGTGAGCTGTAGAGATGATGCCTTAGGTGAGCTGCTGCTGGCAGCAAAGGAGTGTAAGGTGGGTGACACTGAATGAGTCACAGATCCCCTAGACCTGCACTGATCTGTGACACTACCCCCCTCCTTTTCGGGCCCCCGCCATCCTAGCCCCTCCTGGGCTTGTGGGGAAACTTGGCGTTGAATTCCCTGAGAAGACGGGGAGCATGGAGATCCTTACAAGGGACCCGGGAACGTTCTTCGGGGTCGAAGCCTTTCCAATGCACCAGATATTGCAATGATTCCGGGATGAACCTGGAGTCCAAAATCTGTTCTACTTCATATTCTTCTTCTGAATCAGCAGGGACGGGTCCAGGGGGTATAGTTTTCTTTAGGAATCTATTGAAAAAAAACAGTTTGAGGAGTGAAACGTGAAAGGAATTATGGATCTTTAGAGAAGGAGGCAGTTTTAACTTGTACGTGACTAGATTTATTTGAGAAAGGACAGGAAAAGGACAAATGAACCGTGGAGCCAACTTGGGAGACGGCATCTGTAAGCAAATATTTTTTGTAGCGAGCCAGACTTTATCACCAGGGGAAAACTGAGGTGCAGGGGATCTTTTCTTGTCGGCCCAATTTTTTGTAGCGTAGAGAGGAGCGCTTTAACGTCTCTTGGACCCCTCTTCAAACCTACCTGTGGTCAGCAGTAGCGGCTGCAGCAGGAACATCAGGCAGTGAAGGATCAAGGTCAAAGACAAAGTGATACATTCAGGAAGTGATTTATAAGCCATCAAAAGGTCAGATCAAGGTCAGGGCTAATAGTGGGCAAAATGAAAATCAGGGCACTGGGCAATGATGCTTGGTGCACTAAAATATGTATTTATACTTTTATTGTGTGTTTTGTGTGTTTTTTTACTGTAAAAAAAAAAGTTAAAAGCAGATTACATAGTCATTTTAAAATATGCTTTTTTCTTAGCGCATATAGATGTTTTAAACATTTGAACAGCACAAACAGTTTTTTTTAGGGCTAGGGGTAATAACTGTGCTATTAGAAAGAATGCTTTTTTAGAGGAACAGTGGCTTTTGATGTAAGCTCACCGGTGTCAAACTGCAGGGGATGCGTGGCTCCAGCAGCGAGATCATTTCTGTTACTAACTTCCGCGCGAATACACCAGCGGCTGAAATTTAGTTGATAAATTGATCTAAGGCTTCCAATTTTGAATCGCGAATACGAATGCACGAGCGAGCCTCAGATTTTGCTTGGTGAATCAGGGCCAATGTGTGAAGGTAATCCATGCAGGCGGATGACTTCCCTGAGGAAGATTTTAGTTAAAGTGGAAGCAGCAGAAAGACCAGGAAGGGGGAATAAAATGGGCCATTTTACAATATCTATCTACCACAACTCATATTGTTGTGAACCCCTTTAGAGGACGGAAGATCGGTTATGAAATCCATGGAGATATGAGTCCAGGGTAGTTCAGGGGTTGAAAATGGCTGCAAAAGACTGGAGGGGGATCTGCAAGGCACTTTGTGCCAGGCACACTCAGTGTGAGTGAAGGGTTAGATAAGGACTGTATAGCTAATTAATGTTAATGTTAAGCTAGTTAATATGAGCCATATACTTGTAGTATATAGGAGTTGTATTTCTGATGACCAAAACTCTTTGAAGTACAATGTATGCCTTGCAATGTATCATGTGACACTTTATATGGCTAAAACTTAAATAGGTGTACGTGAATAACACAATCCCCTTGTATACCAATGTGCCTTGTCAAATGAAGATAAGAGACTATTCCTAAGACCATACTGTGTGCGTGTGTGTTATTGGGATATCTCTCAAGACGTCTGTCTCTCTGGTTGAAGGAGAAGTCAGGGTGCATTCGAGGAACTAGAAGTAGAAGCAGATCCTTTCAGCTGGGGGCTCCTGTCCGGGATTAGAGCACACAGGAATTCGGTGAGTACGGAAAGTCCCTGCCTTGAGGCTTAGGGGAATTCCGATCCTTTCGCCGGAATTCCCCTTATATCCACTTCTGTAAGCTTTAAGATAATATTAGCTACCGAACTCCAAAATAACTGCAATTTTTGAGCATTCCCTAAAAACATGCAGTAGCGTATCCTGTGTGTCGCCACATCTTCAGCAGGTGCTATCCGACCCTGGGAAAATCTTAGCAAGCTTCACTGGTATCCTTTACCAGCGAGTGGCCAACTTGTAGTTGGTTTCCTGATATTTGTTGCAAATGGACGCCTTATGACAGAAATGAAGTAATATATCTCTGGGTTTCAGTAAAACAAGTGTCCAAATCAGCTTCCCATTGGGATACAAATAAAGGGAGTTCTGGTATATATACAGATAACAGGATTTGATAGGCATGGGAAAGTGTGCCCCGTACAGGTTGACCAGTTGCGCACAAGTCCTCTAGAGGATGAAGCGATCGGGCTATTGTATTGGGCCGCGGCAAGGATCTCAGAACATAAGTTAGTTGTATGTGGCGCCAGGGCGACAAGGAAGGGAGATCCCTTTCTGTTTGTAGGGTCGGAATATGTTGCCATTCCCCATTGTGCATGAAATGGGATACTCTATACATGCCCAAAGCACGCCATTGGCGAAATATTGGGTTAGTCTGTCCCGGGGGGAATCCAGGATCGCCTAGAACGGGAGACATTGGAGATGGCTATATGGTTACGTTTTGAGAGGAGAAGTACTTAGTGACCACTTTCAAGGTCTCGCAAATCAATGGGTGGGTGTACATTGCTGCCCTGGCCGCCGGTGTCGACCAGGCCAGTGCGGCCATTGGGGCAGTAGAGCATGCATCCTCCAACCCAATCCACAGTTTGGAGCGGCTATTAGTGCGCCAATCGAGCAGCCTAGACAAGTGCACTGCCTGATGGTATAAAACTGGGTCAGGGAATGCCATTTCTCTGTTGGCTTTGGGGAGTCTCAGTAATGTCATCTTAAGCCTGGGTGCCCGATAAAGCCAGATAAATTTTACAAATTCCGAATGGAATTTTCGAAGGATAAAAAGCGGGATGTGTATTGGGAGTGCTTGCAGCATATACAACAGTCTAGGCATAACATTTTAAGCACATTGCACCTCCCAAACCATGTAAATGCCATCTGTCTCCACCTCTGTAGATCACTTCGGATTTTATTTAATAGAGGGATAAAATTGAGATCTACAATTCGGGTTAGATTAGCAGGAATCTGTGTGCCCAGGTAAGAGATAGCTGAGTTAGACCACTTGAAGGGGTAAGAAGGGGCCAAGGCCTCTCTAATTTTTCTGGGAAGAGTAACACTCAGTGCCTCCGACACTTGCAGGTTTATTTTGTAATTAGAGAGCGAGGCATATCTGTCTAGCTCTCGCATAAGAACCGGCAAAGTAGTTACCGGTGTTGCAACATAAAATAAAAGGTCATCCGCATAAGCAGATACCTTATCTTCAGTGGTGCCAATCTGGACTCCCACTCCCATTGGCGCTTGTAGCTCAAGCAGTGTTAACGGTTTATCTAATATCTCTATAATGTCTGAGGACAATGTCGGTAAGTTGGAGGCACTGAGATATTCCTGTATTGCGATCTGGCGGTCGGGAAATGACCTACCACTAGAGTCTCCCCGTAAATTATACAGTAGACTGTAATAGTCATGGAAGGTGTTAGCAATGTCAGGGGTGGAGTGTGCCAGGGTGCCCAAAGAGGTTTTGATTTTAGGGATATACATGGCCGCCTTCTTAGACCTAAGCTCCCTAGCCAATGCCCTACCACAGTGGTTGGCATGTTCATAGTAGTACCGTTTGCAACGGGTAAGTTGTGTTTTAGCCTTTTCTCTGTACAGGGAGTTAATTTGTGTACGAGTGGCGAGTAGTTGGGGTTCCAGGTCCAATGTTGGAAGCCTTTTGTGCAACATTTCTAAACAATGCAACTCCTGTAACAGCGTATCAAGCCTTTGGTTAGTCTTTTGAGTCTACATCTCTGTTGTATGAACAGACCTCTAATATAACATTTATGAGCTTCCCATACATAAAGTGGATTGTCTGTAGATCCTGCATTATTGGCAAAGAAGGAGGAAAGTTCTTCCTCAATCTTTGCGGTCAATTTAAGGTCTTCGAGCTGTGCCTCATTTAGCTTCCAAGCACTGGGTGTACATTCATATATCCTCCCAGAGATCTCTATCATTATGGGGGCGTGGTCAGATAAAGGTATGGAACCAATACTCGAGTTGCTAACCTGTGAAATGGCATCATGGGATATCAGAAAATTATCAAGTCCGGGAGTAAGTATTATGGACCGTGGACTAGAACGTATAATCCCTGTCTCCGGGGTGTTGAATACACCAGATATCTATCAATTGATTGTCATGTAGCAGCGCTTTCAATAGGAGGAAAGAAAAGAAAGAAGAAATTAGGAAATCAATAAAATAAGGTACACAAAGAAGAAAAAGCAGCAAGAAAAACAAAACAATATAAAGGAAGAAGAAATAGAGCTCTAGGCCCTAAACCTAGGTAAGTAAAATAACATACCACAACACCGACCTCTACAAGAGGCCAGGTGTACCTATGCGGGGGGTAGTGTAGGCAAGAACACTATGAGCCGCTGGCTCACCAGCAGCAGCAACATAAAACACATATATAACTATAAGTAAATCACACAGCTCTAGTAAGTGAAACCAGGAAAATATGCCGTTGCCAAAAAACAAGGAGAGGAGATAGAATTCTAAACTTACAAGAGTAGAAAGGTTTCACAGGACTGAAGATCCCAAAGACATTAACAAAAACATTAAATAAAGGGCTTACCAATAATCAGGCATACTAAAGTGCACAGTAATACACAATGCAGGCTACTACAGGTGCTGAAACAATAACCCAGCTTCAAAGCGCCAGGTGTCATGTAAACAGAACAATACTAATAACAGTAATAGTACTGGCGGTAGGCAGCCATATGGGAGCAAAGAACCACTGAGACCATGATGGGCCGTCGCCCATACTCAATGTGCACCAATGTCACTGCAATAACAGGAATCCGCTTGCGGCATAGCTGTGGACTTATTTGAGAAGTCCCCAGTACTAAATAGACTAATGGCCAAGTCTATAGAGGAATTCTTTAGGGAAGAATTTAAAGGAGGAGTTCTTTAGGGAAGAATTTAACTATTGTCTGCACCCTTCGCTTCTTATCTGTCACTTTCTTATGCTCTCTTTTATGGTATGATGTTATGAAGTTTTAAGTATTTTCATTTTGTGCTGAAGGTAAGCAGCAAATGATACTGTGAAAACTGTACTAACTTTATTGTGTGTGTGTCCGGGAGAACTGTAAGACGCCCCACCACTCTGACGAGGGGAAACCCGCTGACCCAGAAACTGGTGAACGCAAGTGATGGTTTTAAGGGATAATACTAACAGGCAGTTGAGAAGGAAGTTGAGCATAGACATAAGTCCTCTGGACCCAGTTGACAGGAATTGTCAGAGCCTTTACGGTTCAGTACAGCCAGTCTTGGGAAGAGTTCAGCTCTGCTTCCGTCTCAATTAAGTTACAAGAAATGGGTGCAATACAAGGAAAGGTCTCTCCACCCCCTCCGTATGTAGGAGAAACATGTAAGGATTATGTAGCTCGGGTCTGTGGGACTGATTACTATTTAGTTACTCCCTGGGTGGATAATATGACAGGATGGATAGAGGGGCTAATGACACCTTCCATATAGACATGGTTAAGGGGTTATGTTTAGGAGATACCTTGTTAAAGAAACCTATTGAAGTAGATGATATTATTAAGATTGTTAAGCACTGCCCTAAACCTTCCTCATCTTCATCTGGGACATTCCATTATTTAAAGAGAGCCTGTAATAGAAGGTGTCTGACACAGGAGGATATGCGTCTCATAATAGATGGGATAGTGGGACAAAATTCCCCCTGGGATTGGAGTAAGGTCCCCTCTAAAAGCACTATAGAGCCCCCAAATATGCCTGCTGGAAATTATAAACTAAATACTGAGGCGGGCATAGACACAATGTGGGAAGGAGTTAAGTGTGAAATGGAGAGGTGTTTTCAGACTAGGTCCTCCTTGTCTACCGCTGTAGCCTGTAAACAAAAATCTTTGTTATAGACTTCTGGGAGAGGTTTAATGACGTTTGGACTCTGGAAGCAGGAATGAGTATTCAGGATAATATGCATTCTATGCTCATTCAGACTTTCCTTACCAATTTAAAGCCACATCTTCAGCTTACTGTTAAGCAAATGATTTTCGAATGGCCTAATCTTAATAAAGATCAAATCCAAAGCAAATTAATGGAGAAAGATGCGCCTGGGTGTTTTGAAGTGGTAAGACCCAAAGAAGCCCATTACCAGCCACAGAAAAGGAATTGCCCTCCGAATCAGTCTAACAGGGGAGGTTTACCAGGAAGGGGAAGGGGTAGAGGAAGGGGTGAAGGTTCATATTCTGGAAGAGGGGGTAATAATAGAAACCGTTCTGCAGGTTGGTTTAATTGTGGTAAGACTGACCACTGGATCAGTCAATGCCCCTACCCACTTAGGCAAAATCCCCCAAATGATACTCAGGCTCAAGGTCCCCAACCATATCCACAAGCTCAGATTCAAAATCTTCCCCCACCACAGCCACAGCCCAAGAATAATACCCCTCGCTTCCCTGTAGCCTGGGGGCAGCAGACATTACAATGAAGATGCCTGGGGGACAGTATCCTGGCATTCACTCTCATCATGAACCACTATAAGGAGTCAACACTGATTGTGTTAAACATAGAGGGACGTCCTCTCCCTTTTCTTGTAGATTCTGGTGCTACTTGTAGCACTTTATGTTAGGATTATTATAGTAGTCTAAGAGAGAATGCTGAGCCCTATGTGGGAATTAATACTTACAAGATCTTCTAAAACTCCTCCTCTCTCGATCCAACATCCATACAATCACCAGTCAATGTTCACACACCATTTCAGGATCATTCCAAATTGTCCTGTGAATTTATTAGGGAGAGATTTATTTGTTCTATTGAAGTTGCAGTTGGGGATTAGTAAAACGGGACACCTACATGTCACATCCTCAGTTATGCCCATCCATGTACCAAACGGTAATTGTTTTTTATATTTGGAATGCCAACCACAGGATCCGCTACTTGATCAGGTTCCTCCTGAGGTTTGGGCAAATACTGCCCAAGATGTTGGCCTAATCTCTTGTACACCATATAAGGCAATGCTTAAGCCCGACACTGCACCAGTCTACATTAAACAATACCCACTTTCCCCAGAAAAAGAAAAGGGAATTGAGCCTAAGTTGATGGAATTCCTAGGGGCAGGGGTTATTGAGGAAACTATCTCCCCCTATAATATACCTATCAACCCAGTGAGAAAGGCTGACAATACCTTTAGGTTTGTCCAGGATCTTAGAGCAGTACCCATAGCCCCTGTGGTTCCAGACGTGCCATCTCTGCTATCAGCTATTCCTGCCCATGCAGAGTTTTTCTCTGTTATTGATTTAAAGAATGCATTTTTTTTCTGTCCAAGTTGACAAGGAGAGACGGCCACTCTTTGCCTTTACATTTAAATATTGCCAGTATACCTGGTGTAGAATGCCTCAGGGTTATGTAGACTCCCCAGTAGTCTACTCCATTGTCCTCCAAGCTACACTGGGCCCTTGGACTGCCCCTCATGGTTCTGTCCTTCTACAATATGTGGACGATCTCATATGTAGATCTACACGGGAGGCCTGCCAGGCAGACTGTGTTAGTTTATTACTGTGGTTATGTGAATGTGGTCACATAGTTTCACAGAAAAAAATACAATAGTGTACAGAAAGTGTTGAATATTTGGGTTTTGTTCACAGTAAAGGTGAGAGGAAAATTAGCCATGCCAGAATTACTGCTGTGTTAGGTCTGCCCCGCCCACAAACCAAGAAAGACATGTTAACCTTTCTTGGCATGATTGGTTAACCTACGCATCCTTTCCAACCAGGAGACGTGGTGATAGTCCAGCGCCTGGCAAAAGGACCAAAACAGACAGAGTTCCCGTTTGGACCACCCACCCAAGTGGTAGCAGTCGCCAGAACAGCGATCCTCACAGAAGAGGCTCCAATCTGGATTCACGTCAGCAGAGTAAAAAGGGTCCCTGAGGCTTCTTCTCCGTCGTTGAACAGAAACAAAGAGGGTGAAGCAGGTGTGAAATCCCTGAAAAGTGCCTTGCCACAGGCTGAAGATGATGACCCCACAATATTCTCCTCCTCATGCTGTAACTGATGCCGCCTGCACAGTTCCCAACTCTGCCAGTTACCAATGCGGTCCCCGCTCCGTCTCAGTGCCCACCGCCTCCTCCTACTGCTGCTGTTTGAAGTTGGCCAGCACATTCTCTATATACTCCGAAGAAACACGGGTCAGGAAATAGAACCGTACAATTTGGCAGTCAGTTCTGTAATGACGCACTTGGCGTTAAATTATGGCATTGTGGATAACAGAATAGTATAATCAGGATGGCAAATGCCCTAAATGTTAGCTCATTGTGCCTTGAAGACCTACAGAGCCCACGGGACCTTATAAAAACATGTGTTGTAGCTGTGCCTACACCTGATGAATCCCTCCTTGAAGTCTGGTTCGATGACTAAAAATACACAATGTTTTATTCCCTTGTATGACTTCTGTGGGGAATGTCAGAAATTAGGATATAGCAGGGATAATATTAGAATAACTAAATTAACTAATAACTGTTAATGTGACTGCAGCAGAGACCTGTTTTACATTTTCTCAGGATATGACCTTATATTGTGATGATAGAGACATAAAAGAGGATTACCTAAAAATTGTGTATATGATTATAATAATGACACCTGTAAAAAGAATGGCAGGATTGTTAGTTCCCTGGATAATTCAATGAGTTGTAATAAGACCATTGTGACTCCCAGTTTTATCTATTAAATAATGCTGCCTAAGGGATGGTTTTTGTCATGTGGTAACAGCACTTACAATTATATTCCTGCCAATGTATTGTAGGTCCCTGTGCATTATCCAGGCTGACTTTGGCCCTTCCTAGACAACCCCCTATCAGGAGAGCTTACAGATCGGTTACCAAGACTTTATCAGAAAACTGTGACTCTACTCTACCCCTTCACAGCCGTGCAGAATATACAAGTTTGGGGGCCTCTATATTGGGAGTGCCTGGACTGGCTATATATAATACTCGTACTATAAATTCTATTTCATGTGACCTGGCTAAATCTCTGAATCATACTTCTACCGCCTTATCAAACATGCTTTTAGATCTACAAGGATTAAGAGGAGCAGTGCTAGAAACTAGATTTGCTGTGGATTATTTGTTACCTAAACATACCGTAGGTTGTCAGGATTTTAAAGGAATGTGTTGTTTTAATTTATCTGACCATTCCAGATCAATCCAGTCCCATATTCAAGCGTTACATGAAATTGCTAATAATATCAAGGAGGATGTTGGTTTATCCTCCTGGTGGGACTGGTTATTGAGCTGGCTGCTGGACCTAAGTTGATTAAGAACATTATTTATCAGTATTGTAATTATAATTGCTTCCTTGATTATTTTATGTTGTTGTATCCAATGTATCCCTTCCCTTATACAAACATTCTGCGCTATGTGTCCAAAGCCCACAGATCCTGGACAAAAATATGCTATTTACCTCTCTATATTAGAAAGAAATAAGTCATGTTCATGACAGAGGGGAATGAAGGGTTACATAAGGACTGTATAACTAATTAATGTTAATGTTAAGCTAGTTAATTTGAGCCATATACTTGTAGTATATGGGAGTTGTATTTCTATTTCTGTCTACTCTGTAACCAGATGACCAAAACTCTTTGAAGTACAATGTATGCCTTGCAATGTATCAAGTGACACTATATATGGCTAAAACTTAAATAGCTGTACGTGAATAACACAACCCCCTTGTATACCAATGTGTATAAAAAGACCGCCTTGTCAAATAAAGATCAGAGACTATTCCTAAGACCATACTGTGTGCGTGTGTGTTATTGGGATATCTCTCCAGATGTCTGTCTCTCTGGTTGAAGGAGAAGTCAGGGTGCATTCAAGGATTTAGACGTAGAAGCAGATCCTTTCAGTGAGCAGCCACAAAATCACACACATCCTGCTTCAAATTTGGCCACCAATATTTACAGTTGATTAAATCAAGGGTTATGTGTTGCCCCTGGTGACCAGCCAACCCACTTGGAAGCATGTCCCCATTGAAGGACCAAAGGGCGCTGGTTCTTTTTAACAAATGATTTCCTAGGTGGAATCTGGACCAGCCAGACTGGAGCCATGGGCATATTTTGAGCAGGATCAATAACAAAAGGGGGTTCTGTTTCTGGGTCCTCTTTTTCAAAGGAGCAAGAAAGGGCATTAGCCCTAATATTTTTGGAACCTGGGCGATACGTGAGCATAAAGTCAAACCTGGAGAAGAAGAGTGCCCATCGGGCTTGACGAGGATTCAAACGTTGTGCTGAATGTAAGTACTGCAGATTTTTGTGGTCAGTGTAGATGGTTACAGAATGTCGAGCTCCCTCTAGCAAGTGGTGCCATTCATCTAAGGCGAGTTTGACTGCAAAGTAGTTAGAGTGGTTCTTCTCTGCAGGAAAGAATTTCTTAGAGAAGAAAACCACAAGACCTCAGCTTACCTGCCGCATTCTTCTGGGAAAGAACTGCTCCCACCTCAACAGAGGAAGCGTCTACCTCTAAAAAGAAGGGCTGAGAGGTGTCAGGGCGAACCAGGGCAGGAGCTAATGCAAAGGCCTTCTTCAATAGATAAAAGGCCTGGAGTGCCTCCAGTGACCGGACTTTACAGGTATTACCCTTCTTGGTCATAGCTGTAATTGTAACAAGTTTTAGTCCAAGTGGTTGTGGCCAGTTTAGCACAGATGAAAGTTTGTCAGGATCCATGCGCAAACCCTTTGCAGACACAATGTATCCCAAAAATAGAACCTCAGAAAATTTAAACTGACATTTCTAAAACTTGGTATACAGTCGGTTCTCCCTGAGCCGTTGCAGAATCAACTTGACATGGTAGCGGTGGGTAGGTAGATCCTCAGATTAAACCAGGATTTCATCTAGGTAGACAACCACACAGACATAGGTCCTGGAATGTCCTTAACAAAATTCTGGAACACCGCTGGTGCATTACAGAGCCCAAAGTTATTACTCATAATGGCTATCCCAGGTGTTGAAGGCAGTCTTCCATTCGCACCCTGCACAAATGCGGACCAGGTTCTAGGCACCGCGCAAGTCTAACTTGGTAAAGACCGACGCCCCTTGAAGTTGGTCGAATAACTCAGAGATTAAGGGCAGCGGATACCTCTATAATCAATTCAGGGACGCAGGGAACCATCCTTCTTTTGCACATAGAAGAATCTAGCTCCCGCTGGAGATGAAGATTTTCGGATAAAGCCCCACTATCAAATTCTCCTGAATATAAACAGACATGGAGCCTAATTCATCAATGAAATCCGCGCTCGCTGGTTGCTCGTTATTTCACGCCGTTATATCGAGCCGGTTTACCGCGGGCTGGAGTCATATGCGCTCGTTCATTTGCATCTCACTGCCAAGCCGGATGCTTGCCTTCATAACAAAATGGGCAATAGGGGTCGCGAATCCGCCAATTAAGGCGATTAGATTTCAGCTGCGCGATTAAGGATATATATATATATATAAATAATATATAAGAAATAAGTGATTCTAAAATATGCTTTTTTCTTGGCGCACATAAATGTTTTAAGCATTTCAACAGCGCAAACATTTTTTTTAAGGGCTAAGGGTGATATGTGTACCATTAGAAAGGATGATTTTTTAGGGGAACAGTGTCTTTTGATGCCAGCTCGCCAGTGTAAAGCTGCTGATGCTGCGCGGCTTTGGCCGCGATCTCATCCAGTTCATGACTAGCGCGATCGCTTCAGATTTCAGCTCGCTAATACGGATGCGCGACTGGCCAACCGATTTTGCTTGATAAATTTGGCCTCAGTTTCAGGGAGGGAGAGAAGGCATACTCCACTCCGAGGAGGATAGGAGCCATGGATGGTGCAGTGGTAGCGTCCTGGCCTGTTTTTGCTAAAGACGCCAGCAAATCCCCAGTATGGTCTTGGCAAGCTAGGCTGAGGTGAGGCACCAGCAGAAAAAAAAATTCTGAATGGGAAGTAGCCTGGGCAGACACTCCTGGAAGAGGGTGGCACTACACGAAAGTATGTCTCCGCTGCTCCATTCGATGACGGGAGCATGTCTGCTCAATCATGGCAACCCCAACAAAATTGGATGGACGATCTTGGGAACCACCAAAAAGGAAATAGCCTCAATGTGCAGAGCCCCAAGTTTCATGGTGAGTGGCATGGTGGCATGCTGGATGCAGTCCAGTAGAGCAGTGCCATTAACTACAGAGACCAAAGGCTTGGATAGGGGCACCACAGAGATGTTGTGAACAGAGACCAGCTGCTGGCTGATGAAGTTTCCAGCAGCGCCGGAGTTCAAAAAGGCTTGGCTCCAGAAATGGTGTCTGTCAGATGAGATCCTGACAGGAAAAGTTATTTTGGATGGTGGAGAGGTAATAGGTTTCCCTAGGGAACGCTCTCACCATTTCCATAGGCTCTGGCGTTTGGGGCCTTCATTGGACAGTTTTGCTGGTAGTGGCCCATCCCAGCACAATACAAACAGAGCTCCTGATGCTTGCGCCGGGTCTGCTCCTCTGGGGTAAGTCGAGCGCGGTCCACTTGCATTGGCTCAACTGTTGAAAGAGGGGGTCTTTGGAAAGTGGGAGCCAGTTTAATGGGTCATCAGACTTTCTGGGTTTCCCGAGCCCGCTACCGGAAGTGAATATCAATCCGGATGCAGAGAGACACCAGGTCATCAAGAGTAGGGGGAAGGTCATGACCAGCAAGCTCATCTTTATTATGGCCTGAGAGCGCCTGCCACCAGGGTGTCATTGTTCCAATTCAAGTTGGACGCCAAGGTTCGGAACTTCACCGCATATTGGCCTACCGAGCGGGAGGCTTGGCGTAGGCCCAATATTTCTGAGGCCGCAGAAGAGGCCCGGCCAGGTTCATCGAAGACCCTTTTCCCAGAGAGGCGAACCCCAAGCCAGGGCCTCCCCCGACAATAAGGAAATAAAGAAAGCCACCTTGGTTTATTCTGTGGGAAAATTCCAGGGCTGCAATTCAAGCTGAATTTGGAATTGGTTTATAAACCCACGACAGAGCTTGGGGTCACCGAAATAGCAGGACGGAGTAGGAATCTGAAGTGCAGAGTATGGTGGCTGAAGGTGTAGCGGGTATAGGAGTCTCAGGTACAGGGCTGGAGTAGCAGTCGCAGAGGTAGGAGACTGGTTGATGGCAGATTGGAGCTCATTCACACCTCTGGAGGAAATTCATAAATTTAATCTAAAAAGACTCCTGTTTCTGAATCTGCTCTCACAGGTCCTGCATGGAATCAAGCAAAGGAATGTCAGAGGGGTCCATGGCCTGAACAAACTGTCACGGTACTTCAGGGCAGGACGGTGGACCTTCTGTATCACAAGCTCAGTTAGTAGAGACGTGCACAGGGGGCAGAGTCTAAGCAGCTGCCCGGTCTTCACCCGAGCCTCTAGAGGTGGGGATGTTGCGCTGCTGGCAACTGCCAGGTTGTGGCCCCCGTGCACGCTGAGGCAGGTGACGGCAGAAACAGGATGTGTTACCAGGGCAAGAAGCAGAGAGTAGTCAGGCAAGCCAGAGGTCAGAGCAGGCAGTGATCAGGAGTAGTCAAGGTTAAGCCAGTAGTCAGGGCAGGCAGCGATCAGGAGTTGTCAGGGTCAAGCCGAGGTTGGTACACAAAGAATCAGGAGCATGAGAATAAACAAACAGGAACCTGGAAGCAGAGCCAAAGAAACTTCTTGTTCAGGCAACTTCCTGTTGCCCTTCACTTACTTTTAAGGGCAGGACCTGTGATGAGTGAAGCCACGTGAACTGCTGCATCCTATCATACCACCAGAGGGGGTCCAGGAGACTAGAGGTTGGTGGTGTTCACATCTCCACCAGCAGGGGGACCGCATCTGCGAAACACTCTAGTCCTCTGAGGAAGTGGAGCAGCTGACTGGGAGTCACATGAAATGGACCAGGAAATGAGCTGCAGAGATGATGCATTAGCAGAGCTGGTGCTGGCAGTAGAGGAGTGTAAGGTGGGTGACACTGAATGAGTCACAGATCCCCTGGACCTGCAGGGATCTGTGACAGAATATTTTTCCCCTGTTGAAGCAAATTGTACCAGGGTTTTTTTTTTGCCTCCTTTGGACGAACTATGTCTTATTTCTGGGATATGTTTATTTCCCTAGTGGGTAAACTTGATGGACTTGTCTTTTTTCAACCTAACCTACTATGTAACTATGTTGAATGTTTGGGAATATGAAGAAATGTGTATAGATTTGTTTAACATTTTGTGTAACATTTGTCTGTGTCATGTTGACCCCCAAAGTTATGGTATTTCTTTTTAAAAAAAAAAATATTTCTTTATTGGCAGACAGAAAAAAATAAATGATCATAGATTATAAACAACATTGTATCAAACAGATATTTCCCCTGCCCTTACACCATTTTCCATACAAAAAAGTCAAATCAACAAAATTAACAGTACATAACTAATAACAAAACATAACAAATGGGTATTGCCAGAAATCAGTTGCTGAACTCTTGCTCAAGAGGTCCCAGCGCCCTTGCAAAATATACACAGGTTTCCAAATAGGACATACATACAGCATCCACAGATCTTCATTCACTCATATCTTACCAACACCTTACTAATCACCCATAACCAGTGAAATATTAAGATGGTTGAAGGTTCCTGGTATCATACGAGACCATATGTGGAAAAAGCTCAATAATAATAAGTGTGTTGTAAATAGTTCATCCACGTGTCAAAAAACTTTTGTGGATGGGTGTTACTATGCTGAGTGGCTTCAGTTTTATCTATAATCATTATAAATTGGATATATTGTAGAAATTGCGAGGTAGTGGGGGGAAGGGGTTCTATCCATTGTTTCAGTATACATTTCTTGGCTGCTAAAAGACAGAGATGCTCAAATTTGGAAATTGGAGATTGTGTTTGTGTCATATTGAGGGGTGTTATTGTGGAAGCATCATGGAATAGGGCCAAATGTGGACGTATTTGTCTAGACGGCCCTGTGACTATTTGCATAAAGTCAAAGACCTTTTTTCCAGAATTGGGAAATAACAGGGCAGTGCCAAAGGGCATGCTCTAATGGTGCTTTGTTAATGGCACACTTAGGACATGCAGTAAGCCTGGAGGCAAGTGCACCAGGTTTGACTGGTACATCAAAAGCATATTATGCTCTATGGATAATTTTAAATTGAACTTCTCTCCAGTGTTCACTAATCATTTTCTTGCGCAAACGCTCCCAACTAGTCTCCAAAATATCCAGAGTATCTGTGGGGGAAAGGTCCAAATAATAAGCCCATTTCAATACAAAGGAGGGTAAAACAGGGGTGGGAACAGTACTTTCCATTAGGCGAGGATAAAGCAGAGATATGGAGTGTTTAGCAGAGGCTCCACCCAAAAGAAGTGTGACTACTGGTGGTAATGATAGGTTGGAGCAAAAGGCGGCGGACCCAAAAAAGTTGGTTTTAACCTGTAAATAATATATAAAGTAATGTGCTGGCAGTGCGTTTATTAGTCTAAGCGTGTCAAATGGAAGAAGTATAAGTATAAGAGTATCTAACTTTTGTCCTAGACATCTAAGGCCCCTCTCATCCCATATTTCGAATGCCTTGTATGCAAGACCTTGAGGAAAGTAAGGTGTATAGCGCAGAGGGGTAGCAGTAGTGGGCCCTATATGGCACCTAAATAACTTTTTTATTTCCCGCCAAGCCACCAGGGTGTCCCGCAGCAAAAGATTACTTTTAAAGTCACAGGGAACAAGGGAAAAAGGAGTATTTAAGAGTCCTAAAAGAGAATAGGGTCATACCAACAAAGCCTCCATGCTTGTCATTGTGTAATGCTTAGTATTGTGCCATCAGTCATTTACATGTCTAAATATACAGGCCAGGTTGTATCTTCTCAAATCAGGGAGACCCACCCCTAAGTTCTGTTTAGGTAGCGACAATTTAATCCTAGAAATACGGGGGGGGGGGGGGTTTACCTTGCCAAATAAACTAGGTGAAAGCCGAGTGGAGTTTCTGAACATCAGTATGGCGTAACAGAAAAGGCAATGTCTGCATAGGATACAGTAGTCTCACAAAGCTGATCATCTTGATAAGATGGCAGCGTCCCATCAATGATAGAGGTAGAGTTTTCCACCGCTTCAGAATTTTAGTAATGAGTGAGGAATAATTTAAATTGTACATATCTGGAGTAGAGCGTGATATTTTAATTCCCAAGTAAATAAGGTATGATTTTGGTAGCTTAAGACCCAATGACTCTGCACAGACCAATAGTTTCCTGGATGGGATCGGCGAAAGGCCCAACAATTCACTTTTTGTATATTTAATTTTAAATCCTGAGAAGGCACCAAAAAATTGTATATGTTGGATGATTGTATATAGATCTCTGGATCTCTGAAGAAAAACCATTATATCATCTGCAAACTTTGCCAAACTAAAATGTTTACCCCCTATCTCCACTCCCTCATACATTTTTAGATCTCGAAAACATCTTGCTAGAGGTTCAATAGCTAGGTTGAAGAGAAGAGGAGATAACGGGCAACCTTCCCTGGTACCGCTGCCCAGCGAAAACACTGGTGAGGACACCCCTGCCACATGTACCTTGGCTCTTGGACTCACATACATAGATTTGAAAGAGTTTGCAATATGGCCTTTGAATCCAAACTTCTCCAACACCATGTGCAACCAAGGCCATTCCACACTATCAAATGCTTTCTCAGCATCTAAGGCTAAAAGAGCCGACTATACCCAAAAAGACCGATTCAACCTGGCATACTCCAGAACCATAAGTACCTTTCAAATATTATAGGTAGTGGATTTACCCAAAATAAAGCCTGTTTGTGCAGGACTGACCAATCGAGGAAGGGTGCCCGCCAGGCGGTCCGCTAGAATCTTGGAAAATAGTTTAACATCTTTATTCAACAAAGATATAGGGCGGTAGGAGCTAGGATCCAATGGATCTCTATACTGTTTCAGAAGAACTTAAATAAACGCTAGTCGTCCAGATTCTAGATAAGAAGCGTGAGAGTACATGGAGTTATACAATGATAACAAGGACGGTGTGACCTCATTGAATAAAATTTTGCAAAACTATAAGTGCCTTATAGTTACCAGAATTCTTGATAGCCCTGAGCACTTCTTCTTCTGTTATAGACCCATTTAAATAGTTTAGTTCCTCCTCCGTTAACTGTGAAAGACCTAAACAGTCCAAAAAAGTCTTACCCTGAGTAAAATTTGTGTTTTGAGAGGTGTATAAATTATTGTAATAAGATGCAAAAATAGTAGCTATGTCCTTGGGTGATTTTTGAACAACCCGGAACTTGTCCCTTATGGCTATGATACGGGGGGTCGCTAAAACCTTTTGCAAGATTGGCCAGCAATTTCACAGATTTGTTACCGTATCTAAAAGACTCCACCTCACGGTAAGAGCGAATTGTGGCGTTGTACTGGCCAATCCAAAAATCACAGGTTTTTTCGCTTGCATCCAAGATTCTTTCACAGATATGGAGAGCAAAGATTTATATACCAAGTATGCCTGCCTGGCAGTATGGCAAGCGTACAATATTTGCGTAAAGTTTCGTTTTTAGTTGAGGAAACATATGCCCTTATTTTACCACGAATGACCACCTTGGCCGTCTCCCAATACAGGTGAGGATTGTTTTTATGTATCGCATTGTGATCAGTACTGTAACTGATGTTGAAATTTCTCATCCTTAGCCAGATAGGCAGGAAATCACCATATAAATTCAGTTTTACCAAGGAGCTGTTTGTCAGAATCACAAAAACTGGGGAATGATCCGAGATCACAAGGGGATGGATAATAGCAGAATCAATTTTAAACAGGAGGTCATCAGAAAGTAATATGGTATCCAATCCAGACATGTTTGAGTGAACCTGGGATATGTGCGTAAAGTCCTTCTCCAAGGGGTGGAGATGTCTCCAGGAATCGGTCAGTCCAGTCCCTCTAAGGAAAGAGAGAAACACTTTATCATTGGCGGATGTATGGCTCTGCTTGGGTTGTGGTGGGATCCTATCTTCCACAGAATTGGGTACAGCAATAAAGTCACCAGCCACAATTAAAGGCACTTTGGGAAGGGATTGCACTGTGGTGAGCGGATTATTATAAAACCTCTGATTGTCCGAGTTAGAACCATAAACCAACAATAAGGTTAAGGCTTTGGCTTGGAATTGGACTGTCATGGATGCCCATCTTACCTCAAAAACATCACAGGACTTTGAGATTATGGAGTGTTAAAGCTTCTTGTGTAGAAGAATGAGCACTCCATCTTTTCGGCCTGAGGCTGAAGCCCCCCACACCTCTTTCACCCAATCTTAAGCCATCAAATGAAAATGGGAAGCTGAAAGGTGGGTCTCCTGAAGGATAGCTACATCCGTTTGTAATTTCTTTAAGTGGCGTAGAACAGTAGTGCGCTTGTTGGGGGATCTCAATCCCTTCACATTCCAGGATACAATTTTCATCACGGGGGTTTATGGGGGAAAAAAACTATAATTGCTGGAATTAAAGGTATGAGTGGTACCGTGTCCTCGTCCCAACCGATCGGCGGCACAGAGAAAAGGATCTTTTCCATATTTGAAGAGGTCTGTAGATGCATAACTAGAACAATGACAGCAGCAAGGCGTCTGTGGGTGTTTAGATAATTGGCATACCCATGAGCAAAACAAACAGTTAACAACATACTTGTCCCATAACATATTACTCTCAAGCGACTTCCTTTTTTCCCAATATGGGGTACAATGACAGCAGAAACGGCAGGAAACAGCAGTAGACGCCTGTAAATGTATTGCTAAAGCTTCTTTAATATTCAAAAGCAGTGCTGGTTGGAGGTGCTGAGACACCTCAGAGGCAAGCTGTTTGTAATCAATAGAGGGGCAGAGATGAGCAGGGCTGTCAGTCCTACCAGGACTGTGTGCTTCAGCCTCGTGGTCTGATATGGGGTCGTCCATCTTGGCTTGTGCAGCCTTCCGTGAAGTCAGCTTCTGCTGACCGCGTTTTGAGGACTGGGAGCCATCTATGAACCTATCCATCTGTGCCCTGGGAGCAGGAGGGTGTGATCGCGGTGCGTGACTCACCGCAGCGTGAAGTCAGAAGAGCAGAGTGACTAGATGGAGCTTGAGCCGCGTCTCACACAGCTTCTCACATCGGACGCTGGAACCGGAAGTCGTTATTTCTTTTATTATGTATTTTTATTCCCTTTTAGCACCCAGTGGATTCAGTTGGATTGGGTGAATCCAGTGTGGCCAGGCAGCATCTAAGCCTTACTCAGAGGCTGGTTGGTCATTGTGATAGACTGGTGGAGTTAAGGATAGAAGCCCCAAGTTCAGCCAAGCAGTTCTTCATATGCTGGGTTGGCAAATCCCAGGAGCTCCACCTCCTCTATGGCATGCTCCAGCATGCCCTCAGGCTCCAGCCCCTGCAGGCTCGGCTCCCAACACAAGGTCCAGGTCAAGCCGGGCGTTGCCAGGCTGGTGAGGTGGCCCGCAGCTGTGCCTGGGCTGGTGAGGCAACCCGTGCCTGGGCTGGTGAGGTGGCCCGCGCCCGGACTGGCCCAAATATGTAGGTGGATGCCGGGTGCCAGGTGAGACATGATTCCTGTTTTATTCTTCAACAAAGTGTACCATCACCAAATGTTTTCAGGACTCCATGACACCTACAAGAATTGTTTGGGTTCTCCTGCGTGAAGACATTTGTTTGGATAAGATAGCCTAGTGTATATTTTGTGTGACCAATTTCCACAGGTTAGTGTACCTCACAAATGTTCTACACTTCACCTATATAAGTTTAGTTTGATGTGGCCCAAGTACGCTCAAAATGCAGTTTTGCTATCTTAGCCCAGAAGAATGTGAAAGTTTTTAAATGTGGCAAAACATTATTCTAATCAAGTATGAAGTCTTAACTCAACACTAAAGTAATATTGTTGGAAAACCTTAAAAAAATCTACAAATTAGTTACCAAAACAGGATTGCATCTTTGTTCACTAAATGAGCACAAATATAGTTATTGGTAGGAAACAAATATGGTATACCTCACTTCTCGGACACTTACCTCTAACAGATAAATGTACTACATTTTTGTTGTTTAAACTGACATACTAAGGGGTTCAACTGTGTATCATATGCAAAATGTTGCAGGAATGGTGGCAAACTCTTCCAAGCTTAAAAACAAGTTGGAGAAGAGCATGTTATATATTTTGCTGTGCAAATAACCACTGTGTAAAAACTATTTTTTTTGTGTTTTTGTTTTGTAAAAGAGAACGTGAAGGCCAAAGCCTGCAAGGATGTTTTTAAATGTGTGACATTGTTTGGGTTTCAAACAAATAATAAAAAAAAAAAAAAACACAAAAAAATCTTGCTTAGAGTTTTATTTTTAAACCCCCCCCAACTGAAATTTTTAAACCAAAATAAATATATAAATAATATTATTAAAACTAGAAAATATAAAAAGTTTTTTATTACATATTTACAGATTTATTTTTTTAACAAGTGTTTTGGGCGTTTTTTAAAACCGGTGCTGTCTGGGCATACCCTGAGGAGGGGCCATGCGCAGCTGATACTCTATGGCAAACATCCTCATGTGGATCCAATACAGGCTATCCCGTAGACTTCCTGGTGGGTAAAGAAAAAATTAGAATATATTAACCGGAAAAGTAGGGGAAAAACATTTAAGAAAAGTACTGTCCTTTTTAAAGCCAAACAAATTAAACTAGAAACTTAACAGCAGAATGTCTGCCATGTCTCTTGAGTGGGGATGGGACCTCCTCAGGGCTGGCTGCCTCCATGGAGCTGGAACTGGCTGTGTATGTGGAAGGAGACAAAAAAATTAGAGGTAAGTAATGAGTGAATGTATTAGTATATTTTGCAGCTAGTTCTTGAATTGCATAGTTACATAGTAGGTTAAGTTGAAAAAAGACATAAGTCCCTAAAAGGGATAAAAAATATATAATAAAGGAAATAACATAACTTTGGGGGTCAACATGACATTATGCAGACGGCATTTTGTTAGGCTAATCTATACACATTTCTTCATATTCCCAAACATTCAACATAGTTACATAGTAGGTTAGGTTGAAAAAAGACATCAAGTACAACCACTAGGGAAATAAACATATCCCAGAAATAAAACCCTATAAGTCATAGTTGGTCCAGAGGAAGGCAAAAAAACCCCTGTACAATTTGCTTCAACAGGGAAAAAAAAGCCTTCCTTTTTCAGTTAGGCAATTGGATGTTCCCTGGATCAACAGTCACTGTTATGTTTACCTGAAATCCTTCATACCCAGTTATGTTCTGTGCTTCTAGAAAAGCATCCAGCATTTTCCTAAAGCAATCTATAGTAGTTGCTAAAACTACTTCCTGAGGGAGTCGAATCCACATTTTCATAGACCTTACAATGAAGAATCCTTTGTCCTTAAACTTCTTTTCCTCCAGACGCAGAGTGCCCTCTTGTTCTTTGTAATGATCTCAAAGTGAAAAATGGGGAAGAGGGTTTTCTATATGGACCATTTATATATTCATACAGGTTGATAATACCCCTTAAACATCTCTGCTCAAGGGTGAATAGATTTAGTTCAGCTAATCTCTCCTCATAGCTGCGCTCCTTCATTCCTTTTATTTGTTTAGTTGCCCTTTTATGCACTCTCCTTAATTCCACGTTGACCTTTTTGTGAACTGGTGCCCAAAACCTGACTGCATATTCCAGATGTGGTCTGACCAATCCTTTTTACAGGGGCAGAATTATGTTTTGGTCTCTGCAGTCTATTCCTCTTTTAATACAAGAAAGTACTTTACTCGCTTTAGATTTTGCAGCTTGGCATTGCATGCTGTTATTAGGTCTATGATCTACCAGAACCCCCGGATCCTTTTCCATTTCTATCTCCCCCAAATGTATTCCCCCTAGACAGTATGAAACATGCATATTGTTAGACCCAAGTGCATAACTTTAAATTTATCTATATTAAATGTCATTTGCCACTCCGCTGCCCAATCAAACACTACATCCAGGTCTGCTTGTAGATTATAGACATCCTGTATGGACTTAATTCCATTACATAGTTTGGTGTCATCTGCAAACACAGAAATGGTACTTTTAATCCCAAACTCTATAAAATTTTTAAAGATGTTAAGTAAAGGTCCCAACACTAAACCCTGGGGTACACCACTAATAACCTTAGACCATTCGGAGTATGAATCATTAATTACAATTCAATAATTACAAATTCAATAATTCAATAATTACAAATCATTAATTACAACTCTCTGGATGCGGTATTTAAGCCAGTTCTCGATTCATTTACAGATTGACTTTTCCAAACCTATTGACCCTAACTTGCATATTAACCGTCTGTGGGGTACAGTGTCAAATGCTTTAGCAAAACTAAACTTACTGGTCTGTAGTTATCTGGTAATGACTTTGCTCCCTTTTTGAAGATAGGAACCACATTGGCCTTACGCCAATCCATCAGTACCTTACGATTGGCTAAAGAGTCCCTACAAATTAGAAATAGAGGCTTTGAAATAACCGAGCTCAGCTCTTTGAAGACTCGTGAATGTAATCCATCAGGTCCTGGTGCTTTGTCAACCTTAATTTTTCCGAACTATTTCCTAATCTTATCAATTCTAAACCTTTGAGACTAATTTAAGGCAGTGACATTGATATTGTGAATTTGGACTTTAGCTCCGCCATTTTCCTTTGTGTACACAGAGCTAAAAAAAGTGTTTAGTAAATCTGCTGTTTCCTTATCCCCAGTTACCAACCCAGTGACATCCTTTAAGGGGCCTACATGCTCAGATCAGATCTTTTTGCTATTAATATAATTTAAAAAGTTTTGAGGGTTTGCCTTACTTTCCTTTGCAATCTGTCTTTCATTTTGAAGTTTTGCAAATTTTTTCTCCTTTTACATCCTTTGGTATTTTCTTAATAGTTTTCAAATAATGAAGGTGATCCTTCATTTTTTTATTTTTGGAATGCCATTTTCTTGTTACTTATGGCTTTTTTTAACATCAGCTGTAAGCCACGAGTTTTAATTTTAGCCTCTTAAACCTATTGGAATACTTATTGGAACTTATTGGAATTTTTCAGTGTGCTTTTGTACACAGACTTGAAACATTCCCATTTCTGCTCAGTGTCTTTGAGGACAATATTGTCTCCCAGTCCAAGTCACAGAGAGCTGCCCTTAATAATAGAAAATTTGCTCTCTTTAAATTAAAATATTTTATCTGTCCTGTTTTTGCTTCCTGTTTACAGCTTACATTAAACGAAATCATATTATGGTCATTGCTACCCAGATTCTCTTCTATATGCACATTTGGTATAAGCTCTGCATTGTTAGAAAGAACTAGGTCCAGCAGGGTATCATTTCTAGTTTGGGCTTCTATAAACTGTACCATAAAATCATCTTAAATTCACAAATGTCCTCCCTTTTGCTGTTCCTGTAGTGCCATTATTCCAGTCAATGTCAGGGTAGTTGAAATCTCCCATGATTAAAATACTTCCACTTTTTGCTGCTTTTTCTATCTGTGCTAGAAGTTGATTTTCTATGTCTTCCTTAGGACTGGGGGGCCTATACCAGACCCCAATCATTAATTGTATGTTAGTCAACCCCACATTTAACTCCACCCATATACCTCAACTTCATCGCTTGTTCCCTCCGCAATTTCTTCTTACACATTCACTTTTAGATCACTTCTCACATACAGACAGACAACCCACCCTTTTGTATACCCAAGAATATTGACATCCTAGTCATGCAAAGAACAAAGCCAGGATTCAGCAATGCCAACTAAGTCATAATTCTCTTCACTCATTAGGGCTTCCAACTCCTCTATTTTGTTTGCCAGACTTCTAGCATTGGTGAACCGCCTCTTTAAACCATTGCTGCTTTTACCATCATTGTGTCCCAAATCCTATTGTTTTTCAGTACAACTAGTACTGCACAATCCTATGTTTATTTATAAATGGGAAGCTTCTTACATTTATCCGTAAACCTCCCCCCAACTATCCCTAATCCACCCTCCAGTAGTGGCTGACCCCTGACCAACCTTTCCGCCACCCTATTTAACTGTCCCACCCCTCTCTGTCCTAGTTTAAATATCCCTCCACCATTCCCCTAAATCTTTCTCCTAGTACAGCAGACCCCCTTTCATTTTATGCAAACCATCTCTGGCATACAGGTTGTATCCCAATGAAAAGTCAGCCCAGTGCTCTATGAACTCAAACCCTTCCCTTTTGCACCAAGACTTAAGCCATGCGATTAGCTGTCTAAGCTCCCTTTGCCTTTCCTGTGTTGCGCATGGCACAAGCAATATTCCAGAGAACATAACCTCATCATTTCATAATCATTTCCTTCAACTTGAAACCTAGTTCTTTAAACTGATTTTAAAGATCACCCATCTTCCATCTATCCTGTCATTGGACCCAACATGGATTAAGACAGCGAATGCGAAATGCGAAATACCAGAAAGGTGACTTGCTCACATCTGTCACTGCGGTATCACAGTGCTAAAGAATGCAAGTTATGTTACCTAGTTCAGTGTTTGACAACCTTTTCGGTTCTGTGGACCACTGAAATTGCCGGCTCCAGACCATGCATGCATGGGGAGCCGGATGTCACTCATAGGGGGAGAAACCTCCCTCGTAGTGACGTCATGATGCCAGAACCTGGCCCACTCTCCCATCGCAGATCTGAGCCTGCGATGGGAGAGTGGGCGGGCTGTGAGACACATCACACCCACTAACCTGAGCCTGGGATCGGTATGGGAGACATGGTCCGTGGCTCTAGCCGGTGCATCCCCCCAGCAGGGTCCTTCTCCTGACCTTGCTCAGGGGCGCACCGTCCAAAGCCGCAGACCACCAAAATTTTCTTACAGACCAGGACCACCGGTTGGCGACCGCTGATCTAGTTTCATCAAGTTATGACTGTTTTGCTGTTTACACCGAGCAAAAAAAAGGAAGAAAGCTGCTTCCTGGGGCCAGCTAATTATGGCAATGGAACTAAAGTGATGCAGTTTGGTGTCATTGAAAGTTGTGGCTTTTCACAAAGGACACACTTGGCTAAGTGACATTTACCTTTGGCTTCTGCTAAAAGCATATTCATGCTCCTAAAGGAATGTTCACAATATAGAAAATATGTAAATACTTACATTTAGATGAGGAACTTGGGTCCTGTGGAGAAGGTAAGGGTAAGGGCGCTCCAATAGTTGTAGATTAAAAATAAACATAATAAGTAAAAGTGGGTGGGCAGGACTAATGTAGATTTGTAAGGTTAGTCACAGATACCAGATTAATGCTGAACTTCCAACAGATACTTTTTGGTAATGTCAAAAATTTATGATAAAACATTTGCCTGTAAGGTACAACTAAACAACTCATGTCTATTTTTCTTCATGCTAGCCAACAACCTGTAAACAACCTTCATTTGACGCATGATTAATCACTGGAAGCTACATGAAATGGTGCTGGACCTTTATATTTTTAACTAAAAATGATGAAAGTAGTTTGAGAACGTGTTTGATTGAAACATTTTTAACAAAAGGTGATTTTAAGGTTAGCTTACAGGCAATGACCTTGGCTGCCTCCTCTCCCTAGTCTGAGGGCTCGGGCTGCTGATGTTGGCCAGTGGGCTCCTCCTCCCCGGCGGACACCTCCACCGCAGTGCATAACTCCTCCTCCATATCTTGGGGCACGGCCAACTGCCTGGCTGGCCACTCCACGATCAGCAGCCGCCATAGTGATAGAGAGTTGGCTGTAAAAAAAAACAAAAAAAAACCGCAAACATCCAAAAACATTAAAGATAAAAAAATTGAGGAAGTGATAAACAGTTCAAAGGCAAGACAATACTACCTTCCCGAACCAAAAAACATTTTAAAACAGCAAGAAGAGAAGACATAGCTACATAGTTACATAGTAGGTTAGGTTGAAAAAGACATGTTCAACCACTAGGGAAATTTCCCAGAAATGAAACCCTATAAGACATAGATGGTCCAGAGGAAGGCAAGAAAACCCCTGGTACAATTTGCTTCAGGGGACAAAAATTCCTTCCTGATTCCATGAGGCAATCGGATGTTCCCTGGATCAACAATCACTATTTTTACTTTAAAGCCTTAATACCCTGTTATATTCTGTGCTTCTAGAAAAGTATCCAGCTGTTTCCTAAGGCAATCTATAGCAGTTACTGAAACTACTTCCTGAGGGAGCCGATTCCACATTTTCACAGACCTTACAGTGAAGAATCTCTTCCTTATCTGGAGCTTAAACTTCTTTTCCTCTAGATGCAAAGAGTACCCTCTTGTTCTTTGTAATGATCTCAAAGTGAATAATGGGGAAGAGAGTTCTCTATATGAACCGTTTATATATTAATACAGGGTGATCAAATCCCCCCTTAAATGTCTCTTCTCAAGGGAGAATAGATTCAGTTTAGCTAATCTCTCCTCATAGCTGAGCTCCTCCATTTCTTTTTATTAGTTTAGTTACCCTTTTCTGCACTCTCTCTAATTCAACAATGTCCTTTTTGTGAACTGGTGCCCAAAACTGGACTGCATATTCCAGATGTGGTCTGACCAATGCTTTGTACAGGGGCAGGATTATGTCTCAATCTCTGCAGTCTATTCCATGTTTTAAAGTACAAGAAAGTACTTTGCTAGCTTTAGATATTGCAGCTTGGCATTGCATGCTGTTATTAGGTCTGTGATCTACCAAAACCCCCAGATCATTTTCCATTTCTGACTCCCCCAAATGTATTTCTCCTAGACAGTCTAAAGCATGCATGTTGTTAGTGCCCAAGTGCATAATTTTACACAAAATGCAATACTTACCAGAGGAGAGGATATGGTCCCCCACTTCACGGAGGAAATCCTGTCTCCTCGGCTTCAGGTCGTTCCAAATGTGTTGCAATTGGCTAACACTTGGGCAAGTACCTTCAGGGGTCAGCAGCCGGTCTGCCAGCCTCTCCACAATCCCCCGCTTGGCGGAAATCGACGGCTGCTGATCTAACCGCCAGAGAAGCCTTGTCTAAAGAAAAGTAAAAAAAAAAAATTCTTTATGTTTCAAACACCTCTTAAACACAAAAAAATATTTAACAGATTGATTTTCAGGTGCAAATTGACATAGTTTGTTTGCAATTGTGAACTGTTAATAATGTGTGTGTATATACAGACAGAGACATTAGTACAGATATGTATGTGTATATTATTACTAAGAATCTTCATGATTCCACCCCACTAACCTAAATCATGGCTAGATCATTGGAAAAACAAGAATTGGTCTCCTAGATGTAACCTCTATTCATCCTGTTTCAGTTTGAGTGAAGCATAAGTGCCTGACATACCTACAATCTATGGGAAAAATATTAGCACTGTTGCATTATGTCTGAAAATGCAGCACATTTGTATTTATTTTGTTGCCACTGGAAGAACAACATAAAAGGGGAGAAATACAAAACACACTATCTATGTGAGACAGTCGAATGATGTGCCTTCCCAAAAATCTGGATTGTGGTCTCATCTATCCAGAAGACATTCACCCAGAAAGCATCCACTCTCCTCTGGACAAAGATAGTTTCAAGCCTTGCATGATAGCTAGGAGCCTAATTAATGCTCTTTAAATGATCTAGCTAGGATCCAGCTTAGTGTGGTAGAATCATGAAGATTTTTCAAAATCGTATACACACACACATCTAAATATGTGCATGTGCAAAGTTGTCACCAGCCACCTTTTAGTGGGGAAAGCGTCCGGCTGCTATCACTCCCCTACCCGGCTCTCATCGGCAGCTCTAATCCATTGAAAGGAAAATAGAGAGGCTGTTGCATTCTCAGCTGTCATCCATGCAGAGGATTCCAGCTGCAGATAAGAGCTGGGCAGTGAGAACAGCGCAGCTAGAATGAGATCGGGACAAAGGCTGGCCCTCCTCCATTCTCTAGCTGTGCTGTGGCGTCTATAGACAAAATTAAAAACTTGGGAAAACATATCCACCCACAGGCATGTGTAATGACATCATTGGCAAAGTGTGATAGCTCTGTGTGGGAATGCTGCATGTTATATTCTGCAGTCTTACAACTCTGTGTACAAGCACAGAGGACCCTCATAGCTAATAGTCAAAATATATCTCCGAAATCTCAGCCCACCAGATTTCAAGCATTTTAAGATATGGGGATCACAATTTAAAACACTTGTGAAAATCCAACTTTGGGAATGCATTTTCAAAAACAAGTGTGCCTAGGAGTCCTTCATTGAAAACAAGGACCCCCAGGCTCACTTACATAGCAGGGAGAAAGTGTCCCCCACTTGAACCTACATTTTCTGGTTTATGCATCTCATCATTCCAGATAAATTGGGGTTCATTGAAATGTAGGTATTAACTTAGGGGGACCACTCCAATTCTCCTTGCTAGGTAAGTGGCTCAGGGGGCCAGAAATTTTGGGGCTTTTGGGCTCCTAGATGCACTTGCTTTTGAAACAGCAACAACCTCCAAGAAATTTGGTTTATTAGTAGCTAGTAGGGTCCTCTGAGTACCTCCAAAATTTCAAGTTGTTACAAACAAGGGTTTAGGAGATCTGAAGGATTGAACACAGTGAGTTCTTAGGCTGATGAATATAACAAGCAGCCTTAACACACATTTAAATGTGAACATGCATACACATGAACATGCGTACTCACATTTAAATGTGTGTGCATGGACATACATTATGCATGAACATGCATACACACATTTAAATGTGTGTACATAGACATACATTATGCATGAAGATGCGTACTCACATTTAAATGTGTGTGCGTGGACATACCTTATGCATGAACATGCGTACACACATTTAAATGTGTGTGCATGGACATGCATTATGCATCAACATGCATACACACATTTAAATGTGTGTGCACTGACATGCATACCCATGAACATGCATATACGCCACACGGGCAGCATGTTCAGAAAGCAGATTTGAAACTTCCGGTTTTACTTTTCCGCTACCTGGAAAACATGCATACGCTACACATTTGCACATACCCGCACATAGTGCATTATGCGTATCTACACTCACATGTAGTGTTTGCACGAATTTATGCGCATACATATATATGTACATTTTTCTTTTGTTTTTTGGAATTATTGACTCACATGCTGGTTTAGGCCTTTCTAAAGCTTAAAAAAAATACACTATTTTTTTTTTAAGCCAGAAGATCAGACATGGTTATGAAACCTGCGAGTAGATCACATCAAAAACACAAATACAAATTAGTAGCACAACTTTATTCCACATCCACCCATGTACACCCTTACTTCCATAGAAATCAACATTCTGACTAAAAATGGGCCTACATAACAATGTATTCAAAATAGTTTGACAATAAGTATATGTGATTTTTAACCATCAGGGGTGGAAAACTATGCTAGAAATTAGTTAGGCAGAACAAACATTTAACCACCCTGGCGTTTAACCCGACCTTGGTTCGGGGTAAAAACACTTGCAGAAAGTGTTAAACCCGAACTTTTCTCAGGTGGTTAAAAGCCGTCTCTCACCCTGATTACCCGTTTTTGGCAGCAATGGTACCGTTTTTTACTCTACACATTCACCAGCTCAGAATGCACGTCAATTCTTGAACCATTCAGATATTCTACTTGGTACATCACTAATATTTCTGACTCATAATCCATAGTTTTATTTATGGACTCCACTGGCTGATTTTTTGTTTTTTTTGTTTAAAATGGTATAAGTGTTTCTCCCTCCCCCCCCCTTTTTTTGTGTCATGTTACCCTACTGGTTTTGCTTGTTTACTTGTCTCTGTATATTTGAAAAATTTAATAAAAACATTTTGAAAAATAAAAAAAAAGCCGTCTCTTACCTGGTGCCTGCGTGTTCTGTTCCATCCGAGTTCTGCAGCGTCGTTTTCCAGCGTCGATCTCCCTCTCCAGCGTCGGGTGCCTGTCTTCTCCGTCAGCTTATTCTTCCCTCGGTGTTCACGTGTACGTTGGCGCGTGATGACGTCATGGGCGCGTGTGCCCATCAGCGGGAAATTCAAATTCAAACTCTGATTTTGTATTGGATTGAATACAAACTCCTGTATCCAATCCAATACAAAATAATATAAAATAAATACAAAGTATATAACTGGGTAATTCAAATTCACATTTTGTATTGGATTGGATACAAACTCCTGTATCCAATCCAATACAAAATAATATAAAATAAATACAAAGTATATAACTTGGAAATTCAAATTCACATTTTGTATTGGATTGGATACAAACTCCCGTATCCAATCAAGCACAAAATAATACAAAACAAACACAAAGAAATACACAATCAAAGTTTTAAAAACTACCAGTTATTCCCTGGACGGCTAGTGTGTAAAACTGTGTCTTCTCTTACATTTGCTGATCTTTGCCTAATTTTGACCATCTGCTGCCTGCTTTGACCTCTGCCTGGACTCTGACATCTCCGCCTGCTTTGACCTCTGCTTGGACTCTGACATCTCTGCCTGCCGCCTGCCCTGACCTCTGCCTGGACCCGGACATCACCCCCTGCCTGACCCCTGCTATGGCTTCAAGCTCCAGAAAGCATCTATCCACCCAAGATGTGTTGGAACTGTTCACAGACAGCGAGAACGATCTGGAGTCACTTGTGGAGTCCACTGATAGTGATGGAGCTCCTGGAGACCTCTCATCGGAGTCTGAGACCGAGACCGCAAGTGAAAGTGATTCTATGGAGGTTAGTGATGTGCGATTGACGACCGTCAGGCCCAGCCTGCGCCCCCTAGGTTTCCATTTACTGGGGTGCCTGGCCTGAAGGTGCACTGTGAGCACAACCCACCGGCCTACCTGGAGCTATTTCTGAATAGCAAAGTCATTCAGAAAATAGTTGAAGAGACAAACAGATATGCAGCGCAACAGCTGGCTGCTCCACATGCAAGCTTGTCCAGAACCCGGAAATGGGAACCGTGCACCCAAAAAGATATTTGGGTTTTTCTGGGCCTTGTTATTCTCCAGGGGGTGGTGGGGAAACCCCTGCAGAAGTGGTACTGGTCCACCAACAAACTGCTTGCCACCCCTTTTTTAGGCACGGTTATGCCTGAATATCGATTTACTCTAATCATGAAATTTTTACATTTTACCAACAATGACGAGACCACCCATTCTGCCCCCAAGCTAAAAAAAATTTGGGAGGTTTATAAAATGATTATCAACAACGTCAAAAGCTGCTATGTGCCAGAAAGGGACATTAGTGTGGATGAAAGTTTGATGTCATATAAAGGGAGACTGAGCTGGGTGCAGTACATAGCATCCAAGAGGGCACGGTTTGGGATCAAGTCTTTTATGCTGTGCGAATTTAAATCTGGATATATCTGGAACTCAGTCATACATACAGGCAAAGGCACAAAATTTGATCCCAGATTTAGTTCCTTTGGAGTGGCAACATCTTCTGTGCTGTCTCTTTTTGAGCCTTTGCTGAACCAAGGGTATTGTCTTACTACAGACAATTTTTTTACGTCCCCTGAGCTTTACGAATTCTTGATACAAAACAAAACAGATGCCTATGGAACTGTTATGGCTAACCGGCTTGAATTTCCAGCCAATTTCACTGCACAAATGCTCAAGCCTGGGGATAAAGTTGCCTGGCAAAGGATGTCTGCGTGATGAGCACTGTTCACAACACCGCCAGTGTTCAAACCAGAACAAGAAGTAGGAAGGACGTTCAGAAGACCCTGGTAGTCATCGACTAAAACTGCACAATGTGGGGTGTTGACAGAGCTGACCAGGCCATGACTTTTTATCCAGCGGTAAGAAAGCAACAGAGAAAGTACTATAAAAAAATCTTTTGCCATCTAGTGGAACAGTGTTTGTGGAATGCATACATTCTATTCAAAAAACAAAATGACAGGCCTGTACCCCACCCTGAATTCATATTTAAAATCTGTGAAGCTATATGTGTGAAACACCTAACACCAGAAGAGGATGCAAATCAACGTGGACGTGCTTCATACGCGGTGAACCCGCTACGCCTGAGTGCTCGTCATTTTCCGGAGCACAATCCACCAACCCCAAAAAAGAAAAAACACACAAGAATGTGTGTGGTGTGTTGCTCCAAGAGAAGGGAGGACGGGAAAAAAATCCGGAAGGAAACCTGGTTCCACTGCCCTGAATGTGGCGTTGGACTCTGTGCGGCCCCGTTTTAAAATTTACCACACGAGGGAGGTGTTTTAGAATAATATAGAACTATACAAAATACAGGGTTATTGCTTTTTCAGTATTTTCAGTATTTTTGATTTATTTATGCATTCTTGTTTAAGCTGATTTTTGTGTTTTTTTCTTTATTTTATTAAAAGTAAATGTTTTTTTTTTTTTACATGATTGTGTGTTTCAAACATTTTTTATATTCATGATATCTACTAGACCCTTGTTCGGATATATTTCTGTAAGTTACAGGTCTACAATTAAAAAAAAAAAATTCATGAAAAACAGTGTAGTGCTTTTGGTACAGAAATCTAGACATCAGTGAAATGCCCAGGTGGTTAAAGGCACTGGGAAACAAATCAGCAAAACAAAAATATGGCTACAAACACAAAAACAGAGCATTAACATTGACTTTCTTATTGCAAGATTGACATTGGAACATTGTAAAAACAGTGTAAAAACAGCTATTGTACTAAATGGTAAGCAAAGTAAAAAATGTAGCAACAGAGATTAAGATAATACACCAAATAAGACCTCCAGGGCCAAAAAACAGACAAAATAAAAAACAACACACAATACCACCCTTATATGCACATAGCTATGGGCACAGCTGCTAAAAATTGCAAATTTTTGGGAGTTATTCCATAATTCATTGTTACTTCAAAGCTTTATATTTTAATGTACACTAATGAACAGCTATCTAAAATTATGACCAAACCAAAAGCAAAGTAATACAAAAAAAAAAAATATATATATATATATATATATATATATACATAATATTTAGAGAAGAACATTTGTGTCCTTTGTGGGATGATTCAGTCCGCTGGCAAAAGTGAGGTCTCCCCTGCCAGAGTTCTCAGGGATTTTTCACCAGGTGGATTCTCGGGTCAGAGAACACATACAGAGAGTAGTGAATAATGATTCATTAACTGGTCTAAAGTTATTAATGGTGTACCCCATTGTTCATAATTGGGACCTTTATTGTTTAACATCTTTACAGTGGAAAAAAAAAAGAAAGAGGTTCATCTCAAAGATTTTTATGAAATGTTAATTATGTATTGATACATATTGACTTCATACATAAATATAATACATACAGAACAGAGCTCCTCATATACCCAGTCTAGTTACTTTGTCACAAGACTGGGGTATTTATACTAGGGGTTACTGAGAAGTTCCTGGCTTTGCCCCCCTCCAGATGAAATAGAAAAATGACTGTAGGGGCATATGACAGCCTAATATCTTAGTATGTAACTGTGCAAATATCAGGTCTTTGCGATTCCTAAAACTGTTTTTTCTTTTACTGAGAAGCTGTGATGGCAGAGGCTCAAGCAAGTTTCACGCAGTTGGGAGTTATGGGCCGTCATGAAGTTTTTGTTTCTCCAGGGAAAGTCAGCAAAGGACATTCACACTGAGATGTCACAAACACTGAGGGAGAACTGTCCTTCCTACAGAACTGTCAAAACCTGGATATCTCGTTTCAAGACTGGGCATTTCACCGTTGAAATTGCCCCCCAACCTCAACTGACCCGGCAAACTGGGATGCTGTCCATGAGCTGATTATTAAAGACTGGTGTATATATTTATATATATATATATATATATATATAAAAGATAGCCCAGATACTTGACATCTCACGGGAGCATGTTGGGTTTGTTAGCACTACTATCCTAGACATGCGCAAGCTTTCAGCGAAGTTGGTGCCGAAATGTTTGAACAGTAATCATAAGAAGGAACGAGTTCAAGCATTCAAAGCCGTTTTGGCCTATTTTGAAGCTGCTCAGGACTTTTTAGCTAGGTTAGTGACTGAGGATGAAACCTGGCTTCACATCTATGGACATCTGTGGACCACCTACCTCAGGGCTCTAGTATCACCGGACAGTATTATGCTAACTTCCTGGACCAGCTGAAGAAGGCAATTAAGACAAAATGCCGTGGAAAGTTGACCAAAGAGATCCTTTTCTTGCAGGACAATGCACCTGCGCACACGTCCAACGTTGTTGCTGCCAAATTGAATACCCTGGGTTTCCAATTGGTCCCCCATCCCCCCCTACTCACCTGACCTGGCCCCTTCAGACTATTATCTGTTCCTGAATTTGAAGAAACACCTGAAGGGATAACATTTTGAGGACATTTCTGACATCAAAGATGTTGCTAAGAGCTGGTTTGCGGCCCAACCAAAGGACTTTTATTTAAACGGTCTAGAAAAGCTGCAATTATGCTGTACCAAGTGCATCAGTCCCAGGGGGGAAGATGTTGAATAAATGTGGTATTTCATAACTCTGGCTCTCTTCTTTCTGGGCAAAGCCAGGAACTTCTCAGCACACCCTCGTATGCTAGACAAGTCACTTCTAACTATGTTGGTTAATTAGCCGCGTAAGCCTTAGGTGATCCCGACGCCTTTAGCCCTAATGGACTTCTTCAGTGGAGTAATTGCGTAAGGACTGTACAGTCTGCATACAAGTTATTTAATTGCATATATTATATTGTATGGTCTGTAACACTTTTCTGGTTGTATTGTATGATCTGTAATTCTCTACTTTAGGATATCTGGATGAGTGAATGTGTGAAACAAAATGAGAAAAACAAAATAAAATATATATAGTGTCAGATTGGCTTACTTACATTTAGTGGGTTGAAGGTAAATGATCGAAATAACCATAGTCACCTTATTCTAGGGATGTAAATGGGGTATTTCCAGCAGTGTTTAAGTGCTGATGGGGATGAATTATTATGAGATATAATTGTAGTTATCTATTTTAACTACAAAGAGTAGAAAGTTTATCTGGTTCATCTATGGAATTTATGTAGCTAAATACCAATTGGATGCGGTTGAGAATATACAACCGGACATGAAACCAATTAGCCCTGTTATAGGTAATAGTAACAGAATAGATATCCTTTTTATTTGTTAAATGATATGATGGTTGTAAAGCAAAGCTTTCAAGGTCATGACATACTCCTGGCGCGTCCACGACTGAGGAGGCGTGTCTTCTTGGGATATTTCAAAGAGGGGATTCCCAGTGACATATGCGGGGCATCGAGTCCAACATGGAGGATGGCCGTGCATAATTGCCTTCATCCTCTGTGTATGGATGGTGATTCTATTCATAGTAGGCAGATCATACGGGGGACAGTATACGATGTAATATATTCCTACTAAGATATGTGAGCGCTTATATATAGATGTATATTTATTAGATATACGTGTACTGTACAAATAACCATGTCTTCTACCTAGTCCTATCTTATCCTATGTTGTTTATGAAATCGAACCTCTAGCAATATATTGAACATTTTTATTTATAAGAAATGAATCGCAATTTTTGCTTTAATGGCGGCTACCCGTGTGAGCCCTGTGATGTCACACACCTTTAAATAGCCTCAGCCATCTTGGATTAAGACATTTTACAGGGAGAGACGTGTGCAGTCGCTAGTAGAAACCTCATTGTGCTAAAAAATTTAAAAAAACGATTTATAAGTGCAGGGAAAGGATAGGGAGGAATCATTTCACAGCATCTTAGTGCAGGGAGAGACATCAGAAGGCGCTAGGGACAGTGCTAGAAAAGTGATTTACAAGTGCAGGGAAAGGATAGGGAGCAATCATTTCACAGCATCTTAGTGCAGGAAGAGACGTCAGAAGGCGCTAGAGACGGTGCTAGAAAAGCGATTTATAAGTGCAGGGAAAGATTATTTGGAGATCCAAATAGCCATTATACAGCTCTGTCATTCCATCAATTTATATATCCAGAAAAATATACACTCACGTGTATATTTGACAAGATATATATATTGAGTGACGTATTTCAGTACAAAAATACAAATATATTCTCAGTTCACTTCTGCAGTTATATGTGGTGAAAGCATTTAGTGACGTATTTGAGTGCAAAAAGAAAAATATATACGCAGTTCCCTGTTGCAGGTAGTTGTGCTAACAGCGTTTAGTGGCCTATCGGGAGCCAAACGTGCCCGGGGTAGACCACCTGCTTCGCAGCAGCCTACCTGCCCGGTAAGTAGTGGTGCAGGGGTTCACGGAGGCAGCGGCCGTAGCAGTTAGTCAGTGTGGAGTGTTGGGGGAAAATAACCTACTCGGCGGTGTGGCAGTTTTTTGTTAAGCTGCCGGAGGAGGCCAAATGTAAAACTTGTTGGCACCATGGCCCTGTGTCAACATATGCAGCATTACCATAAAGTGGCCTGGGAGAACCGTGGCTCCGATGTGGTGGTCCAGCCTGCCGGAGCAACCTCTACATCACCCAGTGGCACGCACCAGCTTTCAGGCAGTCAAGGCTCCACAACCTCAGCCGAAGGAAGCTGTATGTCATTTTCATCTTCTGCTGGTCCAGATGCTCCTGCTCCTCCTACTGTGTGTGCTGTCCAAGTTGCTGGTGCTGCATTTCCTCCCTTTCCAAGTGGTGGACTCTGCACCTTTCAGAGAACTGATGGCTTGAGCGAGGTGGAGAGTTCCAAGCCGTCATTTCTTTGCAAAAACGGCAGTACCAGCCCTGCACAAATATGTAGAAGAGAAGGTGGGCCAGTCCTTGATCCTGTCGGTGTCTGCCAAAGTGCACGGCAGCGCCGATGTGTGGAGCTGTACTGCAGTCAGGGACAATACATGTCCTTTACGGCAAACTGGGTGAATGTGATTCCTGCACAGCCACACCAGCAACTTGGCCAGGTGACACCGCTTCCGTCTCCACATTCTCAGGACTCTGGTCCTGCGACAACGTCCGCCTCTGCGTCCTCATCCTCCACCGTGTCCTCAGCCTCCACTGCAGGGACAATTCACAGTGCCCCTCCAGCATACCACATGTGCAGGGCACGGTGGTGTCACGCTGTTCTTCACCTGGTTTGCTGGGGGGAACGGAGTCACACAGGGGAGGAACTGCTTTGTGTGATTCATCAAGAGATCGAACCATGGCTTTCTCCGCTACTCAAAATCCGAACCATGGTGACCGTCAACGGGAAGAACATTGTGTCTGCACTGCGTCAAGGAAGTCTGAGCCATGCACCCTGCATGGCACACGTGTTCAATCTTGTTGTCAAGCGGTTCCACCCATCTGCAAGACATTATAAAAATGGCCAGGAAACTTTGCATGCACTTCAGCCACTCGTACACCGCAAAGCACACCCTCCTTGAGCTGCAGCGGCAGAACGGCATCCCCCAACATAGGCTGCCGCCACCTCCACACTATGTTCTTGTGCCACTTTGTGGCCTACTGATGCTTCCGCCACCTCCACACTCTGTCACTGTGCCACTCTGTGGCCTACTGATGCTGCCGCCACCTCCACACTATGTCCTTGTGCCACTCTGTGGCCTACTGATGCTGCCGCCACCTCCAGACTCTGTCATTGTGGGTGTGGCTTCTGAGGAAGCAGCTGCAGGCTGGTCTGTGCTCCTCTCTCTCTGATGTCTGGCTCTAGCCCAGGGTTGGGCTGCCCTGGGTGGGGAAGACAAACATCTAATGGGTCCAGTAGTGGTTCTGGGCCGGTACCTCCTCAGAACGCTTGGAGCCGCAGGGCCCCTTCAGTGTTTGCTAGCACTGTCTACCTGGGGCAAGCGTTTAAGAGGAGAAATGTGGTGAGATTTAGCAATAAAGGTCCCAAGGATGAATTACCCCATAGGCGTTATGTGGTGCGGGAATTGTTGTGTCACCAGATGGGCTTTATACCAGCTGATATTCTGGCCGTCATTAACCTCCCAGATAATCAGGGTTATGATATCAGCTTTAAGCTAATGTCAAACTTGGATAAATTCTGGTCTTAGTTCAGCAGGTTCAGGAATACAGAAGGCTGGGACAAGTTTACCTTTATCCCAATCTCAAAGCCAGATACAGTGAATGTTAATATCTTATTCTGGAATGAGTCGGTTCCCCCCCATGACATTATAATCTGGCTCAGACGCCATTGCGATTTGGTCTCTGACCTGACCAAGAATAAAGATGCCGATGGGATCTGGAGAGGGGGTTGGAGAGTTTCAGTGAAGCTGAGACAATCTAATATTGTCACCCATCACCTGCCAAATTCCTTTTTTATTGGTCGGGAGAGAGGTGTTTGTTTCTATCCCGGTCAGCCAAGGCTGTGCTATAAATGTGGCAAATCCGGTCACCTGGCCAACATTTGTACAGTAAAGTAGTGCAATCAGATTGTGTGAATGTGCGGTGTAACTTGTGTGGTGAACATGGCCATTTCCATAGAGATTGTTTGCAGGCTTATCACAATCTACATCACAATCGATTCTGAAGACTGAACTCCAGCCTTTTAGAGGAACAGCTTGTACAGGAAGAAGTAAAAAGTCTCCTGCAGAGACAGATGGATAGGCAGGACTTCTTTGAATGTAATGCAGATTGGTGGGAAGATGTCAAGGAGGACATCACTTCTCTATTAAAGAGGTTATCAGCCAATAGGGGAAAAAGTAAATATAGGCATTACATGGGATTACGGAAAGAGTTGGAGTCCATTTACTCAGATGGGGTGGTGGCAGGGGAAAAGATAACCCAGCTAAAATCTGAAATCAAGCAATATCAGTACAGCAGATACAACCCCTTAAGTTTGAAAGAGATTACGGGACCCCGGGAACACCAGATCCCTTTGAGAATTGCGGGGATAGAGTGGAGAAGAAACTGATAACTGGTCTCATGGATTCCCATGGGGTTTTACAGGACTCCCGTGCAGGAATCCTAGAAGTTGTAAAAACATACTATGCTGTCTTATTCCAGAAAAAGGATTTAGATAATGAAAGGATGACCAAGTTCTTTGCAACAACTCCAGTTCCTGACACAAATAATTTAGACTTTTCCCCCCTCACAGCAGACATAACGGTAGCGGAGGTCGAAGAGGTCATAGACAAGTTGTCCCAGAGGAAGGCACCGGGTAGAGGCTACCTTTAGGGTAGAGGCAGGGATGAGACAAGGTTGCCCCTTGAGCCCACTTTTGTACGTCTTTGCTATCGATCCTTTTCTAAGATCTTTGCAGGAATGTGGATTCCAGGGGGTGATAATTCCCAAACGCCCTTCTATGACTATGGTAGCATATGCTGATGATGTGACTGTTGTGATATCCACTCCTCATGAGGCCGCCATGTTATCTGCAGCTATAAGAAATTACTCCCAAGCTTCAGGGTCACTGATCAACCTGGAGAAAAGTAAAGCTCTCTGGACCTTGCAAGGTGATCCTGGTTTTCATCTGGCACAGTTCACAATAGCCACCTTGCGGCTCTGTGGTCTCCTGATACTGCTGCTGCCATCTCCACACTATGTCACCTTGCCGCTCTGTGGTCTCCTGATGCTGCTCCTGCCATCTCCACACTGTCACCTTGCTGCTCTGTGGTCTCCTGATGCTGCTGCTGCCATCTCCACACTATGTCACCTTGCCGCTCTGTGGTCTCCTGAGTCTGCTGCTGCCATCTCCAGACTATGTCACCTTGCTGCTCTGTGGTCTCCTGATGCTGCTGCTGCCATCTCCACACTATGTCATCTTGCAGCTCTGTGGTCTCCTGATGCTGCTGCTGCCATCTCCACACTATGTCATCTTGCCGCTCTGTGGCCTCCTGATGCTGCCGCCACCTCCACACTATGTCCTTTTGCCACTCTTTGGCCTCCTGATACTGCCACCACCTCCACACTCTGTATTTGTGCCACTCTGTGGTCTCCAGATGCTGCTGCTGCCATCTCCACACTGTCACCTTGCTGCTCTGTGGCCTACTGATGCTGCCGCCACCTCCACACTCTGTCATAGTGCCACTCTGTAGCCTCCTGATGCTGCCACCACTTCCACACTATGTTCTTGTGCCACTCTGTGGCCTCCTGATGCTGCCGCCACCTCCACACCAGTTATCCCTGTGGTAAATTTTCTGACGCCTCCTGCTCCTAACCCAAAAATAGGAAGGATTAAGAGGCCCCACTTTCACGGTCTGTATTGAGACTGAAAATCAAGATCAAGCGAGCTTTTGCCCTTCTGCTCCACGGGAGATTTCTGTCCTCCCTGAGCTGGCCTTAGGTTACCTGCGTTTAACAGGTGTACCGCCCCAATCAAACTCCCCACCTGTCACTGTCCTCAGAGCGGGTCACACCCGGCGTGCACTGGGCGCTTGGAGCCAGAAGCGAGGACCCACCGGAGTCAAGTCTCCGCCTGATGCCACACATCAGATGCCAAGTGCTCCTTCTTTCACCCACCTTCGTGAGCGGGTACTGGTGTTGCCACCCACCACCCTACATCTCCACACTGTCACCTTGCCACTCTGTGGTATCCTCCTGATGCTGCTGCTGCCATCTCCACACCATGTCACCTTGCCACTCTGTGGTATCCTCCTGATGCTGCTGCTGCCATCTCCACACCATGTCACCTTGCCACTCTGTGGTATCCTCCTGATGCTGCTGCTGCCATCTCCACACCATGTCACCTTGCCACTCTGTGGTATCCTCCTGATGCTGCCGTCACCTCCAGACTCTGTCATTGTGCCCTTGTGCCACTGTCATTGTCATCTGTCATTGTGCTGTAGCCTTCTGATGCTGACGCCAACTCCACACTCTGTCATTGTGCCACTCTGTGGCTTCCTGATGCTGCCGCTACCTTCCAAGGCACAGTGTTCTACACCATTCACAAGGCTCTCTGCTGGCCGGAAATAGACGTTTTTTAACACGATTCGCCGCAAATAAATTCGGATCAAAGCAAATCTTTTCGGTAAATTCGGCGAACTGGCCTAATCGAATTTTTGAGAAATTTGCTCATCTCTAGTAATTACCGATCACAAAAATCTGGCGTATTTGGAGTCAGCTAAATGTCTGAACCCAAGACAGGCCAGATGGTCGTTGTTTTTTACCAGGTTAATTTCATTGTCACCTATCGTCCTGGGGTTAAGAACGTCCAGGTGGACGCTTTGTCCTGTAGCTTTCCTGGGGGGGGGGTGATTCGGAAAATCCTGGTCCGATATTGTCGGAAGGGGTAGTAATATCCGCCCTTTATCCTGATCCTAAGGCAGAGGTATTGGAGGCCCAGGGAGATGCACCGGACTCTTGTCCTTCGGGGAAGTTGTTTGTTCCTTACGAATTACGACACAAGGTGTTCGAGAAACACCACTGTACAGTCCTTACAGGACACCCTGGGAACAGATCCACGATCGATCTCATCTCTCGTAGATTCTGGTGGCCGGGGTTGCGTAAATGTGTTGAGGGCTATGTGTCAGCTTGTAGTACTTGTGCTCGTGCTAAGGTGACACATACTCGGCCTTCTGGATCCCTACATCCGTTGTCAATCCCATCCCAACCTTGGACTCTTTTATCACAGATTTGCCTAATTCCTAAGGAAAAACCGTGATTCTGGTGATTGTTGATCGCTTCAGTAAGATGTCACACTTTATTGCATTGTCAGGACTACCTAATGCTAAAACCCTCGCACAAGTGTTTGTCGATAACATTGTGAAGCTACACGGTATTCCCACGGATGTGGTGTCTGATAGGGGGACTCAATTTGTTTCCAGATTCTAGAAGGCGTTCTGCACTCTGGGGGTACAATTGTCCTTCTCTTCGGCTTTTCATCCTCAGTCGAATGGACAGACTGAACGCACTAACCAGAATCTAGAGACTTATTTGAGATGTTTTGTCTCAGAGAATCAGGAGGAGTGGTCTTCATTTTTGTCTTTGGCCAAGTTTGCCATTTTTTGGGGCATATGGGTTCCATCCGCAATTTGGCACATTTTCTGGTACTGGGACTTCAGGCAGTCCTGAAGAGGAAAGATTTTCCTCTTCTTTGTCATCTATTTGGCGGAAAATTCAAAATAATTTAAAAAAGATGGGCAACAACTATAAACGTATGGCTGTCAAGAGACGTATGAGTGGTCCAGACCTAAGAGTGGGTGATTCTGTGTGGCTGTCCACAAGAAACATTAAGTTGAAAGTACCTTCTTTGAAGTTGGGCCCAAAGTTTATTGGTCCATATAAAATCTCTGCCATTATTAACCCGGTTGCCTTTCGTCTCGAACTTCCACAGGCTTTAAAGATTCATAATGTGTTCCACAAATCACTGTTGAAGAGATACGTCGAACCTGCGGAACCATCCTCTTTGCCTCCCGCTCCTGTCATGGTGGACGTTAATCTAGAATTTCAGATTGCCAGGATACTGGACTCCCGAATTTTCTGCAGATCCCTCCAGTATCTCGTTCACTGGAAGGGTTACGGTCCAGAGGGGAGAATGTGAGTTCCAGCGACCGACGTTCATGCTAGTTGCCTAGTGAAAGCTTTCCACAGGGCTAATCCGGATAAGCTCGGTCCTGGGTGTCCGGAGGCCACCCGTAGAAGGGGGGGTACTGTCATGGTCCCTTCCGTGACTAAGGTTAGAGGATCTGTGAGACAAACTGCACGTGGGGTTGTCTGACAGTCTCTTTGTTTTTGCTTGTTTCTGTGTTGTTGTTTGTGATGACCACACCGTATCAGCTGCAGCTGGTGGTCATTACTGCTCCTCGATTTAGTCTGGCCTCATACTTCATGCTATGCGGTTGATATTCACTTCTGGCATGTGAAGAGCTGGTGTGTTGTCCTCTCCAGAGTTCCTGCTCCTCTATTTGCTAATTAAGATAAGATGAACTACTTTTTGTGTTTTGTTGTTCTTTTGTTGTTACTAGGCCTCAGGGAGACACTGGTTCTTTCATCAGGGAAGGAACCAGTAGTCTCAAGCCCAGTCATTACTCCTAGGGCTATTCAGGGCTACTAGGGCCTAGGTTCCAGTGTATGAGTATTCCCACCATCAGGGGATATTCATACTGTCAGGAGTTAGGGCTAGGTTAGGGTGTCCATTGGGGGTGACCGTTTCCTTTTCCCTAGCCATTGAAGGCCTAGTCCCTTGTATTTACCTTTCTGTTTCCCTCCCCTCCCTGTTATCCATGACAGCCATATCACCATCTCTGGGAGTCTCCAGTCATTATTATTAGTATTATTAAATAGGATTTATATAGTGCCAACATTTTACACAGCGCTTTACATAAATAGGGGTTGCAAATGACAGACAGATACAGACAGTGACACAAGAAGAGGAGAGGACACTGCCCTGCAGAGCCTACAATCACACAATAGGAGAGGAGATGTGGAGTAGACTTAGACAGAAGAAGACAGGTAGGCAAGTTTGAAAAGATGGGTTTTAAATGCTCTTTTAAATGAGCAGAAAGTAGGAGCAAACCAAAAAGGACGTGGAAGACCATTCCAGAAAGTTAGGGCAGCTAAGGAAACGACTTGGAGGAAGTCATTAGAGGGTCATTGGAGGAGCGAAGAGAGCAACTAGGGGTGTATTTTTCTACCAGGTTAGAAAGGTAAGTGGGACAAGAACTGTGGAGGGATTTGAAGGCACAGGAGCTTGTATTTGGTGGGAGTGGTGGTGGTGGAAAGAATAGATAAGTCTGGCAGCACCATTCATATTGAATTGTAGAGGAGAGAGTCTGGTTAGTGGAATACCAGAGAGTTCAGTGGTCCAGACGAGAGATGAAAATAGCGTGTACAATGAGTTTGGTGGTTTCTGTGGACAGGTAGGGGTGGACTTTGGAGATGTTGCACAAATAAAAGTGACAGGACCTGGAAATGTTCTGAATATGGAGGGTAAATGAGAGGGCATAATTGAAGGTGACACAAAGACAACATGCCTGAGGAGAGGGGCAAATAACAGTATTGGTAACAGTTAAAAAATATGTCAGCAAAGAATTTGGAATTTGAGGGGGGGGGGGGGATGATGAGTTCTGTTTTATTCAGGTTTAGTTTCAGAAACCTGTCAGCCATCCATGACGAGATTGCCTAAAGGCAGCCTGAAACCTTTTCCAGGACTGAGGGAGTCAGGAGTGGACAAATAGATTTGAGTACCATCAGCACTGTTGGTTTACAGTACCAACTTTGGTTTACAGTACCAACTACATTGGCACTGTAAACCAAAGGATATGAAACAACCAAGTAAGGAGGTAAACATAAAAAAGAGAAACGCTCTGGGGACTGACCCTTGGGGAACACCAACAGGGAGGAGAGTGGGAGAGGAGGAATTACCATTGAAAGAAACTTGAACCTGAACTTGGTCACAGATAGGTAGGAAGTAAACCAAGAGAGAGCAGTGTCACTTATACCAATGGAGCACATCATTTGGATTAGAAGGGGGACATCAACAGTGTCAAAAGTAGAGAAGAGATCTAGGAGAAGGAGGAGGGAAAAGTTGCCTTGGGACTTGGTTCCGTGGAGGTCATTGGCTACTTTAGTAAGGACTGTTTTGTTGAAATGGGCAGCTCGAAAGCCAGACTGGAGAGGGAAAAGCCGAGGGTTGATGTTCAGGTAATCATTGAGTCTTTAGTGGACAAGGTGCTTAAGAAGTTTGGAAACCTATGGGAGAAGGGAGATAGGATGCTAACTAGCAGGTAGGGAGGGGTCTACTGAGGGTTTCTTCGGGATAGGGTGAATAAGGGCATGTTTGAAAGCAGAGGGGTAGATACCAGTAGAAAGGGAGAGGTAGAATAGTTGGGTTAGTGCAGGGGCCATGGTAAAATAATGATAGATTAGTAGAGTAGATCGGAGAAAGTTGGGTCAAGCAGACAGGTAGTAGATAGAGATGATGAAAAAGTAACAGGGAGGTTAGTGATTTACAGGTCAAAGGAGTGGATATGGTTGGAGTAGCATGGTGAGCAGAGACATCATGTCTGATTTTGACAATTTTATCTTGGAAGTAGGTGGCTATGTCTTGGGCAGAAAAGGTAGTTGGTTGTTGAAAAATGGCTGTGTGGGTTGGATGCTTGAAAGGATATGATGGTGGAGACATTTTTTGCTTGGCAACAGTAAGTGCAGTGTTAAAGTGTAGTCTGACTTTGTAGTCAATGAAGTCGGCGCTGAGGTCAGACTTCCTCCACTTCAGCTCAGCTGCACAAACAGTCTTTTTTAAATGTTTGGTGTGATTGTTGTGCCATGGTCAGGGGTTGCCAGGACAGGGGTAGCAGAAGGTGGTAGGGGCAACTTTATCCAGAGCCAAAGAAAGAGTGTGGTTGAACTGAGTGGCACATATAAATAGCAACAATCAACAGGCAGGGTTTTATGGCAAAAGATTATCTTGTACTAAACATAGTTCAGATAGATAACTTCCAATAACGTTTGTTTACATCAACACTTTTGGTTGGTACTGCCTCTTTTCTTTTTGAGGTTCCGTACATGTTTTGGCTAGACACAAATCACCTACTTGGTGGGTTATTCATCTTAACGTGTAGGCGTTTAACAGCGATATGTATAAGGAACACATATGATGCAAGTGTTTTACACAGCTTTGTTACCCGACACGTTTGGCCCGGCTTAGGCTTCCTCAGGGGTGGTGCTACGCATAATGCTGTTCACTACACAAGCGTATGGAATTTCTAGGTTTACAATAAATACATTTCAATTAGTATGCAGATTCATAATTGTGCTATATCACATCTATAGTAGATCCTATTCAGATAATATAATGTACAGACCCAAATATTATTAATATCAGCAATCATCTTAAATACTATACAAATAAATATCAAAGGATCTAGCATTTTTATCCAGCCATACCATATACCATAAATATATACAATCCTATAAGTAACATATTGCTGTATCATATTATACTATGTATATGTGCAATCCTATATATAGCTGTATAGGACATAAGTTATTCATGTACCCTGCAAAGCATAAAAATAAGATGTAACATATTGGTATTTAGAAATCATGTTGATCACGTTTTGAAAAATATGTAACCTGTTCTCAAAATTAGTAATACTGACATAAGAAATGTACACAAGGATGTACAAATAAATTTACATGGTACTTATGATTGCCTCCAAAACAAGATCCCTGGGTGTACATTTAAATTCTTGTTTTGTTATCTTATCAAGAACCCCCTGCAGACCTCCCAACTTGCAGGGACGAGAGCATCGGAATTTCAAACCGATGCGCTCTGAGCCGGTGGGTGTGACATTGTCACCCCACCATGCCATGTCCCTGTATGCGTCTATTCATTTGGAGGTACACGCTTTGCTGATCACCATGCATCAATTAGATGCATAGAGAATCGGCAATGAGCTGGGTTGTGCTGCATAGGATTCCTCTCCTCCTACACGTCACTCGGGAGGTGGATCCTGTAGGGAATCCCCTGGCCCGGGTATACGCCTCCTAAGCATGTCCTGACAGCTAACCACACCGGGAACGTGCACATGGCAGGGAGGACTTCCAGAACGCCATTCTCTACAACCCATATAGAGGTGGCTTACGGGATCTCCCGCTATTCCGATTATATCATATCCCATGATCCCATATGCGAAGACTGCGGCTGCTGAGTCTTGAAGTTAAGTTGTTTTTGTGTTTTTTGCTATATTTTTAATTAGGTTATGATAATTGATTGGGGCGAAACTAGTTATATATTCCTTATCAGTAAATCAATATTTGCTCTATCCTTACCTTGAGGCTTCTTACCTTGAAACATCTTGCTCAGTGAAGTTGTTGATTAAGTATCTTGTTATTGACTATTTACTAAGTGCCTTCCACCCTGTTGTTTGACTATATAAACTGCAATGTGATAATAAAGCTTTGAGAAGTGATATAACTACATGCTTGAGCTGCATGTGTGTTAAGGTGCGTACACACTTCCAATTTTTATCGTTCCAATCGAACGACGAACGATCGATTGGGCAAAAAATCGTTCGTAAAAAAGTAACCAGATACAACAGGTTTTAATGAAACATCCCATTCCTAGCATTACATTCCTGTATTGTTTTATGTTGCTTAGATCCAGTCTATCTGTTGGAATATTATCTCCTCCAGAGTATTATATACATTTATCCCTGAACACATATCTATACACATATATATGTACATTCACATCACATACATACATACATATATATAGATATATATATACCTCCATATACATACACATATCTATTTACATATTCATAAACAATCTTGAGGTGCAACAAATTTATACTGCAAATATAAGAAATTCCCAAGGTAAGGGGAAGAACCCAGAGGAACCTAAAGACCTCTACAAGAAACATGTAAAGAAACATATAAACGTGCCCCAAAAACCAGACAACAGGGATGCCCCCTATAATGTCCCCGGGGAAACTCCTGTTGATTTTGTTAACCATAGAGCAGGAGAATATTACACTGACCCCTTTACATCACACCTGAAAAATAAAACAGAGAACTAAAAATGTCCTGATCCATTTCCACTTGAGGGATCTTTCTCTAAAATTCATATCTGTTGTATATTGGGGATGTGCCTTTCCAATCGAGCAACATACGAACCCTGGCCATCCCAACTCCTGCACAAACAAATGTAAATGATTATCACCTCATAACTGAAGCACACTATAAAAAGTTATGGGAAGAGATAAACACTGAGTTTGTAAGATTACACAAGGATAGGAAATCCATGGCCACTGCATTAGCATGCAAGCAAAAACCAGGAGAAACTGTAAGTGATTATGCTAGAAGGTTTAGGAAAATGTGGAAGGAAGGAGCAGGTTTAGGATTAGGAGGAGATCTAAATATAGTATTTACTCAATCACTGATTAATCAAATGATTCCTGAACATGGGCGCACTGTCAAAATTATTATTGACAACTGGAGCACTTTAGATGGGATATTGACAAAGGATGCTGCAGGATGTTTTCAGCTGCCTAAGCCATCCAAACCCCATGTACAGGGACTCCACCACCACTATGTTACAGATCCCTGACCAGGCTGATGAAAACCCAAAAATCACATTAAAGGTATGACAATTCATGACATATTTCTTAGTAGACACAGGAGCGACTTGTTCTATGCTCTGATCCTGATCAGGTCCATCTACACCTGGTGGGCCTTCTGTGGGAACAAATGGAGTCATCACCCCTACAAGACGCACACCTCATATCCCCGTATGTACAGTACATGGAGAATACATTACACATCACTCATTCAAGTTATTACCTAGCTGTCCAGTTAACTTGTTAGGAAGAGACCTGATGGGATCTCTGAGAATGTCACTTTTTTGACCCAAAGGGAGGGAATTTGCAACTTGGCAACAACTTTGCAATTGCCTTTATTGGATATTCCAGTTCCTGACAGCACATTGTCCACCAGACCATATGACGTGGGATTCCTGGACTGCACCCCATATACAGCACTTACAAAACCACATACACCAATATACCAAAATCAGTACCCTGTAAATAAAGGCAATGAAGATTCCTTAGCACCCATGATTCAATATTTTTGCCAACAATGTTTACTTAAGTGAACTTGCTCTCCTTACAATACTCCAGTAAATACTGTCAAAAAGACTGATGGCTCATATCGCTTTACACAGGATCTCAGAGCCATCAATGAGCTGGTCACACCCCTGACACCGGTCGTAACAGATCTTACTACCATCCTTACAGCAGTACCGCCCGAGACCCAATTGTACAGTGTGATTGATTTGACCAATGCATTTTTCTCAAGCCATTGTCACCCAAGACTCAGCCCCCTATGGCTTTTATTTTCAAGGGCAACAATATACCCTGTGCACCTTGCCCCAGGGCTTTGTTGACTCCCCGGCAGTCTTCTCAATTGCTCCCAAGCAGGTTCTTGCCAACTGGCAGCCGCAGCATGGTTTCATGCTACTACAATATGTAGATGACTTCTTGGTATGTAGCCCATCTCAGGAGGCATGTCAGAAGGATATAGTTTCATTGTTGTGTTTTCTGGGAAAGCAGGGACAGAGGGTGTCCCAGAAAAAGGTTCAGTTTTTTTCTGCAACAGGTCACATTCCTGGGAATGCTTTAAACCCCAGGATCCTGGTTGCTAGCTCCCAGCCATGTACATGCCATTACCAGTCTGCCTTGCCCACAGAAAGGGAAATAGTTGCTCAGTTCTCTTGGCATGATCAATTTTTGCAGACACTGGATCTCTGACTGCTCGTATTGGGACTCACAGCTCCGTCCCAGTACCACCCCCAGTGCCCCTAACAACATTCAATGGTCTGATGAAATGACTAAAGCATATTTGATGGTAATAAAATCTCTGACCTCTGCCCCTGCATTGGGAATGCCAGATTTTATTGTACCATTTGTATTGTATGCAAGAGAGAATTGTAAAACCATGGCTGCTGTGCTTGCTCAGATGCATGGAGGTAAAGTGAGGCCTGGGGCATATGTCTCCAAGACACTACCTGTTACTGTGCAAGGCATGCCAGCCTGTTGGTGTGTGCTGGCGGTGTGTGCAATGGCTGTAGAAAGTGTCTCATTTCTAACTTTGGGTCACGAGACAATACTTTACACATCCCATGCTGTACTACACTTGCTTAGGAATTTAACCACTCAACACATAACAGCACTAACATCCTAACATCCACTGCAGGATTAGGTAAAAAACATGCTTCTGCTAACACCAGTCCTGTTGCTGTGCTCAATGCCCTTCTAGGTCTTAAAGGGCCGGAGGATGAAGTGCCAGAGTCACACTCATGTATCACAAATTCAACTCCCCAATCAAAAAGATATTGTCAAATGTCAAGCACACACTTCTTCCAATTTCTTTAATGCCAGGGGCAACAGACTAGCAGATTTTCATGCCAAGGCCGCTGCTCAATCTACCACACCCACCACTAGCCCCCGATTCACTTCTGCTTGCCATCCCAGCTTCCCACTAAAAACAACAAACTTCTAACACACGTACAGTCCTTCGCCACCTCACATGATATTGACTTTTGGGAACAAGAAGTATTGACATTAGATTTCACTGTAATCTGGTCAAAAGGAGGGATAGTAGGGCTATGCCAAATAGCAGTACCCCTCATTGTTATGGTATAGGACACAAGAGCATTAAAACCACAACACAAGAAATAAACAAGCGCTTTTATGCCAAAAATTTAAAGGAACACACACAAGCCATACTTTCCCGCTGTCTAACATGTGCCAGAAATAATGTGCAAGGGAAGAAGACAGGACAAAATGAACATTTGTTACCTCCACAGGGTCCATTTCAAGAGTTACAAATTGATTTTACAGATGTCAGATAATATTAGTGATCACAGATAGATTCAGCAGATGGGTAGAAGCTTTTGCAGTCAGGAAAATAAAATGCAAGAACAGTAGCTAAAATACTTATGCAAGGAGATTATCCCCAGATTTGGATGCCCAGTGAGAATAAGCTCAGACAATGGCACTCCATTCACCTCTATAGTCACACAGGTGATTTAAAAAATGATGAACATAGAATGGAAGTTTCACATCCCATATCACCCTGAGTGATGGAGTAGTATAAAGGACAAGTAGGACACTGAAAGACAAGCTTAGAAAAGCAACTGGAGGGGCATTCCATAAGTGTGACCAATACCTACCAGCCATACTAGCAGAAATAAGAATGACACCCAACCCAGTTAATAAGCTATCGCCTTTTGAAATTCTAATGGTAAGACCTTTTCCCACTCCCTGGGGTAAAGACCGTTTTATTTTACTACCCGGGGATATCTAACAAATTCAAGACAAATATGAAGCTGAACTTATTGAAAAATTGAATAGCAACTAAGGAGATATCTCTGTTTCTTTTCCTCTACCTACAGATCAACCGACGCACCCATTTAAGCTGGTTAAAGCTCTGCACAATCCAAATAAAAGGAGGGAAATGTAAGGAATGTGTTTTTGCTGAGTCTTGAAGTTAAGTTGTTTTTGTGTTTTATACTATATTTTGCAGATAATTGAGTTGTGTTGAAACTAGTTATATCCTCCTTTTTAGTAAATCAATATTTGCTCTATCCTTACCTTAGGGCTTTTTAGCTTGAAACATCTTGCTCAGCAAAAATGTTGATTAAGTTTCTTGTTAATAACTAACTACTAAGGGCCTTCCACCCTGTTGATTGTGGTGTGATAATAAAGCTTTGAGAAGTGATATGACTACATGCTTGAGCTGCGTGTGTGTTATTCATTGCTCCCAGCGCTCTGAAAACAAATGCCACGAGAGAGAGGGAAACTGATCTAGGATCAGCAGAAATCGCCTTAACAGGCACCAACAAGGGTAAGACACTTTTCAGGACATACTTAAGAACATCTTTACCACTATATATTGTAATTAAATTGGTGAATTGATACTAACCATTATACTTACCCACCACAGGTTCTCCCACTGTGAGGCAACCTGCAAATATTTCCCTCCATTTAGGAGTTATCTTTTGCAACCCGAAGGGTTTGGGACAACATTGTAAACCTAGAAAAACCACACAGTTGTGTAGTGAACAGCGTTATGCGTAGCACCACCCCTGAGGATGCCTAGGCCTGGCGAAACGTGCCGGGTAACAAAGCTGTGTACCAACACTCGCATCATATGTGTTCCTTATAAATATCGTTGTGTTGAACGCCTACACGTTAAGATGAATAAACCACCAAGTAGGTGATTTGTGTCCAGCCAAAATGGGTAGGGAACCTCCAAAAAAAAAGAGGCTGTACAAACTAATACTGTTGAAGTAAACAAACATTGTTGGACATTATCTATATGAACTATGCATAATACAAAATAATATTTTGCCATAAAACCCTTCCTGTTGATTGTTGCTATTTATATGTACCATATTTCAGGGTTGGCAAATCTCCCAAGTAAAGGAACCATATATGTTTATGAAAATAATTTTCCAAATACGTCCCCTAAACCTTCTTTTTGTTCTATTGGCTATGAACTGAGTGGCAGCTTTATCTGGAGATGTTATTTTAGAGAGAATGGGGGTTAGGGAGATAAGGCAGATTGAAAATAGGTTGTGGTAAAGGTTACGGATGTCTCTCTGCCACTGACCAGGTCTGGGATGTGGAAAAGGGGGCAAAAATTAGATAGGTTGAAGGTGATTAGGTTGTGATCAGAAAAGGTAAATGATGAGTTGTTAAGGTGGGTGACGTTTCAGAGTTAGGAAAATACTAAGTCTAAAGTGTGTCTTGCAATGTGTGTAGAGCCATTTATGTTCTGTGTCCAAAGCACAAAGGAGGAAGTAATGGAGAGCAGTTTGGCTGAGGAAGGATGGTTTGGGTCATCCACTGTTACATTGAAGGATGAGGGTGGGTAGGTCATGGGAAAGAATGTGTGGGAGCCAAGAAGAAAAAATAAAAAAATTGTGAAACTGGGCCATGGGGGCGGTAGACAACAGCAACAATGAGGGGTGTGTCCATCCTTATTCAGGGTCCAAAGCACTTCTATTTAGAGATCAGGCACAGTCAGGTGCCAAATTATGGGTTCTTTGTGAATTATTCCAGGGAATAGGATTATCCTCATTTACAACATAATATCACTGATGAGTTGACCTCCTTCATTTGCCTGCACCTAATCTGCATATATGTCTTCTTCAACAGGTACGTTGTGCATTGTGTCTGCCATATCCACCCTGTTTATCCATTTATGTTCCACTACAATTTGCATCTGATTGTGTATGGTATGTTGTGCATTTAGATGAATTTATTGCACAAATTTAAATCTACCCATAGAATTACTGTTCACTATCCCTTTGTTCCAGTTGAGTGCTCATTGATATTTATTGTCCTGCTAACCCCTCCCCTTTCCATGTTCAACTGATATCCCAAATTCCTTGTAACTCTCATCACTCTATCCATATTCCAGGCCCAAAGCACTATTTAAACATCAGGCACGTCATATGCCAAAATCTTAAGTGCCAAATTTTAAATGCTTTGTTAAATAATCCAGGGAATTGGAACAGTATTGGACACACCATTACACTCTGCAATTTCCATCTCATGCCTTTGGACTGAATCAGCACTAGTTATCCACCTGGACTCTGACACAATCACTGCTGCCGCCATTCTGAGCTGCCTTTTTACCAAGCCATCTCTCTGATTCATCCTATCCCACTCCTGGAATTCAAGAAGCTGAGAAGCCTCACTAACAATCCATCTTACAGGAGCTGCTCACATGGACTTCAGTTTGCCACATTGACTAATGTACTCCTGTGATTCACAATTATCTGCTACAATGTATCATTCACCCTGTACAGTGATACCTTGGCTAACAAAGATAATTTGTACCAGAATCACATTTGTTAGCTGAAACCTTTGTTAGCCAAAACATGATTTCCCATGCTGCCCACAATTTAAAGATAAGTTTTATAAAAATAGTAAAAAGCACAATATAAAAGATCATAAACTCACCAAAGGCTGAGACGAACAGCTTCCCAATTGGAACAGTCTCAACATATTATTAGGCAGCGTTGTGTCAGTTACTGTATAAAATGCTCACTGTGAGTTAATCACAAAGTAAAAAAAAACAAAAACCCTTATAGGTGGTGGTGTGGGTCCCATTTTCTTCCCTAACTGTACATACAAAGTCCTTCCCACTACTCCCTCACTCATGTACAGCTCCAATGAAGTCCATTCCGTCCGTTTTTTCCGCCCCCTACCCCTCATTGTTGTCTACACCCCCGGCCCATTTTCACAATTTCTGGATAACTTTGCTTCTTGGTTCCCACATATTCTTTCCCATGACCTTCCCACCTTCATCCTCGGTGACTTTATTGTTGTAGTGGATGACCTCAACCATCCCTCCTCAGCCAAACTGTTTTCCATTACCCCCCCCCCCCCCATTTGAACCCAAAGCATAAATGGCCCCACACACTTTGCAAGACACACATTAGACCTGGCATTTTCCAAACTTTGCAACCTCACCCACCTTGACAACTTGCTTTTTTCCTTTCTGATCACAACCTTATCACCTTCAACCTATCTAATTCTTGCCCCCTTTACCTCATTCCAGACCTGGTCAATGGCAGGGAGATATCTGTAACCTTGACCACAACCTATTCTCAAACTGCCTATTGTCCATTACCCCCACTCTCTCTAAAATACCTTCTCCAAATAAAGCTGCCACTCAGTTTACCCAAACTCAAACTCTTTCTTTGGCTCTGGATTAAGTTGCCCCTACCACCTTCCTCTACCCTCATCCTGCCAACCCTTGACCCTTGCATAATAATCACACCAAACACTTACAAAAGACTCTGCAGCTAAACGCAAGTAGAGGAATCTGGCCTCAGTGCTGACTTTATGGACTACAAAGCCAGACTAAAACACTGCACTTACTGTCGCCAAGCAAAATTATTTATCTCCTGTCATCCTCTGAAGCTCCCAACTCATGCAGCCTCTTATCAACAATTGACTCCCTCCTAAACCCCACACCTGCTCCCCCACAACTACCTTCTCTATCCACCTACTTTAGAGATAAAATTGTCAATATCAGGCATGATGTCTCTGCTCACTGTGCTACTCCAACCATATCCACCCCTTCCACCTGTAAATCATCACTGACCTACCCCAGCCCTGTATTCCATTCTGGCCCCTGCACTAACCCAACTGTTCAACTTCTACTTTTCTACTGGTACCTACCCCTCCGCTTTCAAATATGCCATTATTCTCCCTATCCTGAAGAAACCCTCATTAGACCCCTCCCTACCTTCTAGCTCCATGCTATCTTTCTCCCAAACGTTTCCAAACTTGAGCGCCTTAAAAGACTCACCGATTACCTGAACACCAACTCTCTCCTTAACCCTTTCCAGCCTGGCATTTGAGCTGCCCATTCCACAGAAACAGCCCAACAACTTTTCCCTCCTCCTTCTCTTAGATCTTTCCTCCACTTTTGACACTATTGATCCCCCCCTTCTAATTCAAATCATGTGCTCCATTGGTATCAGTGACATTGATCTCTCTTGGTTTGCTTCCTAACTGTCTGACCACTACTTTCAAGTTTCTTTCAATGGTAATTACTCCTCTCCCACTCTCCTTCTGTTGGTGTTCCCCAAGGGTCAGCCCTTGGACCGGTTCTCTTTTCTCTGTACACCTCCTCACTCCATAGTCTCAAATCCTTCTTTGGTCTACAGTTACATCTATATTCTATCTGTACACACAAAAAATATCAGATGTTTGAGGGGAGTCGCGACTTTTAAGGCACAGGAATAATCATACAAAATTTTTCACAATTCTTCTTTTCAAATTAATTTTGCCATTCAGAACATAATTTTATTTTCTTTAAAAACAAAGCAACTTTAATACAAAAAGTATTTAAACTACAAGACAATTGTACAACAATTTTACTGTATCACTCATTCACGTCATATGTGTATGAATGTCCTCGAAGCGTTTCGTGGAAAAAAACACTTCTTCAGGAGGGATACAGAGATTTATTATTAGAATACATTTTATCCAGGATAGAACCTGATGAAAACTCCCTTCGCAAAACTTTTTAGTCGGGAATCAAACAGAGAGATTTGTAGAGGGGTAGCCACGGGAAACACCTCATAGGACATAGCTGGTATATCTTTATGTGAAATGTCCAAATGTCACCACATCTTTTGGTCTTTTCTACAAACTTGCTTTTCTGATGTACACCCGTCGTTTGGAGAGAGGTAACATTTGTGAATATTAATCTGTACACACAAAACAATCTGTCCCCCCCCGATTTGTCTCCCTCAGTCCTGGACAAGTTTCATGCTGCCTGTCAGTCATCTCATCATGGATGGCTGACAGGTTTCAAAAACTCAACCTGGATATAACAGAACCTATCATCTCCCCCCCCCCCCCCCCCCTCAAATTCCAAATCTCCCCGACATATTTCTAACTGTTAACAACACTGGTATTTGTCCCTCCCCTCAGGCATGTTGTCTTGGCATCACCTGTGATTTTGCCCACTCCTTTACCTCCCATGTTTAGAACATTTCCAGGTCCTGTCACTTTCACCTGTGCAATATCTCCTAAATTCACCTCTACTTGTCCCTAGAAACCACCAAACTCCTTGTACACGCTCTTATCTCTTGTCTGAACTACTGTAACATCCTCTTCTCTGGTATTCCACTAACCAGACTTTCTCCTCTACAATCTATTAGGATTGCTGCAGCTAAAACCTATTCATCCTTCCCACCAATTCTTTTTTGCTGCACTTCTTTGTAGTTCTCTTCATTGGCTTCCATTTCACCTTAGAATCAAAGTCAAGCTTATCTTTAAATCCCTCCACACCCCTATCCGCTCCACCAATGACCTAATAATGACTTCCTCACCTATTACCTAGTCACATGCACGTCTCCAAGACATTTCTAGAGCTGCCCGATCTCTGGAATGGTCTTCCACTTTCTGTTTGGCTTGCTCCTATTTTTTCTCATTTAAAAGAGCACTCAAAACCCATCTTTTCAAATTTTCCTACCCTTCTTTTGTCTCTTACTACTTCCAACCACTCCCCTCCTATTGTGTGAATTCACCCCCCCACCTTCTGGATTGTAAGCTCTTCAACCAGGGTCCTCTCCTCCTCCTGTGTCACTGTCTGTCATTTGCGACCCCGATTGCTTCTCGGCCTTTTGGCTAAGATCAAGGGTAGTCCTTTGGGCTGTCAAAGATTTTTAAGTGGAGACGCTGGGGAAACACTTGCATCTATCCAAGCCCCTAGGTCCTGGTGAGGTACCCTCTACTCGGCCTGGTAGGATTGTTGATTAAATTTGGCTTCACCTACTTCTGCTATTGGGTTACAGGCTTAGCCCTTGCCAGGATTGAGACTGCGATCACCCCTTTCCCCCACCTTGTGTCATTACCCCGGTAGTGGACACTGAACTGACTTTTGACTTTTCAAAGGCAAAAGAGCTGAAGAAGCAAATCATCGACCAGGAAGACACAGAGGAAGCCGATGCCAAAAGCCGAAGCCCAATCCAAAGCCCGAGGTGCCTGAGACAATGACCGCTGGGATGGCTCCGAAGAAGGTGACCAAGAAAAGGAATAACATCGCCCACGCCCAAGCCAGCAATGTGAGGGAGAACGAGAGACCCTCCGCCCCAGCAAGACAAGCCCAAGTTGCATTTGCAGAAGCAGAGGCCAGCAGAAGATCCCAGACAGCCGACGGGGTTCCAACCCTGGAAACCTGGATGAAGAAGACGGTCATCCTCAAGTTGAAGGAAGTGAACGGGAGAATTTTGGGCATGACAACAGAAGTCTTTGGACATGGAGGATGGTTCTGGACTAAGGATTCACCAAGGCCGAGGTAGGGGCAACTGGCCATGTAGGTAACAATTGTTCCATTTCATTTTGCAGACTCTGCCATGCCACAGGGCACGAGTCCAAGAACTGTCTGAGGACTAAGATCTGCAGTCTTTGCAGAGAACAGGATCACGTACCTGGAGTGCCCCAAAAGGACCAGATCTTATGCGGGAGTGCTCAGAGGCGCAGGAACAGCAGGCACCACCGGACGTGTCAATAGAGATGGACCCCCTGCCAGAGGTGAGCATAGATCCCCAAATGCTCGAGGGCAACCTGGTCCCCCATCTGCTCCCCTGGACCCTCCACCCCCGGCCCTCCACCTCCCAGCTCTCCACTGCCCACGCACCCACCCCAGCCACCTGGCCGAAATCCTCCCCCAGGTCCACTGGACCTGCCCCCAAGGCCCAGGCTCCACCCCAACCCACGGATTCACAGTCTGCCCCCACCACCCCAGAACCCCAGGGCCAAACCCCTACCCCACCCACCTCAGAACCTACTCCCCAATCTAGTCCCACAGACCCATCCCCTCCACTCACAGTCCCAGCCCCTCTGTCCACAACCCCCCCAACCCCCTGACCTCTCATCAGAAGAGGCCTTCCCCCCCTGCCCACCCCCTCAATGGTGGACACCCCCAGTGTCCACAAGAGGGGGAAGAGGAAACACCCCCAGACCCCTGCAGTGAACACAGACTTGTCCATGAAACAGCAGGTGAAGGAGGAGGCACCCCTTCCTCCACCCCCTGCCCAGTTCACCGAGAACCTTGCTGGTGTGGTTGAGTACCTTGAGAACATACCCCATGACCCCAGTCTGTTTCAGCCCCCCACGGAGGAGGACACTGCATCATGGCTAAGATCTCAATCTTTTCCTTCAATGTGACCAACCAGGTCCGGACCAAATCTTTTCTGTGATTGTCATGTTGCAGGAATGTGCCTTTCCCCCCTCTAGGAGGTACAGTCACCTGTCCTCCCAGTGGACCCAGGGTCCCTCTTACTGGTCTGGGGGTGGCGATTGCAAGTCATCAGGTGTAGCCATTCTGATCAGGAGTGGACGTTTCACGCTTGACGCTGTCCATTAATTTGTCTGTGGCCGACTTCTGGTCATAGACGGTTCATGGGCAGGAGAGCTCATCAACGTGTACGTCTCCACTGAAAAGAATGAGCAGCCGGAGCTTTTCCAGACCCTGAGGACTCAACTCGCCACCACCAGGGCAGTATTAATGGGTGCTGCCCGGATGGATCCGTCCGCTCAAGGATCGACTGCATCTTTACATCAAGAGAGGTAACGTGCAACAATCACACCATGGTTCCCTGCTTCTTCTCGAACCACAGAGCCATTCTCTTTCAGGGGGACCTCGACGAGTGCTTCGGCCTAGGCCCAGGTTCCTGGAACTGTGCCCTTCTGGAAAAAGAGGAGCTGATGGATGAACTGAGGGGTGAGTATGTCAACTGGAGGGAGGACAAGAGGCATTTCAGCAAGGTAGGTGAATGGTGGGAGTTAAGCTTTCACAAACTCTTTCAAGCAAGGGGACGCCAACAGCTGCTAGGAAGAGGGAACTCAAGCGACTGCAACGTGAGCTGCAGTCCTTGCAGGATCTCCACTGCTGTGGCTGGGACGTTAGGCAAGACCTGGAAAAGACCAAGAAACTATGGAAACAGCACTTTGAGGAGGGCGCATCATTTATCGTTTCAAGGTGGAACATCTCAAGAAAGGTGAGAAATCCTACTCTTTCTTTTTCAGGAAGCTCCACTTTCTCCACACCCCCCTTGCCGAGCTGCGGGACTCGACCGGAACACCCCGAAGAGGGAAGTCAGAGGTGATGAAAGTGGTCAACGACTTCTACCAGACCCTCTACTCTCCGAAAGAAACGGATCATGATGCTGCAAACAGGTTACTGTCAGGTATCACTAACACTCTTGATCCTGCAGTTGCAACCTCCACTTTGGAGGAGCTGTCCTCTGCTGCTAAATCTTTTAGGCGAGGTAGGACCCCGGGTTGTGATGGTCTCCCAGCGGAGCTCTATGTAGCGCTGTGGGACCTCGTAGGCCCAGACCTACTCGAGCTGTACGAGGAGATGGTGGTGGAGGGCAGAAAGCCCCCATCGCTGAGGGAAGGCATGATCGCGATCTTGTACAAGGGGAAGGGGGAGAAATGCAACCTCAAGAACTGGCGTCCCATCTTCCTCCTCAACGTGGAGTACAAGATCCTCGCCAAGGTACTGGCCAACCGGCTAAAGAAGGTGTCTCTCACGGGCTAATGCTTAGAGCCCTCCATAAGTATGGTCTTGGTGAAATGTTTTGTTCATATGTTAACCTGATGTACCTTGACATCCACAGTACAGTGCTGGTGAACAGCTGGAAGATTGACCCCTTACCGGTCCTCTCTGGGGTCAGACAAGGCTGCCCTCTGTCACCTCTTCTTTTTCTTTGTTGTATAGAGCTTTTCACCAAAGGGAAGCAAAGTGCTCGCTCTACATGGACGACATGACGGTGTTCTGCGCAGACAGGCATTCCATCAATGTGCTTGTGCAGATCTGCGAAGACTTCGGCTAAGCTTCGGGGGCAAGAGTCAACTGGGGGAAGTCAGAAGCCATGCTCTTCGGGAATTGGTACCTTCCTTCCTTTGCAACCATCCCTTTCAACATCAAGCCAGACTTCATCAAGATCCCTGGCGTCTGGTTCGGGAAGGAGGCAGCCTCAGAGACCTCACCATCAAAGGGAAGACACTGGTACTCTGCAGCGAGATCCTTCCTGTGTTGCAGTACCTAGCCCAAGCCTGGCCCCCATGCACCAGCACCTGCAAGGCCATCACCAAGTTGACATTCCACTTCATCTGGGGCTCGAAAATGGACCGAGTCAAGCGAGCGACGATGTTCAAAGAACATCAGAAGGGCAGCAAGAGAGTTCCGGACATCGCAACGATGCTGAGAGTCTTCTTCACCTGCAACACCGCGAGAAGGACGTTGGTGGATCGATCTTCAACATCTGCAGGAAATTCCATGTCGCGTTTCTTCCTCCTCCCACTATGGAGGAGCCTGGGATGGGGCAAGTGGGAAAGCTCTGTACAACTGGGACACCCCTTGGTTCTACTTGGACACCTTCAAGTTCATCAAGGAGAACAAACTGCAAGGCATCAAGCCCGACCTCTGGAAGCCGAAGACGATCTACAAGCAAATCGATGGAAAGGACTCTATGAAACCTGTTCCGGGTAGGAACGCAGTCACCTGCAAGGAAATCTGGATAAACAACGGATCCAAGATACTTACCAACAGGCACAGGGACATGGCCTGGATGGCAGTTCAAGGAGGACTACCTCTGAGGACTTTCATGCACGCCAGGAACTTATGTAGGTAGAGACAGTGCCTTTTCTGCGTCATCAACTCTACATGTCTTCTGGCAGTGGCCCTACGCCCAAGCCGTGTTGAAGACACTGGAACAGGAACTAAGCCAATGTGTCTTAAGAACGTTCATCATGGGGGGGCGTGGTCACGCTATGGCCGCTTAAGCACACTCTTTCAGTGAGCCCTGTGCAGCCTGCAGCTTTTTCCCAGACTGGTCTCCCCGCTCCGTGTCCTCCTGACTCACCCGCTCATGCCTCATAAACAGAAGACGCCAGGTGCCACCAGAGCTCATAAAAATCGTAGCCTCAGGCAGTTTTTCCTCCGGCTGCTGACTCTCCTGCAGCGGCTGGGAAATCCAAGATGGCGCCGCAGCGTGCCTCAACACACAGAGACGCTGAGTCTGATGAGGATCCCCCAGCTGCTTCTCCTACAGCTTCTCCTGAGCCTCCCTGCAGTGTGGTCCCGTGCCCTCTCACTCCTATGCTGCTACCTGCATCTACAGCTACACTTATGGATTCTCAAGTAAGTGTTTTTCCAAATGGGCACCTGGAAACTAGATTGAATCAACTCCTTTCTAAAGATGACCTAGCAGGGGTGGTGAATGAGTTGGCTACTTGTATTGAGAATTCATTGCATTGCAGCACGTTGAGAATGCGTCGAGCCTTCCGACCTCTGCTGGATGTCATTCGTACATCACAAGCTTCATACAGATGGGGCTACCCATTTTATTTATTGATCACTAAGAATGAATCTGTCTTTGCATTACATAGACACTCTCAACTTCCAGCACTATTTGAATATTGTGCTGGATATATATTGTTACTGGCTCGGGCGATTTGGTGTGGGTGGGTCTTTCCGGGGCCATTCCATGTTTGTGCGTAGGGGGGCCCCGGGGAGATCCGGATCCCCGCTCTTGTAGTGGCCTGGAAACGGGTTATCTTGTGCACTCATCGTTTGAATGGTCTGGTGGTGGAACTCCAATTTAGAGTGCCTGTTAGCTGCTACTGTTACTATGCGGGTATGGAGTTGATTATGGTTTACATGAGTTATTTAAAGGCGGGCTCTTAAAGATATGTTGTTGTTATAGCCATCGGCGAGCACATGCTCGTCTCTGTGGAGTACCTCCTTCCCACTTAGGTCGGCTCCTCCTTCTTAGAGGGTGTTTTTTTAATTTTGGAGCCAATAAGATTTGCTATCTAGTTTGTTGTTTTCTTTGTTTTTGTTTTTTTTTCCTCTTTTTCTTTTGTGTCCTACCTAATTCCTCCCTCTCCTTCTCTCCATGGCATTGCAAATTACATCTCTCAACGTAAAAGGGCTGAATTCCCCTATTAAACGTTCCTTAGTTCTCCAGGAACTATATAGATGTAAGTGTCAAGTGGCGTTTTTGCAAGAAACCCACTTTAAATACGGGCATGTACAGAAAATGACTGATCGCTATTTTGATAAGTCATATCATAGTGCCTCTGCTGAAATCAAATCCAGAGGAGTATGCATCTTGTTGCATAAATCGGTTCGTTGGTCGCTGCTAGTCTGTTGCACTGATCCTGAGGGTAGGTATGTTATGATTAAGGGGTCAATTGATTCACACATCTATACCTTTGTCAATGTTTATTTTCCCAACAATGGCCAGGTATTATTTTTGGAGTCTCTACTTAAAGTTATAGAGGATTTTAGCGAAGGCACTTTGATTGTGGGTGGGGACTTTAATTTTGCCCCCAATCCCTTGGTGGATGTGACCAGGGGTGCATCGGCTATGTCTTAAGCAGCCTTAAGGAAGATCAAACGCCTCTTACATACACATCAACTACACATAGACCAGATATCTGGCGTATGTTACACCCTACTGAGAAGGATTTTAACTTCTATACTCACATGCACAAAACTTACTCCAGAATTGACCTCTTTCTCATCAAACACTCCTCAATAGCGACAGTGATATCTGCAACTGTGGGTGTGATTTCAATTTCGGATCACGCCTCGGTTGCTCTGACTGTGTAGGCATCGCCAATTGACCTGAAATCTTCCTCTTGGAGATTAAATGACTCTTTGCTGGATACACTGGAGATACGTGATAAAATGGAAGCCGAGCTCAGGTCATATTTCACAATTAATGCTCCTTCTGTGGACAATCCACTTCACCTCTGGGAAGCACACAAATGCTACATACGAGGCTTGCTCATTCAGGCGGGTCATAGGTGCAAAAAGGAAAAGGAAGCAAATTTGAACCGGCTTTTGGCAGAATTACATGATTTAGAAACCACTAACCACTAATAAACGGCAGCACACAGTGGAAGTTGAACAGCAGATTGTTGGCATTAGAGAGCGTATCAGAGAGATTCTGCAATGTAAGACCAAATTTATGTTAACCAAATGCAGGGGTTATTATTATGAATATTCTAACAAATGTGGCAAGGCTCTCGCTCAGGTGCTTCGAGAAAAGAGGGCTAAAACATATATTCCTAGCGTGAGTTCCCCTTCGGGCGGGCGGGTGCACACCTCCTCAGACATTGCGAAGACCTTTAGATCCTTTTTTGACAAGTTGTATAACTTAGACAGGGATGCGGTTCCTGTGGCGGATCCCACGAGGGCAGAGTTGATTAAGGCCTATCTGGGCTCTTCTGGACTTCCCGCCTTACCTTCTGAGGCGGTGGAGTTCTGGGGGCTTCGATCACGGCGGAGGAATTGGTTTCGGCGCTTGCTAGAGCACCCACTGGGAAGGCACCGGGCCCAGACGGCCTAACTCTACCATACTATAAGAAATTCCTCTCGATACTCTACCCACACTATCTATCGGCATTTAATGCCTTGACGGAGGGATCGATGCTACCCAGGGATACATTGGCAGCACACATTTCTTTAATTCTTAAACCTGATAAGGACCCCAACTCATGTGCCAATTTCACTATTGAACTGTGACATTAAGCTATTTAGCAGCATTTTGGCAAAACGCCTGACGCTTCTGATCCAAACTATTATACACTCAGATCAGAGAGGTTTTCTTCCAGGACGTGAGGCTAGAGACAATACGGTTAGAACACTGAATTCAATCAATTATATTAATTCACAGAAATTTCAAGCGCTATTGCTAGCAGCGGATGCTGAAAAAGCCTTTGCCGTGTTGATTTGGAGTTTTTGAAATGTACTCTGGTACATATTGGCCTACCCACTGCCTTGGTGACCCGGATTGGGTCTTTATATTCTACCCCTACAGCACAGGTGAAAGTGAATGGCCTATTATCCAGACCTTTCTCCATTAGTAATAGCACACGACAAGGGTGCCCCTTGTCTCCTCTCTTGTTTATACTGGTCCTGGAACCTTTTTTGAGGCAGGTTAGAACGAACCCAAGTATTCATGGGATTGAAGTGCATGATCAAGTTCATAAAGTGGCGGCCTATGCTGATGATCTCCTTTTTTTTTGTTTCCTCTCCCAGGGTCTCTCTGCCCAATTTACTGCATGAGATTAATAGATACTTAGTGTTGTCCAAATATAAAATCAACCTGCAGAAATCAGAGGCATTATCCATTACGTTACCCGATAGGTTAGTGGACTCCCTGACACCGTTTTTTCCTTTTAAATGGGCAAAATCAGACATCACATATTTGGGTACCAGGATCCCTAGGGACTTGTCATCGGTGGTTAACCTGAACTTTCTGCCCTTAATAAACATGGTGAGAAGGGATCTGCAGTGGTGGAAACAACATGCATTTTCCTGGTTCGGTAGATGTAACATTTTGAAAATGAATATTATGCCGTGATTGTTATATTTACTTCAAATCCTCCCGGTGTATGTCCCACAACAAGTACTTTGCAAGTTTAGGCAGGAGTTTCTCCGCTTTGTCTGGGGGGGTGACAGCCCTCACATTGGGCGAAGGATCTTGCGGTTACCTAAAGTGCGTGGAGGTATTGCCTTTCCTGATCCTCTGTTATACCATCAAGCAACACATGTGGGGTGATTAATAGACTGGTGCAGAAACAGAGACCACAAACCATGGGTGACACTTGAGGGAGCCATTGCTGATATCCCATTAGCAGGGGCTGTATGGTCCCCACCAGATCTCCCATTCTTAAGCTACCACTGATAGGAACAACCCTCCGTGTTGTGCAGAAACATTTCAGAGTCTCTGGTGTGAGTACTTACCCTTCTCCATTGTCCCCTATTCTGGGACACCAGGGGTTTCGCCCTGGCACAACAGACCCTGGGTTTCGCTTTTGGAGGGAGCGGGGAATTTTTAGAGCATGTCATTTTTTGAGGGGCACAGAATGGGTACCTATTTCCAATTTGACAGTTGCTCATGAGCTTCCAGAGTTGGGTACATGGCGCAGGTTACAGGTGTGCCATTTTCTCCGCTCTCTCCCACTGCTGTCCAGTTTTATGCGCTCTCTGTCACAGGTGGAGGATGTGTGCGTAGCTCAGGGCCCTATTAGGGGGACTCTCTCTGGTGCTTACCAGTTGCTGTTGACAGACACCACCCCCTCAACTTTACCATTTTTACACAAATGGGAGGGTGACCTTAACACAACATTCTCCCCAGAACAGCAGGAATGTCTCTTATACACAGGTCATAAAGCTGTAATTAGCAACTCTTATCAGGAGCTGAACTATAAATTGCTCACGCGGTGGTACAGAGTGCCAACAGTGTTAGCAAAAATGTATCCAGGAGTAGACGATAGATGCTGGTGTTGTGAAGCTGCTGCTGGCAGCCTGTTCCACATATTCTGGGAGTGCTCTATGTTGATCTCTTTCTGGTCAGGGGTGGCGGCGTTTATTGAAGAACTGACAGAGGTAGATATATGCAACAGCCCTGAGCTGACCCTTTTACACTTGAATGATTGGTCTAAAAAGAAATACCACGCTTCTCTGCTTAAACATCTTTTTAATGCTGTCAAAGCCTTTATCACTTCCCTATGGAAACAGTCCCACTTTATCACAATGGTTTAGAAGGGTGAACGACATTATGACGATGGAAGATCTTATCACCAGCCGGGATGGTAGATCGGATACATTCCGTAAAACCTGGTTTTATTGGATACAATATACCACCTACCTTTCAGTCTACAGTGAGGCTGATAATGCCGATGATTTATTTTGAGTAACAAGGCTGTTCTTGAATTTATTGCTATGTGTTCCCTACCATATTATATTTGGCCATTATTCAGGCTGGCCTGCAATGCCATGCCCCTCCTCTCCCTCCCCTTCTTCCTCTATTTCGATTTCTATTTTTCTATTTTTCTATTTCTCTTTTTTTTTTTGTTTTTGTTTATAATCCGAAAACTGACTGTGTTCAGTCATACTGTTTTATCTGTTAATGCTATGTTTGTTATGCGGAAGACGGTAACTATGTTGGTTATCTGTATGTTTTTAATGTTCAAGGCTTGTATGTATGACTGTTCACTGAATAAAAAATAAATTT
>NC_092869.1:14637709-14659201 GCF_032062135.1 Pyxicephalus adspersus
AAAAAAAAAAAAAAAAAAAAAAAAGAACGTCCATCACAATGCGCTATGCTGTCTATGTCTGTTCCATGGTGAATACACGGAAGAAGAAGTCGAAGGAGCTTGGAGGATTTTGAACTGTGTTAAGGACACTATTTGGTGCGCCAGGAAGCGCCTTATCCCCCGGAGGGAGAGGATGTCCATCGAGGACTGCCGAAGACTGGCCCTCAGTCTGCTCAGAGACTATCAACTCATGGATTTTCTGGAAGGACGGCTTAAATTCTTTAGGATTTTAACATTCATTTGTTTGGTTAGGTTTGTCATATAGTGTTTTGTAATACAACTTTCTCGCGAAAAAATGTCAATCCTTAATAAAGGTAAATTGATCAAGATTTTGATACGGACAGAAGTTTAAGCTTAATTGCAAAACTTTACTTTATGATTCTGTAAGTATATAAATATATAGATAGATACCTTCGCCCCAGCCAGTGACGTACCCTGCCTCCCGCAGCACTGGTGTCATTAGGAATCCACATGGGCGACTGTTTTTTTGCCCACATGGATTGAGTCTACGTGAGGCAATCAGCTCTCGGCAGTGGGGGGGAGCCTCACGTGAGCACGAGGGATGCCGTCTGTGTGTCATAAACAGGGGAAAAAGAGAGGAAAGCGACTCTGGCCATGTATGAGATATGTGTTACCTGCAGATCAGCAAGGAGGATGTAGGAGATTGAGGACATGATTTGAGGTAAATCCTTACTGGAAACTGCTGCTTGTAAACGGCAAGTAAGTAATCTATCTCTTTGTCCTATCTAATTTGATTGTGGCGATAAAGATGGTGGATGCCAGGATTGGAATAAGTTAAATACTGTGTGGCGAGTCATATGGCTTAATTAGGAGTAAGCATTCTTTAACTATTGTCAAATATCTGTAGTTTATAGTATGTACACTACATGAATATTCATATATAATATAAAGATAAGAAACATGAGGTGAATACCCCCAAAAAAGGATTAATATAGTTGATTTATTTGTTTTGAAGAAATCCATAGTTATTAACTAATGGATTGGTGTAAGTATAAATGAGGGTTTGCTTTTGCTTTGCTTTTTTTTTTATAAAGGACATTCATGATTTATACAATGATTTGGATGATGTATCAACCTGGACTGGATTTATACACCCACGTGACTGGGTTAAGGAAATTAGATTTGTAGCTACTTTTCGTTTTCTTTTTTTTTGTACTTTTTGCACGTGGTTACACTGTTGAAAATTATGAAGGAATCAACAATGGTGTGCCGAGCACAATAGAAAGTTGGGGGAAAAAGGATAGGAGTTAGAACATATTAGATAATTAACCTGTCATTTTTTTCAATTTTTATTTTTTATAAATTCCGCATCCAAATTCATAGAAAAATACAGCATTTCCTTATATACATAAAATAACAGTTTGATATATCACAGCATACAAATGGCAAATACACATCAACAAAACAATGATTGGACACTGAAGAACTTTTTTATAAACAATACAAAGAACAATCCCACATGTGGCACATATGGGACAACAAAACCAAAACAGAAGGGACGGGGCCAGGGCAGGGGAAGGGGTATGGGATGGCATTATAACAGGGATCTCGTAATACCAATCTGATCAACTATTATAGGTACATATATTAACCTCTGTAGCCATAAGCTTTTAATCCCACCACACATCATCTACCATTTCTTCTGTACACATAGTCAAGAGATAAACTGAAGTGGAGGTGTATTGTATGCAATAAAACCACCTTTTGCCAAACTTGTCTGCTTTTCCATCTCTAGATGTTAACAAATCCTTCATTGCCATAATCTCAATAACTCTCCTATACCATTGGCCCACTGTGGGGGGGGGGGGGGGGGGGGGGGGGGAGGTTTGTTTCCACAGCACTGTGATACAAGCTTTTGAGCAGATGTTTCAATAGTGAATTGTGATACTTTTTTGTTGACATGTGAGACAGATGTAGAAGTGCTAGTTTAGGTCTGTTTCTTATGTTCACAATCGTCAATTCTAGTATAACATCTGCTACCTGAGACCAGAAAGAGTGCAATACAGGACATTCCTAGAATATATGTAAAAGGGTACCACTTCCGACTTATATCTCCATCATTGATTGTTTACATGTGGGTAAATCTGTGCCAAAACAGCTGGTACTCTGTACCAACAGGTAAATAATTTATAATTAAATAAGTGCAGCCTTATGTCCTAGGTACAAAAGTTGTTCCCGTTGCTCTGGAGAGAACGCGATACTTGAATCCCTTTCCCATTTCCTTAGAAATGGTAAAGCTGAGGGCGTCAATTTCTCCAAGAGAAGCTGATATGCATATAACAGAGTCCATCTCATTGGGCCAAATCAACTCTAGGGTCGAAAGTATGCAAGTAATTTGAGTGGGTGGTGGGATAGACCTTAGAAAATGGGTCAATTGTAGATGACGCCAGACATTCAATTCCTGGAGTGAGTCGTCTGTCTGAATGTCTAAAATGTGCTGTCATTTTATTTTTTTCCATATACAAAAGAGTCCTCAATCCTTTTGCTATGGTCATGGTCTGCATTATTACATCCTAAGAAAGAATCGTTCTGTGGGTCTGGTTGATAAAACTAGGGAGCCATTATAATAAGAAATATATTAGATAATAGAATGTATTGGAAATGAAATTATTGTAATGCTGATAAATATTCTGTGATTGTAGGCTGTTTTGTTTCTGAGGAAGCGAACGTTTAATGCTTACTGACAAAATACAGACCAAACATGAATGTAATGATCAGTTTGTGGATTTTATTTATTTTTAATAAAGTTTTAAATAAATAAATGTTTTTATGTTTTTTCTATGAATTGTGTATATGATATTGGTTTAATGCCTTAAAAGTCCCAAGGTCTGCCTACTTGCACCTAAATATACATATGTATATTTTGATTTGGGATGTGGCATATGACATTTTTTGATGAAAAACAGAAATTGTTCTTAAGTATCTAAAAAATATAATTCGATAGATTAATAATATCTAATCTTCACTTGTTGGTTGATCTTGTACACTAATTAAATTATTGTACCTGGTTGGCCATGTTGATATTTTGGAGATTTTCTTAAAAAGGAAAAAAAAGTGAAGAGGAGGATAAGGGTTGTGTAGTTTGTGAAGGAAGGGTTTTAGGCCTAGCTTCTAATTATGTGCCTGATGTATTTTTTACTCCACTAATTGTGTATCTTTTACTTGAGTGAACGTTGATTCTTGTTGCTGTGAATTTACATCCATATTGAGTGAACAAGAATTTTGAATTGGATTTGTAGAATAAACCAATGGGCGGTGTTTGCCACTGTGTCCTTATGTTTGAATGTGCTCTAGGTTCTTTTATATCCCTAATGTGTTCTTAGTGAAGCAATCTATGTTTTTCCTAATGTAGAAGATTGTGAAGAAGTTTCTGATTCAGATTCATCTCCAATCTCTGTATCATCTGTTTGGGATTATATTGCATGGTTTAACAACCTCTATTTGAGTGACACTTTAAATTACCGTACTCTATCTGTAAGCTCTGCCAGTATCAAATGCTTATTAATCTTTAGCATATTATTTCCCATTGAGCTTAACAGATCCTCCTTAATCGCGCAGCTGAAATCTAATCACCTTAGTTGGCAGATTCGCGACCCCTATTGCTCATTATTATGAAGGCAGGAATCCAGCTGGCAGTGAGGAGGCGAGTGTACGAGCGCACTCGACTCCGGACCGTGGGAAACCGCGCTCGCTGTTCGCGCGTACTTTCGCGCTTCCAGCGAGCGCGGATTTCATTGATGAATCAGGGCCATTAGATCTGCTAGAGCTAAGAGTAATAGTTATTGAATTGTAGCATGAAATGCAATTCAAAATTATATACAGGAGGCACTATGCAATTTATATAAAGAGGAGAGCGACCAACTTGCACCGCCACATGCCCGAAATGCAATCTCCCGAAGAGCCCATTGGAGCATGCCCTATGGAGGTGTGCTGTAAGGAGGTGAGGAATTTTGCTGAGTCTTGAAGGTAATTATTTTTGTGCTTTTGTTATGTTTTGTAGATTGTTAGTTTGTTCCACCTGAAAGAAAAGCCCCAATGGATAATCAAAGAGGAGTGGACTCCTATTTGCCCAGCCTGTGATTACATATTGTGAATCTGTGGAAGGAAGAAAAGAAGAAGAGAAGGGAAAGCCAGGCTTTTGTAGGGCAACCAGAGTTAATGAATTCATTGCATATCTTTCACACACCAATTACATACTGTATAATATTTACCAATAATGCATTTATGAATATAGAAACAGTTCATTACTTTTGATTGTGCATGATGCACATATATGTATTGTCAATATTTATGTTTGTTAAAAATCATTTACCCTGTAATACTGTACACATACACCTCATTGGAAACAATATTGACCCTTGCTTTCTACCCTGTAACTCCCTGTGTGACTAGCTATCATCCCATGTCATTTTAAATTCATGTACACTTACACACATCTGCTGTAGTATGTTGAACCTTATATATTTTAATAAGTCTTGCTGATAACGCTTGTTACAATATAGACGACTATCCTCCCTACAACCTTTAATGATATATTATCTCTTAGACATGATAATTATAATGATATGTTATCTCTTTGATACATGATAATTATATGTTACATCTCTGAAATATATGTTTTTATTGCTGCTGCTTAGTACCCCCATATGCTTAAAACATATACAAAGGATTATTTTTACCTCTCTGAAACAAAGATTTATTTGTATATGTCGGTGGAAAAAATATTACCCCTGTAAATAGCTAGACTAAATTTCAGTAAATCAACAGTTAATTTTTAGCAACCAAACAGTTAATCTTCAGCAAACAAACAGTTAACACAAACATCACTCACATAATTAAACACAAGTAAGGGCGGAAGCCACTACATCTCATAATCTGGGATACACAACAATAGTAAGGGCGGAAGCACCAAAACAGGAAACACACACAGAGTGTGGAACTAGGGACACACACACACACACGCACGCACGCGCGCACGCTTCTATCACACGATTCGCTCCACTGGGACATCTGGAAACACCATTCGGTAACGCCATTTTGGTGCCATCTCGTGTCCGAATTTGATAATTGGATCATAACATCTTCAATATAAATTTTATATCTAGAAGTAACACCAACAATTATTTTTAGTAAATCAATGTCCTACTAATACTTGCTACATTATCTTTATTAACACTATCCTCTTTCAAGTTACAGTATGGCTACTAGCCAGCTAATTAATACATAAGCCAAACCACACTATAAATATCAGTTGTGCTCACACAGTTTTATTTCTATTAAAATAGTCATTCATACTTACCCATGCTCTGCATTCTACTCTCTCCAAACCACAGTACGTCCAAATTGATATCCGTCTCACTATCAAATCAATTACAAGTAGCAATTCGGTATCACAAGGATCTTAATGCGGTAAAAAGCCCCAGCAATAATACTAAGTAAGTCTTGTTTGGTTTCTTCTTTTTTAATGATTAATTGTAAACATAAGTCTAATGTTCAGTCAATGCATATATGTGGATACCTAGTATGATACTAAACGATATTGCTATTTCTTTTGAGAAACTAGTGGTTATATGTTAGCCTAGGATTCATTTATAGAGACACAGCTCCTAATATTTTAAATTATGTTGTTGGAACAATAAAATTTTGTGTTTTTAAATATAACTCTGGTTGCCCTTCAAAAGCCTGGCTTTCCCTCCCTCCTCTTCTTTTCTTCCTTCCACAGACCTACAATATGTTTTGTAGATGATTGAATTATGTTGAAACTAGTTTTACTCTTCTTATCAGTAAACTAACGTCCGCTCCCCCCTTTTTGCCTTGAAACTCTACCTTTCCTCCCTACGGCCATTTATCTGTTACGTTGACAAAAATATCTTGTTCTAAGAGAACCACAAGGACATTTGTCATGTCTGCTAGTTGTCTGTAGTCATGTGATCATGAACTGATCATGCCTTTGAACTGTTATATAAACTGTGTGCAAACAATAAAGTTTTGAGAGTGATCTAACCACACATTGAGTTGTGTGTTACCAGCGCTGTAAACAGAAGCTATCAGAAAGAGGAGAAAGAGGGACAATTGATCCGGGATCAATAAGAGATCGCCTTAACATGTCCAATGATACAAAATGTTTGGAACTTTACACTTGCTTTCATGACTAAAGTCACAGGTCACACTAGACCTATCTCACCCTTTTTTGCCCTTTTCCACTTGCAAACATCAAACAAAATTCTAGGCTCACTCCCAATCTCTCTATTGAAATTTGAGCACTTACATTTTTTAATAGCCAAAAGACATATTATGCAAAACTGGTTTTACCCCCTCCCTCCATACATCAATTAAAACTAGTACTACACCATCTGATGCTAATCGATAATATAGAAAGCAAGTCAACATATTGAACAACGCATATCCAGGTTGGCACCTTGATGATTTTTCTGCTGAAAATTTTGAAGAGACCCTTCTTCCACCTCAGGTGGGAGAAATATTTGAAGCTTTTATTACCTCTTTATGGTACACTTACACAGGGGGGCGCAACACAAAATAATCAGCCACCCACCACTCCTTCCCCTTACAAATCCCACACAATTTCAATTAGCTTTCCACACCCCATCTTCTCTTCCAAGTCGACCTTACCCCAATGTCCCCTCCCCCATTCCACACCTCACCTATTACTACTTTGCTTTGTTAACTGTTAGAATATTGTTTGATGATGCATTTGCCAGACTAGTATCCACCCCCACCCGTTTGTGTTCACTGTCCCCCACCCTCGTAAAAAATGAAAAAATGAGGTATAAGCAGAAGAAACTTGTTTGTAATGTTTTTCTCTTTATTATTGGAATGTTCTCACATTTAGATAACATTGACATGATAGATATTGTTTATCATGTAATAACTCATAGCATGCAAGTACCATTCCTAAAGGTATTATGAAGAGACCCTCAATATCTTTACAGATCAGATCAAATCTTTTGGCCTCCAATAAAGATTATTAAAAAAAGACCACAATCTCTGTTTTAGTTATAAACCCATTTTCCTCCTGAATGTTGTTGTTAAATTTTACTGTTAATTCTTGCTTCTCAATGTTTGTCTTTTTTGCACCACTTGATCCATACAGACCAGGTGGGATTGGTACCAACAAGAGACAAGACTTCTAAAACTTTGGACATAGATTATGCTGCTCAATCTGGGGTATTGCCTGCCCACTCTCCCAAGCCTGAACCATCTTGACCATGATGATTATTGCTTGTTGCCAGACACAACAGATCATCTTGACCTTGATCTTCAACTGATGCCTGTCTTGACCCTGGCCAGGGAGTCTCTACACCTTCAGCTGTCACCAGACCAATCTTTTACCCAATCACTGGCTTTCCCTACATCAAAGCTATCTGTTACCTGCTCATGTCTGCAAAGCAGTCCAATGGCCCTTAGGGATAAGGTGCTGTGGTAAAGTCCAGAAGACATTTAAACTCTGTGCCCCAGATAATCTTGTGCCACTTGCCAGGGGACGTAGCCCTTAAAATATGTCAGGGTTGTCTTTTATCGTCCCTCATTTTTATTCTAACTTTAGAATCATTCCTACATCATGGTATGGCAAACCCCAATATTATTGATGTATCCCTATCTGGTCAGGACTAATAAGTAGTAACCTTTGTAGATATTCTCCTATTTTATCTTTGATCTACTAAATTTTCCATTTCCCATCCTATAACTGACCTTCAATGTTTTGGGAGTCTTCCACAGTTTCAAATTATTTCTCAAATGTCAGAGGCTCTTCATATCTCGGCCCCACCCATGCTTGAAATGTGCTGCTTTCTATTACATTGTGTCACAGAGTCAATTTCTTATTTGAGGACTCATACTGTATAAACAGGGGACTTATTTAAAGTTTAAGAACTTAAATTTGATCCCCCATACATATGATACAAAATTATGTTATGTCCTAGTCAAGGGATGCTGTCCTGGCTTGGGGACTGCAAAATTTTAGGATGACCATCCTACCTAAATTACTGTAACTCCTCCGAGCCCTGCCTTTATCTTTATCCCTCAAGCTTTCTTTAGAATCCTTAGATCACGTTTACTGCAATTCATCTGTATGTATAAACTGGCTAAGCTACAGTTTATTACATGGAGACATACCCTAATGGAATATTTGACTGGTGTGGATACTCAACAGTGGGTTTATACCCAGCAGGCCTCTTTGACTACTCCACTTATGGCCATCCCATCCAGCTATAAGTGTCACCATTTACATTTTTTAAAAAAGGTGCTCCTACAATTTAATTTTATTGGAAACCTGAACTTTGTCCCTGTCCTAAGGCATCCTGATCTTTTTTTCTTCACTTGATCAGATGCCCTGCCCTAGCAGAGATGAAGGAGGATTCTTTTAATGATCTGTTGGAATTCTGGAAAACTCCCCAACATTATCACTTCTTCACCTCCAGCTCCTAATCCAGGGAATTACTATCCTCTAAAAAACCTGATTTGAATATATGTAGGCTATATGTGCGTTCAAAACTTTAGTCAGAGTTGGTCGCATGTGATATTGTGCCCACCTTATTTACTAAATGGGAAGGACCATAAGGCTTCATAAAACTCTTGATCACATTCATAATATACACTTTATTTTTCAGTAAACCTTGATTAGTTATTACTGATACTGAAACTCTTACTGAGATAATGAGATTGCATAACATTACATAACACTTATCCTGGGGTTTCTGATCGATGTTTGTACTGTATCACAGACCCAGGTTCACTTTTTCATATTACTTGGGACTGGCCATAAATACGACCCTTCTGTGAAAAGGTTAAATTAATAGCAGATAAATTTACTGATGTAATTTTTTTAAACCTTTATTGATGTAAAGAGTCCTTTTTGAGACTAGGTTTCTTCTTTTGTATCACAATGATATAGGTTGCAAAACATACCAAAAGTTTTATTTATGGAGGAGGTGTGGCTAGCCGATGGCCGCGTGAGACGTGTACCATCCACGCTCCGTCCAGCCTAGGGGGAATCCAGCTAATATCAGCGCCATCGGCGCCTTGTACTTACCTCAGATGGGGCCTAAAACGAAGGGGAATTAGAAGACGAAGGAAGTGGGCAGGTCCGGGGCCCCGAATTGAATCGGCGGCTTTTATACTCCAGGCGAGCGGGCCGCACAAGAACAGGCCCTGAAGCTGTGGAATCCTGCTCCTCATTAAGCAGGATTTAAGCTCCTGTATTGGGGGTTTGGAGGCTAGCTGTAAAGTTGAATTTCAAGCTATTCAAAAATTCTTGCAGCAGGTGACCATCACCACTACTATACTGCAATCTACCTGTGCTGAGCTTACTACTCAGGTGTCCTCCCATGGTGAAATATAGGAGGGCCATGAAGCGCAAATTGCATCGCTCTTTTTGTTACATAATGATATAGAAAACCGCAACTGCCGGAACAACATTCGTATCGGGGCTGGCAGAATCTCTTTCTAATTCAGAATTGGCCTCTGCAGTAAGCACTATTTTTGCCAAGTTACTGAATGTACCATTGGATGTGAATTTAGAAAATGACCGTGTACACAGGACCCTCGGCCCACGTAGTAAAGATGCCCAACGTCCAAGAGATGTAATTTGTAGAATTAATTTCTAGCGCACTAAAGAGGACATTATGAGAAAAGCTAGGGAGGCTGCTTCTATTGAATATGCTGGGGCGAGCATTCAACATTTGGACTTCCGCAGGGCTCTTAAACCACTATTGCAAGTACTGAAAGAAAGGAATATCCCTTTTCATCTTATTATTTTTAAAAGGGGGGGGGAAGAATCACGTTTTTCGCCAGCCATCTGATCTACCCCAACTTTTTGAAAATCTGCACTTACCTCTTTTGGTGCTCCTGGATTGGCTCTCTGTGATGGCTACTCCATACTGAAGTCCTCATTTACTATCTTCTTCACCAGCAACGCAACCACCTCCATCTCCTTCCTCTCTGGTGACAGCTCCTGGCACTTCTTCATCCACGTAAGGAACTTTGTTGGCGGTCCATATCTTCTGAATTTATTGTTCATTTCCTGGACATTGGAGACCGAACAGAGTACACCTACTGTTTCCAGTTTTGCTAATATTTTGGAGATGTTTAATATTAAATCTTCATTTACTTTTTTTTCACCTTTTTGCATATGTCTGGGTGTCCTGCCTTTGTTTTGACACCGATGATCTACTGTAGAGCCTATTTACAAGCAAGAAAACCCACCTCTCCTCCTTCTTCCCTTTTTCTTGTGATATATGCGCAAGGATACGTAGGGATACTCTTGTTTCCCAGAGTGGACTTCTGATGTCATTACTCCTACTTCTTGCAACCTGGACTGGTAATATAAAAGTTTATTTTTGTTAAGTACTGGAGGTCCTCCAGTTTATATATCTTGCATAGTTGATGTTCTATTTACCCTCTTTGTAATATGTTTACTGTCAGGGGGGTTTGGTTTTCCTACTCATACAGGTATTAATGTTGTTGCTGCTGTTAATTACTATACAGTTTTAAAGGGTTTCTCAATGTAATGTGAAATGTATTTCCCCATGTTTTAGGTATGTGGGGTTCCCCTGGGGCGGGACTGGACAGGTCCAGCTATGGGCTGACACTTCCCCCGCATAGGCCTACCGTCCATAGTTGACGGAGTTTTGGGATACACTTTCATAAAATGATATATCAATATGGGGACAAATGCGGGAGACTGTTATCTAGGGGACTTCACCCACAAGCACCTATCACCTATGTCCCATCAATTCATACTGTTTAGAGAAATTCAACATTTATCCCTCAAGACATATTGCAAATATTCCATAAATATTACAGGGACCTAAATCAACTCCAATCGAACCTTGTCACTCCCACTGCTCCCCAAAATTATATAGATGAGACACCTCTTACATTATTAGAACCGGAGGTGGTGTCATCCTTAGAATCCCCTTTCACAGAGGAGAAGGAAGCTCCGGGCATCAAATCCACTCTGGCAGGGAAGAGCTCTGGCCCAGATTGGTTTACCTCTAAGTTCTACAAACTTCATCCTCTTAATCGTCGTTTTTTTGATGAAGGTGTTCTCTATTTCTGACGATACACCCTTTCCAGCACAAAGTTTGGAGGCCCATGCTACAATTCTTCCTAAACCTGGAAAGGACCACACATTGTGCTCCAACTACAGACCCATTTCCCTTATCAACGTTGATGTTAAATTGTTCTCTAAGATTATCGCCAATAGACTCACTAAACATATGCCCTTTTTATTACATAAAGACCAGGTGGGATTTATCCAGGGGCGAGAGGCGAGGGATAGCACCCTCAAAACTATTCTCCTAATCCAGCATGCCAAGGCGTCCAAGGTCCCCATAGGCCTTCTCTCCGTTGATGCTGAAAAGGCATTTGACAGGGTCAATTGGTCCTTCATATATGCAGCCCTACGTCAGGTGGACCTAGGTACTGGCATGATTTCAAGGATAGCAGCCTTATACGGGTCACCGTCAGCTAGGGTAAGGGTCAGTGGTTCTTTATCTGAATCTTTTCGGATATTAAATGGTACCAGGCAGGGTTGCCCGTTATCACCCTTGGTATACGCTCTGGTTATGGAACATCTAGCTGTGGCTTTACGAAATAACCCAGATATTAGAGGGGTTCAAGTGGGTGAGTGTCACTACAAATTATCTCTATATGCTGATGATCTCGTGTTATATATCACCTCCCTGCATATTACCAACCCCTCTGTATTTCAAGAATTTTAGAAATTTACTACCTTTAGCAATTTTAAAGTTAGTTTGTCTAAATCCGAAGTACTCAATGTATCTTTGAATGCTGCACAGGCAGCCTCCATTAGTGTAAACACTTCCTTTAGAATATGTGAAGAAGCAATTAAATACTTAGGCATAATTATTACCTCAGACCCCTCCAAATTGTTTTCCCATAACTACACCCCATTAGTGCAGTAAATTGCACTCTGATATACAGAAATATAATTCCTTACCCCTTTCTTGGTTTGCAAGGATTAACACGTTAAAAATGGAAGTTTTGCCTCGTCTATTATACACGTTTCAATCTGTACCTATTTACCTACCCACTTCATATGTATGGAAAATCCTTTCCCTTTTCAGATCCTTTTTGTGGAAAGCTGGGCATTCTTGCAAAGCTTATCGTATTTTGGCAAAAGCTAAACAGATGGGTGGGGGTCCCAGATATAATCCTGTACTATAGGGCCTTAGTACTTGTCCGATTGGTTGATTGGTTCCACAATAAAGAAAGGAAGAGCTGGGTCCTCCTAGAGGAATCCCTCTCCCCAGTGGGTTTAAGTTCCCTCTCATGGATAGATCGCCAGCTCCTTGGCACAAACACGTCTATACCCGGTACAATCCATACAGCAGATTTTCTGATCTGGTCAGCCACCTAACACCATTACCTAGGTGACATTCTGCACAATGGCCGTATCCCACCCATGTCTTCCCTCCATCCACAGATAACAAATAGGATGTCCTCCTGATTAGCATATAGGCAAATACACTCCTACATCTCTACGTTACCACCAAGATCTTGTCTCGGTGGTAACTCAGCGCAGTGGATCACCACCGTATATTCCCAGCACACTCAGACAGATGTTGGCATTGCCTTACCCAGAGGGGCTCCATGTTACATGTATGGTGGGAGTGCCCAGCCATCTGCCGTTTCTGGGAAACCATTATTAAGTTGTTTAATGAATGTGTGGGCTCTGATGTCCCAGAGTGACTCTTCTGTCTATGATCCCAGGTTCTAATAAATCCACCAAACGCGATGTGCCATATCACTTTCTTACCACTGCCAGGGTTCTTATACCTAGGTATAGGAAGCAGGTGACGACTCAGTCTATTAAAGATTGGTTCACGTAAATTGAAAAAATCTGCCACCTGGAACAATTAGTAGCAGAGGGAGATGACAGGCTGGAACAGTTTAAGATGACTTGGATGGCCTGGGAATGGTTTAGATTCCCCCCAATTTCGTATTTATCTCATGTAATTAGTGATTTATTTGTCTTAGGGCCTACTGGTAACATGTGCATTGTACCTAGAGACATGAACTTGCCTCGTCCGGTAATTTAATCCCCCCCCCTTCCTTTCCCCTACTCCTATTACCTGGGCTTGTTTGTTTGTGTTGTGATGATTTGTATATGGGTACCAATTGTATTTCTATATTGGCATCTCTGTATTATACTTCCTATATTTATGGCACATGAGCGGTGCAGCACTGGTGGCTCACTGCCCATGCACGAGTAGTTGTTAGGGGCACCATAAGGGCCCCCTGCCCGTTATGATTATTCTTCTATGATTTATGTTTCTGTATGCCATGACTATAAGAACAGTTCATGTACTTGCTTGGTTCCATTGTCTTGGTGTTGTCTTTGTATTTTGTATGGTTTTTTTTGCCTAAAATCAACAAAACTATATTTTACAAAAAAAGTTTTGTTTATTTAATTTCTAAATCAAGCCAATAATGCATCTAATCTAATGCATCTATTGGATGTAGCAAGGTTTGTTTTCCCATATTATGGTGCCAGTTGGGGACCTTATGATGGCACAATAATTTTCCAGAATTCATGATATTAGATTAATGTCATCCTAAATATTTAATACTTTCTCAGACTGCAAAAGAATGAGCAGTTAAAGGAATGAAAATAGAGATATTCGACACACACCATGGTCCTCCTCATCTGTGAAAGTCAGGCCATGATGTGTATCCAGGTAAAGACCAATAGAATTTTCTTAATTTAGCAAAGATTGATTGGAGGAAGGTAGGACTCATTTTTCCAAAACAAATTCTCATTCATTCTCAATGTGTTGAAATAGCAGTGAGGCTGGTGCAGCATTTGTAAAGCACATCGCTTTAATTTATGAAAGTGTATTCTTTTTTTTTTTAAGCTCAGCATGAATACACTGCTCTGCATTACAACCCAACAACACACTAAATCTTTTATTGTTATGCAGAGGCGTTTATGCATCCAAGGATCATTGTCAGTTTCTTCTAGGTTTAACCATAAAGTAACTTTAAAGGTTGTGTTGTACTTTATCAATAATGAATAATGTCCCTGAAATTTATTACAGTAATATGTGTTGCCAAGCCTAGTATTGTATAAATGTATAATAGAAGAAGACAAAAAAGAACCAAAGTCAGGGTGAGGCGGCAAACAGGCAAGTCCAAGGGTAAGAAACAAGGTCCGGTACACAGTAAAGCAAACAGAGGAAACACCTTTGCACTAGGAGTTACACAGGGTAAAACCTTGAGATTGCTCAGGCAACTTCCTGTAGTAGGAGGTGCCTTTAAATACCTGCAGAGATCCAGCCACAGGCTGTAGAAGGCGTGTATGTGTTACCTTATAGATTTAAGAGACACACCCACGCCAGCTCAAACACCAGAGCAAGTTTCCAGCAGGAAGGAAACTCTGGCATGGAACACAGGTAGTGGGGTTACTCTACCTGAAAGATAGGACCCAGCGCCTGTGCCTGCAATTAGGAGCAGCGGCGCCGGCACGACCTGCAGTGCTAACAGCTGTGCTAACACTTTTTGTAACCTTTAAACTCATTTTATTTGGGTTATGTAATTAACTACATACATAGTTACAAAGTAGGTTAGGTTGAAAAAAGACATAAGTCCATGAAGTTGAACCACTAAGGAAATAAACATTTTCCAGATATAAAACACCATAAGACATAGTTGGTCCAGATGAAGGCAAAAAAAACGCTGCTAGAATTTGCTTCAACAGGGAAAAAAATTCCTTCCTGATTCCATGAGGTGATCGGATGTTCCCTGGATCAACAGTCACTTTTATTTTTACTTTAAAGCCTTAATACCCAGTTATATTCTGTGCTTCTAGAAAAACATCCAGTTTTTCATTTAAAGCAAACTATAGTAGTTGCTGAAACTACTTCCTGAGGGAACTGATTTCACATTTTCACAGACCTTACAGTGAAGAATCCCTTCCTTATCCAGAGCCTAAACTTCTTTTCCTCCAGACACAAAGAGTGCCCTCTTGTTCTTTGTAATGATCTCAAAGTGAAAAATAATATATGGACCATTTATATATTTATACAGGGTGATCATATCACCCCTCAAAGTCTCTTCTCAAGGGAGAATAGATTCAGTTCAGCTAATCTCTCCTCATAGCTGAGCTCCTCCATTCCTTTTATTAGTTTAGTTGTCCTTCTCTGCACTCTCTCCAATTCCACAATGTCCTTTTTGTGAAATGGTGGCCAAAACTGGACTGCATATTCCAGATGTGGTTTGACCAATGCTTTGTACAGGGGCAGGATAATGTCTCCATCTCTGCAGTCTATACCTCTTTTATTATAAGAAAGAACCTTACTAGCTTTAGATATTGCACATTAGCATTGCATGCTGTTATTAAGTCTATGATCTACCAGAACCCTCAAATCATTTTCCATTTCTGACTCCCCCAAATGTATTCCCCCTAGACAGTATGAAGCATGCATGTTGTTAGCTCCTAAGTGCAAAATTTTACATTTATCTATATTAAATGCAATCTGCCACTTGGCTGCCCAATCAAACAGTACATCCAGGTCTGCTTGTAGATTATAGACATCCTGTATGGACTTCCATTCCATTACATAGTTTGGTGTCATCTGCAAACACAGAAATGGTACTTTTAATCCCAAACTCTATATCATTTATAAATATGTTAAACAGTAAAGGTCCCAACACTGAACCCTGGGGTACACCACTAATAACCTTAGACCATTCAGAGTATGAATCATTAATTACAACTCTATGGATGCGATCCTTAAGCCAGTTCTCTATCCATTTACAGATTGACTTTTCTAAACCTATCGACCCTAACTTGCATATTAACCGTCTGTGGGGTACAGTGTCGAATGCTTTAGCATTTGGCCTAGAGTGTCCTGGAAGGAAAGGGGGGGCCAGGCAGATTGAAAATGGCTCTGGAGCACCTGGCCAATGATAAAAGGGGGGGAGCCAGGGGGAAGGTTGCAGCCTGAGGCCAGGTGGGTCAGCTGCAAAGGCTGTGAAAAGCATGTGAGCTGGGAGTAAGTCTTCCACAGTTTAGATCTGGTGAGCCAGAGTTGGGAGGCAAACTTTTGTGTTTTTTTGTCATGTTCTGAATCATATTGGTCCCCTGTGAGGGGAAAACCCTGGATTTTCTTTGTGTTTTTTTTTAAATAAATATAGGCAAAGCACCCTGAAATTCAAAATAAGTTTCAAATAGTCTCCCAACTGCAGTGAGTGCATTTGGTGCTAATTTCCCACATGTCATACAGCTGTTCCACAGAACAGAATCATCCGTATACATATATACGTATATCTGTATATAAAACATGAAACCATATTTAACAATTACTGTAAACATGACAACAATTTCAATTAAAAAATTATTTACATAGTGTCATTTATTATGAGTTTATTTTGCTTTCTAAATACCTAATAGAAGAGCCTAATGTAAGTTCTGGACAGTTCCCCCCTTCAAGAACACCCTGTCCACCAGGATATGCACAAAAATTATGGGGAAAACAATAATCCAGAAAAAAATCATAGATTGCTACAGAACAGTATCAAATGGTCCTAAACACAAATGGGTAGTTGGTAAAAAAATAGGGGAAAAAAAGGGGGGGGGGGGGAGAAGAGGATAGAGCAATTGGTCCTGCATATACCTATGGCTGCATACACATGTTAAATGTTCATTGCTGGAAAAAAATCATTTTCATAACAGATGAACTAATGATGCCTGTACACACAACCCTGTTGTGTTCTAAAGGGAGCAAAGGGGGGAGGAAGAGCAAGCCAAGGCTAAGAAAGGTAAAAAGACTCTTAAAGATTTAAAACTTTGTTTTGTATGTAAAGAGTGGGGGAGCAAAGCAATTCTTTCTTGATCTGTAAAGGTGTTTAGAATAAAAGTGAACCACCTTGTCCATAGGGTTTTATATCTGGGATAGGTTTATTTCCCTAGTGGTTGAAATTGATAGACTTATGTCTTTTTTCAAGCTGACTTACTATGTAACTAGTGATAAATAGTGTTGGTCAAATAGCTCACTATTCAATTCGACCACTATTCGGTCGAATAGAGCAAAATTATTCGGGTGAACGAACATCGAGTTCAAACTCCATTAAAGTCAATGGGGGAAAAATTCGGGTTGTTTTTCTTTCTGTGTAGAGCTTCCACATCCTATAAATACATTAAAAAAGACATGTCAAGACTCCCCCAGCTCTGTACAAGTAAAAAAAAAAAAATAAGGAAGGCTTTTATATGTTGTTGTCAAGACCATTTTATAGGGCGAACATGTGGTTAAGGTAACATGCCGGATTTTATCCGAGTAGAGGCAGAGAGGGCCACAAGGGGGTTCCTCTGGTCAAAAAATGATCCACCAGGTTTCACCGCTCCATTACAAGCTATACACAGGCTTTAGAGTACAGGCAGAGGTCCCTAAGGGGGTCTTTCAGTCAAAAAATTAGCCAGTTACACAGCTCTGTTATAAGTTAGAACTGACAGGTGGCAGCAGCAGGAGGAGGAGGTGGTGGGCATTGAGACGGAGTGGGGACCGCATTGGTAACTGGCATCTAGAGCTAGGTGTAGTGCATCATCAATGCTAACTAGACATCTGTAATACCATTTTTAAGAATGGAGTACTGACAGGTTGCAGCAGCAATACCAGGAGGAGGAGGTGGTGGGCCCTAAGACCGAGCGTGGACAGAATTGGTAACTGGCATCTAGAGCTGGGTACTGGGCAGGCAGCAGCAGTAACAGCATGAGGAGGAGGCGGTGGGCCCTAAGACGGAGCAAAGACGGCATTAGAGGGTGACGCCATCACCTATGTGGACAGTGTAGAAGCTGTAGCTATTGGAGACATGAATGGATGAACGAGATTCCAATCTGTCCCTACCTACTATGTAGCGAAACCACATGAAAGGGAACTGGCTTGGTGGAAAGAAGACCCTGTTTAGCTTGAGTCTAGTCTGGAACTGCCCACTGCCTCCTCTTATGCTGTTACTGCTGCCTCCTGCCCAGCACCCAGCTCTAGATGCCAGTTACCAATGCAGTCCATGCTTCTTCTCAGAGACCATGCCTCCTCTTCCTGCTGTTCCTGCTGCACGCCCCAGGCTTGATCAATATGAGCCATCAGGATGCAGGTATACTTCCGATGAGCCAGCTGATTTGAGTGGGTGGCATCTTTAACCCTGGAGCGCTGCTCGAAGCGAAAGTGGAAGTGCATGTCAATCACATCAAATTGGTTCAAATCTGCCAGAGTGGTGCTGTAGAAATTGCCTTCTATGATGTCCCAGCGCAACATTAGAAATTGAGTACTCTAGCACTTCACCAGCTTTGAATCCAACAGGCATGGCCATGTTCCATATCACCAGACATTCTGTGCTCAGCACCTCCGTGAACCCAATCAACAGGTGGTCCAGGTTGGTTTTGTACATTTCCAGTGATTGCTCATGATACCTGATAACATCCCATATACACGAGTTGATGATGACGACATTGGGCTGAGGTCCCTGTTCGAGGTCAGCCCGCTCCCTATGTACCCTGAAGAGACACAAGTCAGGAAATAGAACCGTACAAGGTGGTGGTCAGTTCTGTAATGACGCACTTTGCAGTAAGTTATGCCATTCTGCATTTCACCCAGATCCCCAGATCCCCCTAGATCATTTGCAAATGACATCTCACCTGTCTCTTTCAGCTGGTTCTCAGTCCGAAACTCATCGTTCTGCAGTATTTTCACAAGATCTTTGTTGACGGATCTTTGAATGGAGTTTTCCAGGATGGCCACATACTTGTTGTGGAGAAGTTCCCGGACGTCTGCTGAGCTGAATAACTTCATGGCTCAATGTGGTCATCCAGGACCTCTCCGTTCCTGTTACACATACCGGTGTCTTACTTCCCAGTTCCGGGGTAACATACACAGAAATTCAGTCTGATAAAGGGGCGTACCGATGGATGAAGCAGAAGACGTGGCCTTCTACATTCAATCACAAATTTCAGATTACACACTTGCATTATACACTTCGGGGTGTCATTAAAGATGCACTACACCCAGCTTTAGATGCCAGTTACTAATGCCGTCCACACTCCATCTCAGGGCCTGCTATCTAGTGAAAGCACATGAAAGGGAAAGGGCTTGGCGGAATCAGCGGGGAAAGAAGATCCTGTTGATCTTGAATCTAGTCTGGCATCTAGAGCTGGGTACTGGGCAATGGTCATGCGGCAGCAGTAAGAGCAGGAAGAGTAGGCGATGGACCCTGAGAAGTGTGGATGGCATTGTTACCTGGCATCTAGAGCTGGGTACTAGGAGGAGGAGGCGGTGGGCCCTGAGACGGAGCAAGGACGGCATTAGTGGTTGAGGACATCACCTATATGGACAGTGTAGAAGCTGTAGCTACTGGAGACATTGCTGTGTAGGGGACTTCCTTTTCCTATCTGCTTGCTGTAAATTTGTAAAATGCGGCATGGACAGCATTGTTAACTGGCATCTACAGCTCGCTACTGGGCAGGAGGCGGCAGTAACAGCAGGAGGAAAAGGTGGTGGGCCCTGAGACAGAGTCTGGACAGCATTTGTAACTGGCATCTAGAGCTGGGTACTTGGCAGGCAGCAGCGGTAACAGCAGGAGGAAGAGGTGGTGGGCCCTGAGACAGAGTCTGGACAGCATTTGTAACCAGCATCTAGAGCTGGGTACTGGGCAGGCAGCAGCAGTAACAGCATGAGGAGGAAGTGGTAAGCCCTGAGACGGATCAAGGACGGCATTAAAGATTGAAGCCATCACCTACGTAGACAGTGTAGAAGCTGTGGCTACTGGAGACATTGCTGTGTAGGGAACTGCATTTTCCTATCTGCTAGCTGTAACTTTGAAAAATGGAGAGTATTGTTAACTGGCATCTACAGCTGGGTACTGGGTACTGGGCAGGCGGCAGCAGTAACAGCAGGATGAAGAGGTGGTAGGCTCTGAGACAAAGTGTGGATGGCATTAGTAACTGGCATCTAGAGTTGGGTACTGGGCAAGCAGCAGCAGTAACAGCAGGAGGAGGAGGCGGTGGGCTCTGAGACCAAGTGTGGACAATATTAGTAATTGGCATCTAGAGTTGGGTACCGGGCAGGGGGTAGCAGTAACAGCAGGAGGAGGAGGCGGTGGGCTCTGAGACCAAGTGTGGACGGCAATAGTATCTGGCATCTAGAGTTAGGTACTGGGCAGGCAGCAGCATCAGTTACAGCAGGAGGAGGAGGCTGTGGGCTCTCAGACTAAGTGTGGACGACATTAGTAACTGCCATCCAGATTTGGTTACTGAGCAGGCAGCAGCAGTAACAGCAGGAGAAGGAGGCGGTGGGCTCTCAGACGAAGTGTGGACGGCATTAGTATCTGGCATCTAAAGTTGAGTACTGGGTAGCAGCAGCATCAGTAACAGGAAAAGGAGGAGGCGGTGGGCACTGAGACCAAGTGTGGACAGCAATAGTATCTTGCATCTAGAGTTGGGTACTGGGCAGGCGACAGCATTAGTCACAGCAGGAGGAGGAGGCGGTGGGCTCTGAGACCAAGTGTGGATGGCATTAGTATCTGGCATCTACAGTTGGATACTGGGCAGGCTGCAGCATCAGTTACAGCAGGAGGAGGAGGCGGTGGGCTCTGAGACCAAGTGTGGATGGCATCAGTATCTGGCATCTAGTTAGGTACTGGGCAGACGGCAGCATCAGTTACAGCAGCAGGAGGAGGAGGCGGTGGGCTCTGAGACAGAGCATGGACGGCATTAGTATCTTGCATCTCAAGTTGGGTACTGGGCAGGCGGCAGCATCAGTAACAGCAGGAGGAGGAGGCGGTGGGCTCTGAGACCAAGTGTGGACGGCAATAGTATCTGGCATCTAGAGTTGGGTACTGGGCAGGCGGCAGCATCAGTTACAGCAGGAGGAGGAGGCGGTGGGCTCTGAGACCAAGTGTGGACAGCATTAGTATCTTGCATCTACAGTTTGGTACTGGGCAGGCGGCAGCATCAGTAACAGCAGGAGGAGGAGGCGGTGGGCCCTGTAATGGAGCAAGGACCGCATTAGAGGTTGAGGCCATCACCTCTATGGACAGTGTAGAAGCTGTAGCTATTGGAGACATGAATGGATGAACGAAATTCACACTGTCCCTACCTACTATTTAGTGAAACCACATAAAAGAAAACGGGCTTGGTGGAATCAGCGGGGAAATACATACCGTATTTTTTGCAGTATAAGACGCACTTTTTCTTCCCCAAAACTGGGGGGGGGAAAGTTAGTGCGTCCTATACGACAAAGGTGTGATTAAATACCTAAAATAATATACTCACCCGATACCCGATCCTGCGTGTGTCTCTGGCTGCAGCAGCATCTGTCTCCTCTTCTCTCTGGCAGCAGCGTGTGTCTTCTGTCTGTAAAGCAGAGCGAAAGAAGCCGGCACAGCGCCACCTGCTGTTCC
>NC_092869.1:14660042-14660707 GCF_032062135.1 Pyxicephalus adspersus
TAACACATTTGTCGTATAGGACGCACTAACTTTTCCCCCTCAGTTTTGGGGAAGAAAAAGTGCGTCTTATATGGCAAAAAATACGGTACATTTTTATGGGTTTTAGGATAGATATCAAGTGCTATCAGAATTAAATATCTTTATTGTTTGGAGAGAAATACATACATTTTTATGGCTTTGGGGATAAAGTGGGATCAAAATAAAATATCTGCATTTTTTATAGAGAAATATATAATTTTTTATGGCCTTTTGGATAGATACCAAGTTCTATCAGAATTAAATATCTGTTTTGTTTGGAGAGAAATACATACATTTTTATGGCTTTGGGGATATATAGCAAAGTGAGATCAGACATAAATATCTGTATTTTATGTGGAGAAATATAGAATTTTTTATAGTCTTTTGATAGATACCAAATGCCTGATTCATCAATGAAATGCGTGTACGCTTGATGTGCGTACGTACGCGCCGGTCAACAAACTCTATTAGTGGGAGTCGGTCCCGAGTTCTAGTGAACTTGCCTGCCGGTTTCCTGCAAAGATCTCGAATATGCCAATTAAGGCGATTAATTTTCAGATGCGAGATTCAGAAGGAGATAATAACCTCAATGGTGAGGTGATAGCAATTGATTAGCACACACCTGCACCCTGTTCTGTGCGCATCTC
>NC_092869.1:14661258-14670434 GCF_032062135.1 Pyxicephalus adspersus
CTTCATGATTGTTAGTTTCATCTGTTGCTGCATTGTTTTTGTGCCTGGTTTGTATTGACAGTTTCTGCACTTTAGCAATTCTTCAACACTGTGTTGTCATTTTTTCCACAAGTATTGAGTACAAATGTCTGCATGGTTTCCACACCAAACTCCTATTGACCCCCCTTGTTTGCCTTTGTCACATATTGGTATTTGAATGTATTATGTACATAGCCCTTTTCTGAATAAATTGTCATAATTTTATTTCTTTTTTTTGTTTGTTTTTTTTTATAGTCTGACATTTGCACTCATGTTGATTTGCCCCTACACAACTCCTCTGATTATTAGTGGTAGTGTTGTAGGTTTGTCATTGTGCTGTGCTGCCTGATTTTAGCACTATTGTATACAAGCACACTTCCACTTGCTGTCCAAACTGGTTGTCAAATAGTTGTCCAGCTGAGTTGCAGACTCATTCTAACACACCTGATGGTGATGGAAGGAGGTCAAGGTTGCCAAGCACAACATCAAAGCACATTGATTGCCAAGCTCACGAGCAGGGTAAAGCACTCTTACATACCAGATAGTATGCTTCATTTATGTGTTTACATGATTCTAATCGTATTATTAGTTTTGTATAGAAAAATGCCAGGGACAATTTAACCTACTGCCAAACATATTTTATTGCTTTGTGTCAACAAACTAATTTTTTTTGCTCCAACAAACTAATTTTTTTTTTGCTCCTCAAACCAATGACTAGAATGTCAAAAGGCGTTTATGCCTGTCCGCCAGGTCATCCATGACCTGTACATCTTTCTGGAAGGTAAACCTGCAGCAAAAACCAAGAGAAGCTAGGCTGTGCCAAGAATGACGAGGCTCCTGGACTCTCTATATATTTTAGGAAGGGAGTCCTTTCAAACCACATCGCCCTTATTTTTGCACTGAGCCACTCTACAGTTTCCTGGGTGTTTATGAAGGTTTCAATGCCATTTTAGACCTTGGCCCACTATATATTCACTTCCTCACATCAGCTTGGGAGTGGAGGAACATGAAGGTGGATTTCTCCTTTAACGGGAAGCAATATCATCCACGAATGTACAGTAGTCTTTGATGTGAAATTCCAGAGGCTTGGCAGCACAGCAGAGGGATGTTATCGCCCTCTAAAGAAATAGAAAACATTATTAGGATGAGTTAAGCAGCATGGTTAATCATGCTTTAGTGGTAACTACATGCTGCTGGATTGTATTTTTCATGCTTTTCTGGCTGCATAAAAAATTCTTGGCCAAATCTAAACTAAATTGCACTCTGCCCTAGATTGGCAATGTGTTTTTGTAAAGTGTCACATAAAGGTCCAGCTCTTACACAAATATGTCTGCTATTTCATTTCCCAAACGATTAAAGTGTGCTTGCTATGACTTCAACTCCTAGGTTGGTTTGTAACCCAAACATGATGTGCTGAAATATGTAATGCATGCATTGTAAACATATGTAAATACTCACATGCAAAGACATTAGCAATAAATTCATCCCGGACTCGACGGCCCTCTTCTGTGCTTTGGGAGCTGGAGGCAGGATGTTGATGTACCTCTGGCTTGAGTTCCTCTGGAATGTCCCAGATATCACCATGGTGCAGGCACAGGTTATGTAGGACGCAGCATGCCATGATGACTCGGGCAGATTTCCATGGTGTTTACAGGAGCTCACCACCGGGCCGCGCCGAGCACAGAAAAAGTGCTTTTAGCAGCCCGATGGTGTGCTCCACAACCCCCCCCCCCCAGCTTTTATGTAGAGCCTTGTTGTAATTATGCTCTGCTTCAGACCGGGGGTGACACACAGCTGTCATAAGCAATGGAAGCTGTCCGTATCCTTTGTCAGCTGTAAAAAGACAAACATAATACATGTTAGTTCTTGGTATAGTAAGTGTTCTGTGAATGCAGTGTAACACTAGAGATTTTTTTTTACAAAGGTTGCTAAGGGTTGTGCTCTTCGGTCACTTTATTGCTTTTTGGTTGTTAGGAGACATTGTTACTACTGACTACCACACTGAAGTACTGTGAGCTGTGAAAATAGTAATTATACTAGGGCTTCCGGGAATATCTGAAAGTTAGTTCTTCCCCCATGCTCCCAATATTGTACAATATTTATCAACTATTTGCTAAATTAGATGTTAGCACAAAATATGACATATATACAATATAGGTAATAGCTTGGCATTCTGACAGTGACAGTGCAATGGGACATAACAACATAATAGGTGTCTTTAGGATTTTACGACTGTTAGTTGTATTACAGTAACAACATTATACATTACCTATTAACCAGCCCTCAGGGATTTCTCCAGAGATGAATTTCTGGTAGAGGGCTGTCTGACGCAGGATATAGGCATGATCATGATCATGGCATGATCCTGGGAAACCTGTGCGTGCACTCATGATTCTCCTGTTGGCATCACAGACTATTTGTACATTCAGTGAATGATATCGCTTCTGGTTGCGAAAGGCGATTTCCTGCAGTTTAGGGGGCTGAATTGCCACATGGGTGCCATCGATGGCCCCCAAAACATTAGGAAATCCCGCTTGCCTGAAGAAATCCACCTTTACCTTCCTCCACTCCTCAGCTGTTTGAGGGAAGTGAATATGGCATTGATGACCTTCATAAAATCCCTGGAAACTGTAGGCTGGCTTAGTCCACAAATTAAGGCCGAGGAGGTTTGAAAGGAACCCCTTTCTAAAATATACAGAGTGGCCAACAGCCTGGTCATTCCTGGCATTGTCTGGCTTCTCTTGGTTTTTGGAGGAATGTGTAGTTGTTGCTGCTGCTCCTCTTCTGCAGTAAGAAGCAGCGTTGCGTTTAATGCCACAACAGCAGTGGTGAAGAGCAAGTCTACTTCCAAATCCTGCTCCATGACAACAACAAGCAAAATTCTCGACCGGGCGCACATTTAAGTGCGCATAAACGTGGCGCACGTACTGTATCCCAATAATATTGCACAGAGCTTCTTAGCCATTCTTCATGCAAACCAAAACTTTACAAAGACAAAAAAAGAACACACAAACCAGAAGACTGCTACAAGAAAAACGAAAAGTAAGAATACACCATTTACTTTATTCCTCCAAAAAATGTTTTTGGTGTGTTGTCCCATAACTCTTTTATTTTTTTCCTTCTAGTAACATAGAGCAAAGGAGAATGGTCACCACCACTGTCGCTGCTGCTGCTGCCGGCCCGCCACCACCACCACCCCAGGTTCCTAAGTCTATAGACCAACATGCAGCTCCTTCAGGCCAGCTAGGTTGCTCTGTTAAGCAGGTCAAGTAACATCTATGCCCCTGGCCCCTCAACCTGGCACATCAGCCAGTTTGAGCCGGACCAGGGATTCTGCTTCCAAGGCATCCAGCTTCACTCCTGATCAAAATGCAGCCCTCATGGAGTCCTATGTACAACATGTTCCATGCACTCCCATGCCTCCCATGCTGTAAGGCAGGGACTCTGGGAGGAAATTGCCAGGAGTGTAAATGCAGTGGGCAGTACACAACGGACCATTACCCAGTGTCAAAAACGTGTGAGTGACATCTTCAGACACGTCAAAAAGCTTCTGGGCACAGAGGCCGGAAGGAGTGGGACCTATCGTGAACATCTTGTGCAGCGTCTCAGGGAGTACGAAAGATTGGCGTTGCCAATAATTGGGCCAGAAACAGTGGTTGGGGTGGAGTACCGGGATGACTTTAATGCTTGGCAACCATGTAAATTCAATCCTTTTACATTAAATAATTACCAATGTTAATTGATTTTTGCATTTTTTTGGGATTGCAACAGTTTAGTCATTAGCATTGAAAACAAAATAGGATTGTGTTTTTACTGATTAATGTTTGGGGTGAAATATTTTACTTTTAGTGTATTTTTACCTTCTTTTGACTTGCATCAACAATGTGTGTATTTCAATTTTTTTTACAATAGTACGCCTTGAGACGCAGCAGTCCCCTCCTGCCCTCTGTGCTCGGGGTTATGTGGATGATGAGGATGTCACTTCGCATTGAGATGACACTGGGCTGCCTCCTGGTAAGATGAACCTTCATGGTATATCTTGTTTGACATTGTGCATGTGTCTCTAATCATGTTTATAACCACACTCATGTGTAATATGAGTGTTTAATTTCACACATTTTTGGCTCTGGGAGTGGTATGTTTTGTGGTTAGATTTGTGGTGAACCAATCAATCCAAAAAAAAATTGGGTTAGATTCAAGCTCACTCTATTTCATTTGTTTTTGTGCTTTATTTAACAGATCACCAACTACAGGAGGAGGTTGTTGATCCACTGCAGAGAAGCCTGGAGGAGAATACAGGTAATTTTGTTTGTGTGTGTGTTCAGCCTTCCAAAAGCTAAGTCAATCTTCAATCTTTCTATAATATATCTATATCTATATATATAAGATTTGTTAAGTTTTCTTGGGAGATGTTTCTGCTGCAGCCTACCTTTGGGAATGTGTGAGCCTAATATGTCAAAAATAATTTTGCCTGTGCGAAAAATTGGGGACCTTTGATATGTGAATACTTGCCACCATATTCATTCATTTTGATGTGATATATCTCATGCCTTTATAGAACATCCATGCTGGTTTCTGGTTCTGAAGAGTTTTCACGGGCTGCACCCACTGTGGAGGTAGGCAAGAACTGGTCCATTAGTGTTTATTTTCAGATGTGTTAGGGGAATGAACCTTTCCAAATGTGTTCCATTTGTGTTTTTTTTTTGTTTGGGGTCCCTCAGGTGGACATTTACCACAAGAAGAAGAGGAGACACCCGAGGTTTCCGTAAGCAACCCATGTTTAATGTTTAGGATTCAGAATAAATGTGTCTAACATTTTGTCTAACATTTGTTGATGTTCCAATGTCAGGATGCTGTCTGCATAATGTTATGGTGACCCACAAAGTTATGTGATATTGTAGTAAGTTTTTATTTTTCTTTTATAGCAACCAGTGGATGCAAGTGGATTGGGGTTAACCCAGTGTGGGCAGCCAGCTTACAGGCCTCACTCAGAGGCTGGTTGTCCATTTTGATAGAGTAGTGAAGTCAAGAATGTCTGCCCCAAGTTCAAATAATTTGGAACAGGTCCTTATGCTCCTACATGAAAACCTCAATCAAATACGCCAGGACCAAGAATTCAACAAGATCTGGCCGCCATGCATCGTCTGATAGAATCGGTCCAAGAACAATCGGCCACTTTGGGTGCCTACCTGTTCAGAGTTGACCATCTCTGTAACATGTTAAGTGAATCCTCTGGCCAACAATCTCAGTTAAATCAGGCCATTATTCACAGGGTGGGTTGGCTAATCCCAATAGGTCCTGCTGGCCCAATATCCCTTGCAAAGCAGCCAGTGCCATCCGTCTCCCCGGCTCCACCCCGTGCCCCTGCTCACCCAATTAGTGCCCCTGTCAGCCCACCCCGTGCCCCTACCTGCCCACCCTGTGCCGCTGCCCAGCCAATTAGTGCCCCTGCCCAGCCAATTAGTGCCCCGGCCAGCCCACCCCATGGGCTGTGGGGGTCCCGTGGCCAAAGCCAGGATGTGGAGCTGGGCGGGGTCCGTGGCCATGCTGTTGGGGGGTCCAGTGGCCGAGGCCAGGATGTGGCCCGCGGCCGGGCTGTTGGGGTGGGCGTTGCCTGTGCCTGGTCTGGGCTAAGTATGTAGATGGATGCCGGGTGCCAAGCGAGAACATTATTCACTCAATTTTTTCGGGACTCCATGGGATCGTCAGTGTGGGTTTGAGTTGGTATCCTGTGTGAAGACGCTTGTTTGTATAAGATAGCTTAATCTCTATTTTGTGTTTGCCCAATGTCCACATGTTAGTGACCCTAACACTTTGACATTTTACCTATCTAAGTTTCTTTTGATGTGGCCCAAGTATGCTCCAAATGCAGTTTTGCTATCTATCCCCCTAAGAATGTTCCAGTTTGTAAAATTTGTCAAAATGATTCTAATCAAGTATGAAGTCTCACCTCAATACTCTACAAGTATTGCTGTAATGATCTTAAAAAAAGCTAAATATAATTTCCAAATACACGATTGCATCTTTGTTCACTAAATGAACACAAATCTAGTTATGTCTAGGGACCAAATATGGCACACCTTACTTCTCTGACACTTGTCTGTAACAGATAAATGTGCTTGCTAATAGGTCAACTACTTTTCTGTTGATTAAAATGACATAGTAAGGTAAATGTATTCGTGAATGATGTTACAATTACATATATTTTGAAGAGAACATATCTAAAATACCCAACACTGTTACTTTTAAGGTCACAGGATATTTTGAAAATAATGTGACCAATGCAGGAATGGAGCAAACTCGGCCAAGCTGCAAAACAGGTTGGTGTAGGATAAGAGCATGTTCGATATTTTATGGTTCAAAGAACCATTGCGTAAAAACTAAGGTTTCTTTTTTAGGGATTTTTTTTTAGTGTTTTTTTAGGGATAGAATTGGATTGGCCAGGCTGGAAACAGATTTTAAATGTGCACTTGAAAGAAAAAAAAATAAACATTCACAAAATCTGGCTGTTTTTTACAAAAGTTTTTTTTTTTATTCTCCCCACAATAACTTAAAATGTGCAAAACACAACAAATATAAAAATATAACAAACCTTTTTTCGAAACTTCGAAACATATGTACAAATGTATTTTTTTTTTAGAAACAGTACCGCCTGGGCATACCCCGAGGAGGGGCCATCCTGAAGCGACGCTCCATGGCAGACATCCCCCGATTCAGCCAATACAGGCTATCCCGTCTACTTCCTGGTGGGTGAAGAAAAACCAAATAATATATTAGGCGGAAGAGTTTGGTCCAAACATTTTTTAAAAGTACTGTCCTTGTAAAAACCAAACAAATTAAAATATAAACTTATCAGGAGGATGTCTGCCATGTCGCTGGGGTTGGGGTGGCGGTGGTGGTGGAGGGGCTCGAAAGCTCCTCAGGAGGGCTGGCTGCCTTCCTCAATGTGGAACTGGCTTTGTTTGTGGAAGGAGACCAAAAAATAGGAGGTAAGTACTGACCAAATGTAACAGTATAATATACAGCTAGTTCTTAAATTGCACAGTGCTAAAGAATTAAAGTTATGTCATCTCATCTGACTGTTTTGCTGTCTACACCGTGCCAAACAAGAAAGAAAGGTTATTCCTGGGGCCAAGCTAATTATGGCTATGGAACTAAAGTGATGCAGTTTGTTGGCAATGAAGGTTGTGTGTTTTCACAAGGGACAAACGTGGCTAAGTGACATTTAACCTTTGTCTTCTGTTAAAAGCTGTCTAGACATGAAGCTAGTCATACACTCCTAATGATACTTGATGGAGCTAGGCCTAACAAAGTATCTCCTACTTTATTGTCATGGTTTTTAAGGAATGTTCACAATATCTAAAATGGAGAAATATATACATTCAGATGAGGAACTTGTGTCCTGTGGAGGAGGTGCTGGCAAAGGTGCTCCAGTAGCTGTAGATAAAAAATCAACACCATAAGTAAAAGTGGGTGGGCAGGACTAAAGTAGATTAGTAAGGTTAGTTAAGGTGAATAGATTAATGCAGAACTTCTAAATGATACTTTTTGCCTACGTCCAAAAATTCTGAGCAAACATTTGTCAGTACAACTATGAACAACTAAACAACTCATGTCTATTTTTCTTCATGCTAGCCAACATCCTAGAAAGAACCTTCATTTGATGTATGATTAATGACTGGAAGCTACATGAAATCCTGCTAGATCCTTCTTTGTATTTGTAACCAAAAACAGTGAAGGTAGTGGGAGAATGGTTAGCTTACAGGCAATCTCCTTCATCGGAGGACTTTGGCTGCAGATGTTGGGAAGCGGGCTCCTCCTCTGGGAATGGCTCCTCCTCCCCGGGGCTGGCACATCCTCCTCCCTGACTGCCTCCTCCAGTGATGCCTACTCCTCCCCGGGGATGTCTTCTCCTCCTCCTCCACATCCTGGGGGACGGCCAGTCGCCTGTGTGGCCGCTGTATAATTTGCAGCCGCCGGCGTGATGGAGAGTTGGCTGTAATAACAAAAAACAAATATCAAAAATTATAAAGGGTAGTAAAATATAGGAAGTGAAAAACAAACAGTTCTAGGCTAAACAATACTACTTTACACAAACAAACATTCTAAAACACCACTCCTTAACAGGTGTTGGGTTAGCACAATTTATTTATTATCAATTATGTCTCACCAACAATAATGCTTTACCAGTATATACTGGTACATGTATACTATATATGAGGTCATCCTAAAGGAATGCAGCATATGCTTTAACTGGTAACCTTAAAAGATAAAATTCTGGTTAAAGGATGATCATTGGTCAGTACTGGTCAAACACTGGCCATTGTCTTAGTTCCTGGGTAGTTAAAAACAAAGTGCCATACCTAATTAACTTGTCTTGACCAGAACTAACTGGATGCAACATGTTTTTTGATCATCTGCCAAGTTATTGATTTCTAGCAGAATCCTTGGGTGAATTCAGTTTTCTTCCTCAGCTAAGTACCTTTTGTTACAGCTTATTAATTGGTAATGCATTATTGCATTGTTTTGTCTATCTGTCCTATTATTAAATAGTATAATCTTTCAAGTCTTTGGCCCTGATTCATCAAGCAAAATCAAAAGCTCGCTCGCGCATTCGTCTTTGCGATCCGAAATCGGAAGTCGTCGTGCTATTCAACAACTGAATGAACTCGCTCCCGGAGCCGCGCATCCCCGGCAGTTTTACACTGGCGAGCTTGCATTAAAAGTCACTGTTTCTAATAAAAGCATTCTTTCTAATGACACACATATTACCCTTAGCCCTAAAAAAAAAATGTTTGTGCTGTTCAAATGTTTAAAACATCTATATGCACTAAAAAAAAACATATTTTAAAATCACTTATTTCTTTCCTGTTGGGCAAGAGTTAACTGAGTTCAGCTCCTCTACATAGGTGCCTATCTAAAGGCGTACGATGCCTGATCGGAGCACCGGCCTTGGGGAAATTTTTGCGACTCGGGGAAATATAATTGTAATTACTATAGGTATTATAATAATGAAAAAATTATTTTATATATATATATATATACACACACACATATATATAGAAAATACTTTTAACATGAAATCCTCCCCAACTTTATTTTATTTTTTTAATTATTAGAATATCCATTTACTGGTGTACAAATCGCAAGAAAAAAAA
>NC_092869.1:14670744-14678285 GCF_032062135.1 Pyxicephalus adspersus
TTATTATTGTGTTTGTGGCAATGTTTGATTGCAAAATTCTGCCTTTATTACCACTTTTCAATGTTTGTCCTGCATAAATATTTTCTAATCCAGTTTTCCACCCTTTATAGGGCAAAATTGCATATTGGTTTGGTAAGTATTTTTTGAATGCAATATTTGTTGGGCCATTTTGTTGATGTGTGTTTTTTTTGGTTTTGATGTGTTTTTATATTTTATTGTGACCTTTTAGCAAATGTTTCTTTTGAATAAAGTTGTTTGTAAAATATTGTCGTTTGTTTTGTGAGGGTTTGTTATGTGATCTCCTTTCCAATCTCCCAGGACACACAGTTTAAAAAGACAATTGTGATTGTTTTTAAGCTGTTCCTTCCTCTGAAGTATTTGTAAAGCTAAAAACAACACAATTGTCTTATTTGTTTGATGTGCATAGTTGTGCGCCAAACTTCAGGAGCGTTTAGCTCATAGTTGTGCGCCAGGCCAGACCCGCTACATGCACCTGAACTGTTTTATCATTTGAAAAATGCACCGCACTTTTGCACAGTCCTCATTAAAGTAAGTTTGTATTTGTTTTGTGTATTTTGCATGTTTTGCTTCATATGCACTCATGTATGTATAGACATTAGTGCACATAAAGCCAAACCTGTATGTATGCATTTAGATGTGTGTACATATACATAGAACAGAGAAATTAGAAGAAGAAATAGGGAAAGAAAGCTTTTTGGACCCTATTGCTTCACATTGAAAAGTTTGCCTGTTTCTTCCTATGATTTCGGATATCATGTTCTTGGCTACAAGCAACATTCATGGAGGATATTGCTTCTGGTTAAAACCTTTATGTGCTTCCGTTACCAAGCTGAGGGGAGTAAGTCAATTATTTATAGTGGGCCAACATCTAAAATGCCATTCAAATCTGCAGAAACACCCTGAAGAGATGGAAAAGCAAGAAAATGTTTGGCACAAAGTGGATTTGGCCTTGGAATTTTGATATAGTAGTACTATTTGTTTTGTGTAAACACCTAAATAATGCATACACTCCGGTATTTATGAGCATTAAGTTAAGCAACAAGAGAACATCTGTTCATTTCTAAGAGTGCCTGACCCTGCTTGTGAGCTTGGCAATCAATGTGCTTTGATGTTGTGCTCGGCAACCTGGAGCTCTTTCCATCACCATCAGGTGTGTTAGAATGAGTATGCAACTCAGTTAGACAACTATTTGACAACCAGTTTGGACAGCAAGTGGAAGTGTGTTTGTATACAATAGGGCTAAGATCAGGCAGCACAGCACAATGACAACAAACCTATAAAACAACTACAAATGAACACAGGAGTTGTGTGGGGACAAATCAACATGAGTGCAAATGTCAGGCTACCAAAAAAAAAACACAAAAAAACGAAATAAAATCATGACAATTTATTCAGAAAAGGAATATGTACATAAAACGTTAAAAATACCAATATGTGAAAAAGGCAACAAGTGGGTTAAGTAGGAGTTTGGTGTGGAAACCATGCAGACATTTGTACTCAATATTTGTGGAAAAAAATGACAACACATTGCTTAAGAATTGCTAAACTACAGAAACTGGCATTACAAACCAGGCACAAAAACATTGCAGCAACAGATGAAACTAACAATCATGAGGATTACAAAAAATTCACATCAATGCATACCATCCAAGCAAACTTACCAACCCCCCCCCCCCCCGAAAGGATCTGCTTCTACTTCTAGTTCCTCAAATGCACCCTGACTTCTCCTTCACCCAGAGAGACAGACGTCTGGAGAGATATCCCAATAACACACATGCACAGTATGGTCCTAGGAATATACTCTAATCTTTATTTGACAAGGAGGTCTTTTTATACTAATAGTTATACAAGGGGTGGTCTTTATTTACATACAGCTGTTTAAGTTTTGGCCATATATAGTGTTATTCGATACATTGCAAGGCATACAAGGCATACATTGCATTTCAAAGAATTTACAATTTTCGCCATCTGGTTACAATTAAACTGAGTAGATAGAAGAAGAAATACAACTCCTTATACAAATATATGGCTCAAATTAGCTTAGCTATTTAACCCTTCAATCCCCTCCTAAGTCATGAACATGACTTATCATCTTTCTAACAGAGAGGTAAATAGCATATTTTTGTCCAGGATCTCTGGGCTTTGGACACATAGCGCGGCATGTTTGTATAAGGGAAGGGATACATTGGATACAACATAAAATAATCAAGGAAGCAATTATAATTACAATACTGATAAATAATGTTCTTAACCAACTCAAATCTGGCAGCCAGCTCCATAACCAGTCCTACCAGGAGGATGAACCAACATCCTCATTGATATTATTAGCAATTTCATGTAAAGCTTGAATATGGGACTGGATTGATCTGGAATGGTCAGATAAATTAAAACAACACATTCCTTTAAAATCCTGACACCCTACGTTATGTTTAAGTACCAAATAATCTACAGCAAATCTAGTTTCTAGCACTGCTCCTCTTACTCCTTGTAGATTTAAAAGCATGTTTGATAAGGCGGTAGAAGTATGATTCAGAGATTTAGCCAGGTCACATGCAATAGAGTTTATAATACGAGTACTATATATAGCCAGTCCAGGCACTCCCAATATAGAGGCCTCCAAACTTGTATATTCTGCACGGCTGAGAAGGGGTAGAGTAGAGCCACAGTTTTCTGATAAAGTCTTGGTAACCGATCTGTAAGCTCTCCTGATGGGGGTTGTCTAGGAAGGGCCAAAGTCAGCCTGGATAATGCACAGGGACCTCCAATAACATTGGCAGGAACATAATTGTAAGTGCTGTTACCACATGACAAAAAACATCCCTTAGGGAGCATTATATTATAGATAAAACTGGGAGTCACAATGGTCTTATTACAACTCATGGAATTATCCAGGGAGCTAACCATCCTACCATTCTTTTTACAGGTGTCATTAATATAATCATATACACGATTCTTAGGTAATCCTCTTTTTATGTCTCTATCATCACAATATAAGGTCATATCCTGAGAAAAGGTAAAACATGTCTCTGTTGCAGTCACATTAACAGTAGTTATTCTAATATTATCCTTGCTATATCCTAATTTCTGACATTCCCCACAGAAGTAATACAAGGGAATAAAAGATTGTGTATTTTTAGTCGTCAACCAGACTTCAAGGAGGGATTCATCAGGTGTAGGCACAGCAATAACACATGTTTTTATAAGGTCCCGTGGGCTCTGTAAGTCTTCAAGGCACAATGAGCTAACATTTAGGTCATTTGCCATCCTGACTATACTATTCTGTTCAGAATGAAAGGGGTCGGGAGCAAAGGGATCTTGCTCCTGAGCTCTTTTGGATACTGACTGATTATTCGGTGTACCACATAAGAAACTCATCTCCTCTGGATAATAGATACAAGTAGTAATTAGCCAGACTGGCAAGAAAACACAAAGATTAATAATTATCAACAGACAAACAAATCTCCCAGAACATTGTGGGGTATTCATCTTCAGCCTGTGGCAAGGCACTTTTCAGTAATTTCACACCTGCTTCACCCTCTGTCTCCGTTTGAAGCCGGAGAAGAAGCCTCAGGGACCCTTTTCACTCTACTAGCATGAATCCAGATTGGAGCCTCTTCTGTGAGAATCGCTGTTCTGGTGACTGCCACCACTCGGGTGGGTGGTCCAAACGGGAAGTCTGTTTTCGTCTTTTTGCCAGGCACTGGACTATCACCACGTCTCCTGGTTGGAAAGGATGCGTCATAGTAGGAACAATCAGCTATCCATTGGCGGCAGTAACCAATTATGCCAAGAAAGGTTAACATGTCTTTCTTGGTTTGTGGGCGGGGCAGACCCAGTACAGCAGTAATTCTGGCATGGCTGATTTTCCTTTCACCTTTACTGAGAACAAAACCCAAATAATCAACACTTTCCGTACACTATTGTAATTTTGACACCTTGTGTCCACATTCACATAACCACAGTAATAAACTAACACAGTCTGCCTGACAGGCCTCCCGAGTAGAACTACATATGAGGAGATCGTCCACATATTGTAGAAGGACAGAACCATGAGGGGCAGTCCAAAGGCGCAGTGTAGCCTGGAGGACAATGGAGTAGACTACAGGGGAATCTACATAACCCTGAGGCATTCTACACCAAGTATACTGGCGATGTTTAAATGTAAAGGCAAAGAGTGGCCGTGTCTCCTTGTCAACTGGGACAGAAAAAAATGCATTCAATAACAATTAAATCAATAACAGAGAAAAACTCTGCATGGGCAGGAATAGCTGATAGCAGAGATGGCACGTCTGGAACCACAGGGGCTATGGGTATGATCTGAGCATTTACTGCTCTAAACTCCTGGACAAACCTAAAGGTATTGTCAGCCTTTCTCACTGGGTTGATAGGTGTATTATAGGGGGAGATAGTTTCCTCAATAACCCCTGCCCCTAGGAATTCCATCAACATAGGCACAATTCCCTTTTCTTTTTCTGGGGAAAGTGGGTATTGTTTAAGATAAACAGGTGCAGTGCCGGGCTTAAGCATTGCCTTATATGGTGTACAAGAAATTAGGCCAACATCTTGGTCAGTATTTGCCCAAACCTCAGGAGGAACCTGATCAAGTAGCGGATCCTGTAGTTGGCATTCCAAATATAAAAAACAATTATGGTTTGGTACATGGATGGGCATAACTGAGGATGTGACATGTAGGTGTCCCGTCTTACTAATCCCCAACTCCAACCTCAATAGAACAAACAAATCTCTCCCTAATAAATTCACAGGACAATTTGGAATGATCCTGAAACGGTGTGTGAACATTGACTGGTGATTGTATGGATGTTGGATCGAGAGAGGAGGAGTTTTAGAAGATCTTGTAAGTATCCCATTAATTCCCACAGAGGGCTCACCATTCTCTCTTGGACCACTATAATAATCCTCACATAAAGTGCTACAAGTAGCACCAGAATCTACAAGAAAAGGGAGAGGACGTTCCTCTATGTTTAACACAATCAGTGTCTTCTAAACATAACCCCTTAACCATGTCCATTTGGAAGGAATCATTAGCCCCTCTATCCATCCTGTCATATTATCCACCCAGGGAGTAACTAAATAGTAATCAGTCCCACAGACCCGAGCTACATAATCCTTACATGTTTCTCCTACATACAGAGGGGGTGGAGAGACCTTTCCTTGTATTGCACCCATTTCTTGTAACCTAATTGAGACGGAAGCAGAGGTGAACTCTTCCCAGGACTGGCTGTACTGAACCGTAAAGGCTCCGACAATTCCTGTCAACTGGGTACAGAGGACTTATGTCTATGCTCAACTTCCTTCTCAACTGCCTGTTAGTATTATCCCTTAAAACCGTTACTTGCGTTCACCAGTTTCTGGGTTAACGGGTTTCCCCTCGCCAGAGTGGTGGGGCGTCTTAAGGTTCTCCAGGACACACACACAATAAACTTAGTAGAGTTTTCACAGTATCATTTGCTGCTGACCTTCAGCAAAAAATGAAATTAGTTAATACTTTATAACATCACAACATGAAAGAGAGCATAAGAAAGCGACAGATAAGAAGCAAAAGAAATTGGCTGACAGGAGAAACCAGGGTGCAGACAAAAGTTAAATTCTTTTCCATAAGTGTATGCACAAGTGAAATCACTAAATGTTCCCTAATACATGTATTATAACATGTTTGCATATAATCCTTTACTAAAATATTTGATTTCTCTAAAGTCAAACTGAAACAAAATTTTTATGAGGTCACAAATGTTTGTTCACATATTTTTTTACACACATACTATTGTGTGATGACATATTTGAAAGTGCCACTTATTATATATCCAGCTTGATAGAAATGAGTTTACAGTGTTGCAACCAAAAGAAAAAGTAACAAGAAGTGCAACAAATGTAACTATAAATGAAGCAAGTTTATGATGGAGTAGATTGTAACATAAAAAAGTAACACAAAAAAAAAAAAAAAAATCAAGCATTAAAGATTCAAACTGACCTGTAAAATGGACTGGAGAACACAGAACAGTGCTCAGGTGTGTGCTAATCAATTGCTATCACCTCATCATTGAGGTTAACATCTCCTGAATTGTGCAGCTGAACATTAATAGCCTTAATCGGCGTATTCGCGATCTTTGCAGGAAACCGGCAGGAGAGTTCAATAGAACTTGAGCCCGACTCACGGTAATAGACTTCGCCGTTCGGCACGTAAATACGCGCGTCGAGCGTACGCGCATTTCATTGATGAATCAGGGCCTTTGTGTTATCTCTCTTTGTACACTTCAAATTCAACCCATTATTATTTGCATAAACTGTCACAAATTATATTCGTTTAAGTATATTATATAACAAGAGAAGACAAAATGTAAAACTTACCAGACTGAGGTTTCCATTTGAGGTCGCTCCAAACGTGTTGGATCTGTGCGACAAGTGGGCGCGTACCTGCAGGGATCCACAGCCTGTCTGCCAGCCTCTCTGCGATTTGTCGCTTGACAAAAATAGAGCGCTGCTGGTCATACTGCCACAGAATCATTGTCTAAAGAAAAAGAGAAACAAAATGTGAGTTATTTTGACAACAACAAAACACCTCTTAAAAGAGATCACTGATTGATTGATTGATAAATTTTGTGTTGCAAATTGACCTAGTTTGGTTGCAATTGTATACTGTTTGTTTGTTAATATTATGTGTAGATATATATGGGTATACTATTACTAATACTAAGAAGCTTCCGGTTGCCACCCCACTAAGCTTAATCCTAGTTAAACCATTGTAAAAACAATAATTGTGCTCCTAGATGTAAACTCTGTTTATCCAGTTTTAGTGAAGCATTAGTAAGTGCCAGACATACATACATACAATCTAGGGGCAAAATGTAAGCACAGTTGCATTAGGTCAGATAATGCAGCACATGTGGATTTATTTTGTTGACAAGGGAAAAAAAAATAAATAAAAAAGTGGATAAATACAAAACACGGGAAAATCTATGTGACACAGTAGAATGATGTGCCTTTTTACCAAAATCAGGATTGTGGTCTCAGCTATCCAGAGGACATTCTACCAAAAGTCTTCCACTGTCCTCCGGACAAAGAAAGATAATTTCCAGCCTTGCGTGATAGCGAGGAGGCTAATTAGTGCTCTTCAAATGATCTACCTCTGATTGAGCTTAATGGGGTAGAATCATGAAGATTTTTACAAACCGTATACACACACACACACACACATCAAAATATGTGCATGTACATAGTCTCAACAGCCAACTTTAGGTGTGTGGACCTCTACCCAGCTCTCATCTGCAGCTCTAATCCATTGAAAGAACAATAGGACGCTCCATTCTCAGCTGTCATCCGTGGTGAGGATTCCAGCTGCCGATAAGAGCTGGGCGCAGCTAGAATGAGATCGGGACACAGGCTGTCCCTCCCCCATTCTATAGCTGTGCTATGGCTTCTATATAAAAAAACTTAGGGAACTTGGGAAAATATATCCACTCTGTGGGCATGTGTAACAACATCATGGTCACAGTGTGATATCT
>NC_092869.1:14678604-14684831 GCF_032062135.1 Pyxicephalus adspersus
TTTAAATGTGCAAATATGCATGATGCATAAAAACACATTTAAATGTGCAAACATGCATAATGCATAAAAACACATTTAAATGTACAAACATTTATGCTTATTGTACTAAAAAGAATACTATATATTGACTTACCTCAGCATAGTAGTGGAAGCACATAAAGGGGGTTTCCTAGTTTAACCAGAAGAAATATCATCCATGAATGTTGCTTGGAGCCAAGACCATGACATCAGAAGTCATAGGAAGAAATAGGCAATCTTTTCTATTTGAATCATGTTAAGCAATATGGCCTAAAAATTCTGCATTGCCTATTTCTGACTTTCTTCCTATAATTTATTATGTACACACATATACAGATATATATGCATGTATGTACATACATGAGTGCACATGAAACAAATATACACCTAAAAAGAAAAACTTACCGGAAAGAAGTACCTTCTCTGGAATTTTTTTCTACTAATATAACCGTTCACACACACAGACTGGTTACATCACAATGAGTTTTAATAAGCCAATTGTGCTGCTTTTAGCCAGTCAAACTAATCATAGAAGGGAACTGCTTAAACACAAGCATAATAGAATTTTTGCATTGGAGGTCCTGGGACATAGTAAAGGAGATCACAAAAACAAACCCCACAAAAATATACAAAATTTAGACAAAAGCTATTCAAAATAAACCCATTTGGGAAAAAAGGTCACATTAAAATATAGAGAGAGAACACACAGATAACACTAAATTTACATGACAAAATCAACCAAAAAATACACATGTAAACGCACACTTGCATATAAAGCCTAATTATTTTCAAAGTGGCCCCAAAAAAATTCATTCCAAAAATATTTAACAAACCAATATGCTATTCTGGCCACAAACACAATAACATAGCATAAACATTGACATCTTAATAGCAAAATGGACATTAAAACCTTCAAAGTACAAAAAACAAAAGCAGCTATTGTGCTAAATGGTAAGCAAAGTATCAAATGTAGCAACATATATTAGGCTAACAAACAAAACAACAGCCCCTCCTTGACCCCCCAAAAAAACTTAAGACAAAGGAAAAAAAGCAAGTTAGACAACACCCTTATATATGCTCATCATTATGCGCATAATTGTTGAAAATTAACATGCAATGCCGCGTGCGCAGTACGTGAAATTGGGCTGTTTGGTTTTTTGACAGTTTGACATTCCATATTAATTTATTGATCTGATCCTTTAAATTTGTGCACCAGTAAACAGCTATTCCGTATTTGCGTGGAAGTTACTAACCTAAATGATCTCGCTGCTGGAGCCGCGCATCCCTGGCAGTTTGACACTGGGGAGCTTGCATTAAAAGTCACTGTTCCCCTAAAAAATACATTTTTCTAATGGCACACATCTTTCACTTAGACCTAAATAAAAATGTTTGTCCTGTTCAAATGTTTTAAACATATAAAATATAAATATAAGCATATTTTTACATGGCCTAATATTCTTGCTTCTGTGTGTGTATATACATATATTTATACAGTGGTACCTCCGCTTTGGAATAAGTCCAACTTGGTTTAAGTCCTATTTGGACATGAAAAATTTTGCTTGGTATACAACCTTTGCTTGGTATACAACCTTTGTGCTAGAACTTGTATTGGTCAAAATGAGTCATAACACCGCACGCTACATTTAGTTAGCTCTCTCGAGACAAAGCCACGACTGCCCACGTGCGTCAGTACGCCAGTTGCTACCATTCAGTGAACAATCCGTGCTATAACTCTCTGTGAATTACATAACATCTCCTCCTCCCTTCTCAGCACCATCCTAGTAGGCACTGGACTATTCTCAGCATTACAATTGCTTTTGTATTTATGTACTTTAGTATTAGGCAGTGTTTAAGGTATTTTTACAGTGCAATCAATGTAAAATATGCCTATAACAATAGGATTTGTTTTTTGCATGTGAACGAATTAATCATTTTCCTTTTATTTAAGGACTTATACCAAGGTACCCCACTGTGTATATATATATATATATATATATATATATATATATATACACACATATATATATAGATATGTATAGATATATATTCATATATATATTTATATACATCAAAAATTAGAAATATATTATTGAAAAATCTTCCACTTCTTTTTTTTTCTTCAATAGCTGTTTACTGGTGTACAAATCTAAAGGATCAGATCAATAAATTATTATGGAATGACACTGTCAAAAAACCAAACAGCCAACCTGTGTGCATAATGATGAGCATAATTGGCTTATTAAAACTCAATGTGATCACTATGTGCGTGTGAACTGTTCTATTAGTTGAAAAAATTTCCAGAGAAGGATTTTCATTCCGGTAAGTTTTTCTTTTTTAGGTGTATATTTGTTTCATGTGCACTCATGTATGTACATGCATACATACAGATATATATGCATGTATTTATGTGTGTACATATACATAGAAAAGCGAAATTACAGGAAGAAATGGGCAGAAATAGGCAATGAGGAATTTTTAGGCCATATTGCTTTAACATGATTCAAATTGAAAAGATTGCCCATTTCTTCCTATGATTTCTGATGTCATAGGCTTGGCTCCAAGCAACATTCATGGGTGATATTGCTGCTGGTTAAAGGAGGAAACCCCCTTTATGTGCTTCCACTACTATGCTGAGGTAAGTCAATATATAGTATTCTTTTTAGTACAATAAGCATACATGTTTGTACATTTAAATGTGTTTTTATCCATTATGCATGTTTGCACATTTAAATGTGTTTTTATGCATCATGCATGTTTGCACATTTCAATGTGTTTTTATGCATCATGCATGTTTGCACATTTAAATGTGTTTTTATGCATCATGCATGTTTGCACATTTAAATGTGTTTTTTATGCATCATGCATGTTTGCACATTTAAATGTGTTTTAAGCCTGCTTCTCATATTCCTCCTAAGAACTCACCCTTTAATCCTTCAGATGTCCTAAACCCTTGTTTGTAACTACTTGAAATTTTGAGCATCCTACTAGCTACTGCTAAACCACATTTCTTTCGCAAAAGGCGAAAAGGCCCATTCATGCCCCCCCGGGCCACTTACGTAGCAAGGAGAATTGGGGTGTTACCCAGAAATGTATACCTACATTTCAAGGGACCCCAATTTATTGAGAATGGTGACGTGCATAAACCAGAAAATGTAGGTTCAAGTGGGGGGACACTTACCCCTTGTCATGTAAGTGGGCCGAGGGTCCACTTTTTCAATTAAGGACTCCTGTATGCACTTGCTTTGGAAAATGCATTTCCAATGTAGGATTTTCTATAGTGTTTGCAATTGGGCATATCTGGCATATCTTCAAATGCTTGAAATCTGTTGGGCTGAGATTTTGTAGATATTTTGGGACTATTATCTAGGAGTGTCCTCTGTGCTTGTACACAGAGTTGTAAGGCTGCAAGATATTACATGCAAAATTCCCACACACAGATATCACAGTGTGCCCAACATGTTGTTACACATGCCCACAGAATGGATATATTTTATGGGATTAAGGTTAGTGGCGTGGCAACCGGAAGCATCTTTGTAATAGTAATAGTATACCTATATATATAAACACACAGCCCCTGATTCATCAAGCAGAATCGGATTATCGGTCGCGCATTCGTATTCGCGATCCGAAATCGTACGCGATCGCGCTATTCAGCAACTGAAAAAGATCGCGGCCGGAGCCGCGCATCTCCGGCAGCTTTAGCGCAGCTGAAATCTAATCGCCTTAATTGGCAGATTCGAGCTCCCTATTGTGAAGGCTGGAATCCGGCTGGCAGTGAGGCGAGTGTACGCGCACACTCGAGTCCGGACCGCGGTAATCCGCGATCGATGGCCGCGCGTTCTTTTCGCGCTTCCAGCGAGCGCAGATTTTATTGATGAATCAGGGGCAGAATATTAACAAACAAACAGTTTACAATTGCAACCAAACTATGTCAATTTGCAACAGAAAATATATCAATCAGTCAATCAATCAGTGATTATTTTGCTTTTAGGATGTGTTTGGTTGTTGTCAAAATAACATTTTGTTTCTCTTTTTCTTTAGAGAATGATTCTGCACCGGTATGACCAGCAGCGGTCAATACATGTCAAGCGACAAATTGCGGAGAGGGTGGAAGACAGGCTCTGGACCCCTGCAGGTACGCGCTCAACTGTCGCACAAGTCCAGCATGTTTGAAGCAACCTCAAGTGGAGGAGGGCCGATTTAGTCCGCAAAGTGGGGCACCCCATCCTGTCTGGTAAGTTTTGCATTTTGTCTTCTCCTCTTGTTAAGGAGTGGTGTTTTAGAATGTTTGTTTTTTGTTGTATATTTTACTACCCTTAATAATTTTGATATTTGTTTTTAGTATTACAGCCAACTCTCCATCCTGCCGGCGGCTGCAAATAATCCAGCGGCCACGCGGGCGACTGGCCGTCCCCCAGGATGTGGGGGAGGAGGAGGAAACTTCCCCAGGGGAGGAGAAGCCTTTTTCGGAGGAGGAGCCCGCTGCCCAAAATCTGCAGCCAGTCCTCTGATGAAGGAGAGTAGGCGGCCGAGGAGATTGCTTGTACACTAACCTTAGAATCAGCTTTTGTAACATATGTTGCAATTCAACACATTCTCACACTACTTTCTTTATTTTTTGCTACAAATACAAAGAAAGGTCTAGCAGGATTTCATGTAGCTTCCAGTCATTATTCATGCATCAAATGAAGGTTCTTTCTAGGTTGTTGGCTAGCATGAAGACAATGGACATGAGTTGTTTAGTTGTCCATAGTTGTACTGATAAATGTTTGCTCAGAAGGTCTGCATTAATCTATTCACTTTAACTAACCTTACTAATCTACTTTAGTCCTGCCCACCCACTTTTACTTATGGTGTTCATTTTTTATCTACAGCTACTGGAGTGCCCTTGCCAGCACCTCCTCCACAGGACACAAGTTCCTCATCTGAATGTATATATTTCTCCATTTTATATATTGTGAACATTCCTTAAAAACTATGAAAATAAAGTAGGAGATACTTTGTTAGGCCTAGCTCCATCAAGTATCATTAGGAGTGTATGACTAGCTTCATGTCTAGGCAGCTTTTAACAGAAGACAAAGGTTAAATGTCACTTAGCCACGTTTGTCCCTTGTGAAAACACACAACCTTCATTGCCAACAAACTGCATCACTTTAGTTCTAAAGCCATAATTAACTTGGCCCCAGGAATAACCTTTCTTTCTTGTTTGGCACGGTGTAAACAGCAAAACAGTCAGATGAGATGACATAACTTGAATTCTTTAGCACTGTGCAATTTATGAACTAGCAGTATATTATACTGTTACATTTGGTCAGTACTTACCTCTTATTTTTTTGGTCTCCTTCCACGAACACTGCCAGTTCCACATCGAGGGAGGCACCCAGCCCTCCTGAGGGCTTGTTTTTTTTGTTTGGTTTTTACAAGGACAGTACTTTTAAATGTTTGGACCAAACTCTTCCGCCTAATATATTATTTGTTTTTTCTTCACCCGCCAGGAAGTAGACAGGATAGCCTGTATTGGCTGCACCGGTGGATGTCTGCCATGGAGCGCTGGTTCTGGATGGCCCCTCCTCCGGGAATGCCCAGGCGGTACCGCTTTAAAAAAAAATTATTTGGTATATTTGTTTAAAAAAGTTTGTTAAAGTTATTCTATTTTTATGTTTGTTGTTGTGGTTTGCAAATTAAAAGTTATTGGGGGGAAAATGAAAAAAAAAATTGTAAAAAAAACTAAAAGCTAGATTTTGTGAAAGTTTTTTTATTTTCAAGTGCACATTTGAAATCTGTTTCCAGCCTGGCCAATCCAATTCCATCCCTAAAAAAACACAAAAAAGAAACCCTAGTTTTTACACAATGGTTCTTTGAACCATAAAATATCGAACATGCTCTTATCCTACACCAACCTGTTTTGCAGCTTGGCGGAGTTTGCTCCATTCCTGCATTGGTCACTTTATTTTCAAAATATCCTGTGACCTTAAAAGTAACAGTGTTGGGTATGTTAGATATGTCCTCTTGAAAATGTATGTAATTGTAACATCATTCACGAATACCTTTGGCATGGAATACACAGCTGAACACCTTAGTATGTCATTTTAACCAACAGAAAAGTAGTTGACCTATTAGCAAGCACATTTATCTGTTACAGACAAGTGTCAGAGAAGTGAGGTGTGCCATATTTGGTCCCTAGACATAACTAGATTTGTGTTCATTTA
>NC_092869.1:14685702-14713750 GCF_032062135.1 Pyxicephalus adspersus
ATAGCCTGGCCATGGGCGCGGCCCACCCCAACAGCCCGGCTGTGGGTCATCTCCACATCCTGGCCTCGGCCACGGAACCCCCCACAGCACACCCATGGGCCTGGCCCACCTCCACATTCTGGCTTCGGCCACGGGAACCCTCCACAGCATGCCCAAGGGCCTGGCTCACCTCCACATTCTGGCCTCGGCCCACTCCAACAGCCCGGCCACTGCCCCTCCCACAGCACGGCCGCGGGTGCGGCCCACCTCCGTGTTACTGCCCGGCGGCCAGGGGAATAAATTGGGTGGGCAGGGGCACAGGGTGGGCTGGCAGGGGCACAAATTGGGTGGGCGGCGGCACAGGAAGGCCGGGCAGGGGCACAGGGTGGGCTGGCAGGGGCACAGAGTGGCAGGTCAGGGGCACAGAGTGGCAGGTCAGGGGCACGGGTTGGCTGGGCAGGGGCACAAATTGGGTGGGCAGGGGCATGGGGTGGATGGGCAGGGGCACAGCGTGGCCTGGCAAGGGCATGGGGTGGCCTGGCAGGGGCATGGGCTGGGCGGCCAGGAGGTGGAAGTGGCCAGGCAACAGCCGGGGAACAGGGTCGAGCCAGGGAGAAGGATGGAGCCGGGGCAAAGGATGGCACTGGCTGCTCTGCAGGGGATGGGGGGCCAGCAGGACCTATTGGGATTTGCCAACCCAGCCTGTGAATAATCTCCTGATTTAGCTGAGATTGTTGGCCCAGGGATTCACTTTACATGTTACAGAGATGGTCAACTCTGAACAGGTAGGCACCCAAAGTGGCCGATTGTTCTTGGACTAATTCTATCAGACGATGCATGACTGCCAGATGTTGTTGGTTAAATTCTTGGTCCTGGCGATTTTGATTCAGGTTTTCATGTAGGAGCGTAAGGACCTGTTCCAAATTATTTGAACTTGGGGCAGACATCCTTGACTCCACTACTCTATCAAAATGGCCAACCAGCCTCTGAGTGAGGCTTAGAAGCTAGCTGCCCACACTGGGTTGACCCAATCCACCTGCATCCACTGGTTGCTATAAAGGGAAAATAAAAAATTACTACAATATCACATAACTTTGTGGGTCACCATAACATTATGCAGACAGCATCCTGACATTGGAACATCAACAAATGTTAGACAAAATGTTAGACACATTTATTCTGAATCCTAAATATTAAACACGGGTTGCTTACGAAAACCCCAGGTGCCTCCTCTTCTTCTTGTGGTAAATGTCCACCTGAGGGACCCCAAACAAAAAAAAACACAAATGGAACACATTTGGAAAGGTTCATTCCCCCAACACATCCCAAAATAAACACTAATTGACCAGTTCTTGCCTACCTCCACAGTGGATGCAGCCCGTGAAAACTCTTCAGAACCAGAACCCAGCAGACATGGATGTTCTACAAAGGCATATGACATATCACATCAAAATGAATAAATGTGGTGCTAAGTCTTCAACAAAATTTTTTTTGACATTCAGACAGAGTCGACTTTAAATATTTACCTCAATAAGCTCACACATTCCCAAAGGAAGACTGCACCAGAAACATAAGAAATCTAATATATATAGATATAGATATAATATAGAAAGATCGAAGGTTATTACTTAGCTTTTGGAAGGCTGAACACACACACAAACCAAATTACCTGTATTCTCCTCCAGGCTTCTCTGCAGTGGATCAATGACCTCCTTCTGTAGATGGTGATCTGGTAAATAAAGCACAAAAACAAATGAAATAGAGTGAGCTTGACTCTAACCCAAGTTCATTTGCATTGATGGGTTCACCACAAATCTAACCACAAAACATACCACTCCCAGAACCAAAAATGTGTGAAATTAAACACTCATTTTGTGTGTGTGTGGTTATAAACATGATTAGAGACACGTGCACAATGTCAAACAAGATATACCATGAAGGTTCATCTTACCAGGAGGAAGCCCAGTGTCATCTCGATGCAAAGCGACATCCTCATCATCCATATCACCCCAAGCACAGAGGGCAGGAGGCGACTGTGCGTCTCTGGGCGTACTATTGTAAAAAAATGAAATACAAACATTGTTAATGCAAGTCAAAAGAAGGTAAAAATACACTAAAGAGGTCATTTTAAAAAAATTATCTCATATTTCACCCCAAACATAAATAAGTAAAAACACAATCCTATTTTGTTTTCAATGCTAATGACTAAACTGTTGCAATCCCAAAAAAATGCAAAAATCAATTAACATTGGTAATTATGTAATGTAAAAGGATTGAACTTTCATGGTTGCCAAGCATTGGAGTCATCCCGGTAGACCACCCCTACCACCGTTTCTTGCCCAATGAATGGCAACGCCAATCTTTCGTACTCCCTGAGAGGCTGCACAAGATGTTCACGATAGGTCCCACTCCTTTCGGCCTCTGTGCCCAGGAGCCTTTTGACGTGTCTGAAGATGTCACTCACACGTTTTTGACACTGGGTAATGGTCCGCTGTGTACTGCCCACTGCATTTACACTCCTGGCAATTTCCTCCCAGAGTCCCTGCCTTACAGCATGGGAGGTCTGGGAGTGCAAGCCCCCATGGGGGCTAGATGTTACTTGGCCTGCTTCACAGAGCAACCTAGCTGGCCTGAAGGAGCTGCCTGTTGGTCTATGGACTGAAGACCCTGGGGTGGTGGTGGTGGGGCTGGTAGCAGCGACGGTGGTGGTGGTGGTGCAGCTGCAACGGTGGTGGCCATTCTCCTTGGCTCCATGTTATTAGAAGGAAAAAAAAAAAGACTTATGGGACAACACACCGAAGACATTTTTTGGAGGAATAAAGTAAATGGTGTATTCTTACTTTTCATTTTTCTTGTAGCAGCCTTCTGGTTTGTGTGTTCTTTTTTGTCTTTGTAAAGTTTTGGTTTGCATGCAGAATGGCTAAGAATGCAAATTTATAGGGATACAGTACGTACGCACGTTTATGCACGTTACGTGTGCACATTCATGCGCAGTTAAATGTGCGTCTGGGCGAGCATTGTGCTTGTTGTTGTCATGGAGCAGGATATTGAAGTAGAGTTGTTCTTTACCACTGCTGTTGTGGCATGAAACACAACTCTGCTTGTTACTGCAGAGGAGGAGCAGCAACAACAACAACCCGAGGAGCAAGCTTTAACTTTGCGATGGGTCCGGGGTTGTTTTTGGAGCGTAGCCACCTTGATAATTTACGTGACTAGGATGTCAAAAGGTGTTTCCCCCTGTCCCGCCAGGTCATCCATGACCTGTACAGCTTGCTGGTAGCTAAAATTGCTCCAAAAACCAAGAGAAGCCAGGTAGTGCCAGGAATGACCAGGCTCTTGGCCACTCTGTATATTTTAGGAAGGGGTTCCTTTCAAACCTCCTCGGCCTTAATTTGTGGACTAAGCCAGCCTACAGTTTCCAGGGTTTTTATGAAGGTAAATAATACCATTGTGGACCTTTTCCCACTATTTATTCACTTCCCTCAAACAGCTCAGAAGTGGAGGCAGGTAAAGGTGGATTTCTTCAGGCGAGCAGGATTTCCTAATGTTTTGGGGGCCATTGATGGCACCCATGTGGCAATTCAGGCCCTAATCTGCAGGATATCGCCTTTCGCAACTGGAAGCGATATCATTCACTGAATCTACAAATAATCTGTGATGCCAACAGGAGAATCATGAGTGCACGCACAGGTTTCCCAGGATCATGCCATTATGCCTATATCCTGCGTCAGACGGCCCTCTACCAGAAATTGATCTCTGGAGAAATACTCTGGAGGAGGGCTGGTTAATAGGTAATGTATAATGTTGTTACTGTAATTCAACTAACAGTAGTAAAATCTATCTATTATGTTGCTATGTCCCTTTGCATTGTCAGAATGCCAGGCTATGACCTATAACAACTAACAATATTGAGGATTACAAAGTCACATCAATGCATACCATCCAAGCAAACCTACTTGATGACCCCCCTCCCCCCACAAAGTCCAGTTAAATAATAATAATGAAAATGCATATGTATTTATATGCATTTAAATGTATTTTGACATACATACACAAGTGAAATAACTAAATGTTTTTTGATACATCCTTGGCAACAATCCTTTTTTTAGTTATTTGATTTCTATCAAGCCAAACTACAATGACATTTTAATTAGATCACAAATGCTTGGTGACAATATTTTACAGTTCATACTATTGTGTGATGACATATTATGAAGTGTTAACTAGTATATACACAGCTTGATCTAAATTAGTTTGCAGTGGTGCAAAGCAAACCAAAAAGTGTGAAAACAGTGCAACAAATGTACCAATAAACTAATTAATTTCTTGAATGAGTACAATGTAACGTAAAAAAGTAGCACTTACCCAAAAGAAGATGAAGCATTAACCACCTGAGCGTTTCACTGATGTCTAGATTTCTGTACCAAAAGCTGTACACTTTTTTTCATGAATTTTTTTTTTTAAATTGTAGAGCTGTAACTTACAGAAATATGTTCGAACATTGGTCTAGTAGATATCATGAATATAAAAAAAGTTTGAAACATACAATCATGTAAAAAAAAAAAATACTTTTAATAAAATTAAATAAAAAACACAAAAATCAGCTTAAACAAGAATACATAAATAAATCAAAAATACTGAAAATGCAATAATTCGGTATACTGTATAGTAATATATTTTTCTAAAACACCGCCCTAGTGTGGTAAATTTTAAAACAGAGTCCAACGTCACATACCTATAGACAAAACCACATAAATATATTTTGTATAATTTTGTATTGGATTGGATACAGGACTTTGTATTGAATCAAATACAAAATATTTGAATTTCCCGCTACGACCCCCGTCGACGGGCGCATGCACTGACATCATCAGGAATCGCCGAGGGATGAGTACACAAAATTTATTTTAGATTGTAGGCTCTAATTCACCGAATTACTCCATAATTACTTATAATTCACCGAATTACCGCATAACTCACCGAAATATGTCCAAAATTTTATAAATTTAATAATACAATTATATATATATTATATAAAGATTTATTTGATTTGGACTCAATACAGCTTTTTTGTATTGAGTTCAATGCAAATTGATTTGAATTTCCCGCCCCGCCTCCTGCCTGCACCGACGCATGCAGCGATGTCACCGGGAAACCCCGGAGATCATCACTGCACACGCCGGGAGAAGACAGAAGAGAGAAGACGTTTCCGGAGGAGCTGCGGGGACAAGGTAAGTATTTTTTTTCAGTTGTAATCCGATTGTCATACAATGTTGTATGACAATCGGATTGCACTGTAACGCATGTTTATACTTTTAGCTACACCGACCTTAGTTCAGGGTTAACGATTGTAGCAAGTTTACTTACCCCGAACCAAGGTCGGGCTAACCGCCCGGGTGGTTAAAGATTCAAATTGACCTGTAATGGACTGTAGATGTGCACAGAACAGAGAGCAGGTGAAAACTAATTGCCTTCATTGGCAGATTCACGACCCCTATTGCTCATTTATCAAGGCAGGAATCCGGCTGGCAAATGAAGGTGCATGTACTAGAACTGGGCTCTGGCCCGCTGAAAAACACCTCGTATATTGGAGCGTACATACGCCTGTCGAGCATACGCGCATGATTGCAGCAAAGTCGACATGACAGTAAAATGTACCTTATAAATGCTGCTGCCACCAAAATGTCTAATTTCGACTGGGTACACAAAAAAAAAATCTGGCCAGTTCTTCTATAAACGACACCCGAGAGCATGTGCCCTGATGCCGACCAGTAGGGTGGAGCATGCGTCTCAAGTACCATTTATGGATTTTCCAAATATGATGCCAAGAAAGCACATGATGGCACAGAAGGGTTGGACTGGTGCAAGTAAAGCTGTTATGTTTACAGCAAGGGACCTGAGCAATTACAGGGTCTAAGGCAACCCTCTTAGCTACCTTATAGTGTACCTAAACTTTACTTGTTTGCATGTTTTGTGACTTGTGACCTAAATTTCAAAGCATTTTCAGAAGTCAGCTTAAGGGGGCGACACATCTTGTACATAGCATTATTTATTAAGCAATATTTCAGTGTGGACGTTTCTACATCGGAAAGTCAAAATGTCAATTGCGCGGGCATATTTACAAACATATTTACCTAATAGAAAATGGCAAAATCACTACATCTTTAAGCAGACATATTGGTTTAAAACACAATTTTGATACCAATTCCTTAAGATTTTTAGCATTAGAACAGGTCCACCCAGAGCCTAGAGGTGGTAATTGGGATAAAATAATTCTACAGATAGACACTTACTGTTCATTAATATATCATTGGGTTTCATTTTTTTATGTTCTACAACTCCTCTGTTTTTTGTAGGAATGATATTTAATCTTAATTGTGTATTTAGTATAGTAGTCTTAATATTAACATGCTTTCCTTGGTTGCGGTTCCTTGGACACACCAAGGTGGGCAAAGCACTGTACCAAATCACAATGCAGAAGGATTGTCGAGGAAAGCCAGGGTCGAGGCAGACATCAAGTAAGAGAGGTCAGGTCACATGCCAGGGGTCAACAGCCAGGAATCCGGGGGACAGATTGCAGTGACACAAAGACCACTGCGGGCACAGGGAACACAGGAGACACTGGAAGCAACAGGAAGTACAAGTGATACAGGGATATCCACTGACAGACAAGAACACTGGAACAGCACAGGGAAGTTGGCTGTAAACCAACAGACAACTAGGGGTTAACGCAGGAGCTGGACATAGGATTGGATTAACACTGGATTAAGCAACAGGTGAACAGGAACTAGATCATATACTATGGGGCTTGAACCACTATGTGAAAACTTGTTGCAGGAACACAAAATGCAGTCTGTGAGCTAGCTAAATAGCCAGGGCTAATCAAGAAACGATTTTCTGATTGGCCAGTGGATCAGACGGAGTTGATAAAGCTTGGAAACAGAGGCACGCCCAGCATCAGAACTGCCCGCAGGCGCAGGAGAGTGATGCCTGCCTGTGCTTTAGTGAGGAACAGGTAAGTGTGCCATATTGTCTTTGCATCCTATTTTAAAACAATATACAGATTTGATGTTATTTTCAAAAATTTAGCATATACTGAAATATATATGTAGAGTTTTCAACTTATATAAACTTAATATAATTTATTTTACACGACTAAATTCAAAATTTATCTCTCAATGAAAGGATGTGGACTTTAATTAGAATGTATCTTTCTTTATATAAAGAAATCATTATATTTTTTTTTCAACTTGGTTGATTGGGGGACCTGCCAAAGCCCTTTCCATCTTTGGCCTTTCACATAAGTTTGCGTTCCTTTTTACACACTTTGTGTCAGTTTCACTTCCCCTGTGTGGTCAAGTCCATCACCATCTGGGCTCCTGCATGTATGGAACCAATTGTTTGCGTTCCTACCAACACACGCTTGGTTAGCATCCCTCCCCTTGAATTGTGGAGCACATATTTGTGTTCTACCTACAGGTGGAAATTGGGCTTCATGTGATTATGCCATTAGACTGACTGTTTAAAAGGCAGAGGATGACTTACATAGCTTAACCTCCCTAGCAGTAATCCCGAGTGTGACTTGGGGTAGATTTTACCTGCAAAAAGCGGTAATCCCAAGTCACACTCACTTTAACCTAAAAAAATCCCCATTTACCTTGCTCCGTTGGAGTCCCTGGCATCCTGCTGGTTCCCGCAGGTCCTGGGGACTCGTCCGTCCTCTTCGATCACCAGCCACGAAGTGCAGAGATGATCTCCTGGGTTTCTCGGTGACGTCGGTGCATGCGTCGGTGCGGGGGGGAGGATTAGCATGAAATTCAAATAATTTTGTATTGGATTCAATACAAAATAGCTGTATTGAGTCCAATACAAAGAAATTTTCATATAATATATATAATTATATTATAAATATATTATATATGCTACTGTTCACTTACATTACGTTGAACTATTTTTTACATTTTTTTTTACAGATTTTTGTGTTTTTTTTATTTTAGGTTTATTATTAAATGTATTAAATATTGGACATATTTCGGTGGTGGAAATTTGGACAGAATTAGAACGCTAGGGGGGCAAAAGGCTCAAAAAACTGTTATTTGACAGAGGCAGAATATTACCTGGCTCAGGTGCTTCTCAGTGTTTGTGTATGGAATTTATATTTACCTCAATCAGTTTCATCTTCCAGCTAGTGTGTGTAATCTCTTTATTTAAATTTCTTAAGGTACTCATTTTTTAACCCAAAATATATCCCTTTTTTAATATGCACATGGCTACGGTTTCATCATACTGGAATTTATAAATATATTAAACATTTTAACTATTAGGTTCTATTTTCTTGATATTAAAATTAATATATATATTGTGGCAGGATTGGTGGCGGAAGGGAGATACATTTGCCCAGGATTCCTCTCCTGTGTGAAGTAGCAGGTCTAAGACTCTCACTTGTGAGATAATTAATGAAGAAGCACTGAGGGTGGGGATATAACATAGAGTCAGGAGCTCAGTCAGTAGCTCTGCTTGGAGACACAGACAGGTGGTCTGTGTGAGGGAGTTCTGTTTGGAGACACAGACAGGTGGTCTGTGTGAGGGAGCTCTGCTTGGAGACATAGACAGGTGGTCTGTGTGAGGGAGCTCTGCTTGGAGACACAGACAGGTGGTCTGTGTAAGGAAGCTCTGCTTGGAGACACAGGCAGGTGGTCTGTGTGAGTGAGCTCAAGTCCATCTGTGTGAATGAGCTCAAATGTGAGTAGAAGGTTGCTGAAAACTTGGTTTTGAGCTGACAGGGAGAAGCTCTCCACCTGATAGACAGGGACATCTTATGAATAGAAGGTGCCAGACAGGCAAGGTTTTATTTTGCTGTTTTTGTTATTTTATCTGCACATTAAAGCCTGAAAATGGATGACGTGGTAAAGGCCCTGATACAGTCTGCAGCAGCCCAGCAGGAGACAACCAGAGAACAACAGCACACAAATGCAATCCAGCAAGAAGCCAACAGCTTACTGTCTGCACAGCTAACCACCCTGAGGGAGGCCACGAATAAAGACCGCCAAGTCTTGCAGGAAATGGTGCAGCTTGTGGATCTGGTGGAGCGATACTCTGTGGCTGAGGATCTTCTAAATAACTCTCAGCCCTCAACCCCACGGATTCCAAGAGTTCCTGGTAAGACTGTTCTGGGGCTTAAGAGAGCTGGGAGAAATGTGAAGACTTTAAGTAAAGAAGATAATGAGACTGTGGGCTCAGGAAAGCCCAAGGTGTATAATTTTGGAGTAAACAAAGGGCCTAGAAGATGTTTTCGGTGTAAGGCGTTGGGACACATTGCAGTGAACTGTCCTATGACTACTGAACATATGCAATGTTATGTTGCCTTTCTGAAAAATCGCATGTCTATGTTTGCGCAGGTGGTGTGTACTGCAGCAGGTTCAGACAGTGCGGAAAAACATTTGTGTGAATTAAAACTGAATGATCAAAGTGTGACTGCGCTGCTAGACTCAGGAAGTGTAGTAACTCTGGTGGAAGCAGGCCTCATAGGCCCCTCTGACAGTAAATCAGACATGTTCACTGTGACTTGTGTGCATGCGGATAAATGTGAATACCAGACAACCCTTGCTTATATTACAACTCCCTATGGGTCAGTGCTTCATAAAGTTGGATTAGTCCGAGCACTAATGCATGGGGTTATTCTTGGGAGAGATTTTCCAAATTTTTTTGAAATGATGGGAGTCCAAGTTGGAACTAAAAAGAGGGGCACTGCAGATATTGACAGCCTCTGATATAGGCCCAGAACCATTAGAGGACAGAGTTAGTTTGAAAGTTAGCTGCAGTCCTTCCCCAGCTCCACAGGAAAAGAACAGTGAGATTGAAAGTGATAAGGAAAAGTTTGAGGCTATACTTGTGCTTGAACCTAAAAAGGAAGTAAAGGAAAGGCCTGCTAGAAAATAAAGAATCTCCAGTAGAAGTAAACATAAGCATAGGGGAGGTAGTAGGGAAAGAGAAAAAGCAAGGAGTAGAAGTATTGACAAGGACAGGATTTCAGCAGTCATGCCAATGGTTAAGGAACATATGGAACAGGCTCAAGGAGTACAGAAAATGATTTAAGATAGGGGAAATGGGCCAAGCAGCAAGAGAGTGAAAATAAGGAAGATGGTGATGAGTCTAAAGAAGAGAAAACTGCCAGTCTTGTTTCGGATGCAGCTAGTGAGAGACCGGAGGAATCCAGAGGTGATGTCCCAATTACAGTGGTCTCGAGTGACGAAGTGCATGCTGAAATAAGTGTCCCTGTCTCATGTGCAGTAAAGGCTATAGAAAGTATTGTGTTAACTGAGATTGAAGTTGAAGAAAGTGTCCCTGTATGGACTGACAAAGATACTTCCAGGCTGACTGAGGTGCAGGCAGATGAGGGTGTTCCTATATCATCTGAGATGGAAGCTGATGGATGTGTGCCTGTGTTGGCTGGGGAAAAGTTTCCTTTTATTGAAGTCCAAGCTTATGGATGGGATCCTGTTTCAGCTGAGACAAAAGAACAGCCTGAAGGGCAGGATGAAGAAGCTGAGCCAATGGTGGTTGAGGAAGGAGATTTTGAATCTGATGTTGAAGAGAATGAAGGGACAAAATAGAAAGTGGAAGAAGTTGGCACTCTGCAACGGGGCAATTCACTGAGAAAATTCAGAAGGAAATAGACGAATTGAAGGGGGTTATTTCAGACATCCCAGAGAAGATAAGACAGTCCAAAGAAGCCAATTAAAGTGTCCCTGTTTCCCAAAAGGTGCGGGAAGAGTTTAGTAAATTAAGTGAAGTAAAGATTGGAAAAGCTGTCCCTGTTTGCCAAAAGGTGCAGGAAGAGTTTAGTAGATTAAGCAAAGTAAATACTGGAAAAGCTGTCCCTGTTTGCAAAAAGGTGCTGGAAGAGTTTCGTAAACTAAGCAAAGTAAAGAGGAAAGAAACCTTCACTGTTGTGCCTGATGAACAGGATACTCAGAAGCATGTTGGGGAAGGTGTTGCTACACCAGTGGAAGGGAAGGCTGAAAACTTGTGTGTAAGAAGGAGGCCTCCAAAAGGGACAAAAGTTAAAAAGAAAAGTGTAAAGAAAACTTTCCAATGGGATCAGTACAGTTATACTTGTCCCAGAAGCTCAAAACTTGATTGTCACATGCAGAGGCACATAAGAACTCGTTGGGGGGACAAGCTATATAAGTGCTATGTTTCTCATGTTCGGTTCGCACAGGGTGGTACCAGGAAAATGCACATACTGCAAAAGCCAAGTGACAAGAGTGTAGGCTCTGCCCCAGAGGCTGTTGATGGGGCTAAAGATGCGGTGATTCACAGTATAATTGGAGTGGTTGATAAGACCAAGAGAGCAGTGTATGACAGTGAGGAGATGACCAAATCTGTTGTAAATGGAAGCATCAACACTGTGCTTGGGAGCTGTGCGGTGTGCAAAATGAGCAGCGGTGTTGATACTGCTCTTACAAAGTCTGTTAGTTGTGTGTTTTGCCTAGAAAAGGAAAGACAGACAGTTGGTCGCTCAGAACAGAGAGTTTTTTTCTGAAAAGCCCTGGGAGACACACCTACTCAAAGTACAGGCAGTGTTTGATGATTTGAGGAGAGCAGGGTTGACTGCGAACCCCAAGAAATGTAGCATTGGTCTAGAAGAAGCCAAGTACTTGGGTTACATTATTGGGAGAGGTGTAGTCAAGCCCCAAATTGCCAAGATTGAAGCCATACAGAACTGGCCCCAGACTGTAAATAGGAAACAAGTGAAGGCATTCCTGGGGATTACTGGCTATTATAGATTCTTCATACTCAATTTTGCAACTATAGTAGTTCCCTTAACTGATCTCCCCAAGGGAACCGGGTCAGGGATGATAAAATGGAACGATGAAGCAGAGGAGGCGTTTCAGACTCCAAAGCAGGCTCTTTGTTCCCAACCAGTATTGATGACCCCTGACTTTAAAAAAGTATTTGTGGTACAGACAGAGGCTTCTAACTCAGGAATAGGGGCAGTGTTATGAATGTCACAGAATATGAATGGAGACGAGCATCCCGTGCTTTACTTGAGTCGGAAACTAAATAAGCATGAGAGGAACTACGCAGTGGTAGAGGAGTGTTTGGTCATCAAGTGAGCTTTAGAATCACTCAAATATTACTTGTTGGGTCGGAAGTTTCGGTTAGTCACTGACCCCAGCAAAGGCAATCGTGAGCGTAACCCCTCACAATATATATATATATATATATATATATATATATATATATATATATATATATATATATATATATATATATATATATATATATATATATATATATATATATATATAAAATTACATTATATAGAATTATTAACCTTTGAGTACAAACTGCTATTCAAGATCCTAGCTAGTTGAGCCATCACCTCTTGACTTTTATTTACGTGCTTTGTGAGATAATAACAGCCAAGTACTTTTGGTCTTAGGAGATGTATTAGTTTTCTTTATTAACAATTTATAACAAATATAATTGCCTGTTTTCTTGCATTAATGTATACCTTATCATTCCTTTTTTAGACCATTTACCCATTCCTGATAAGGCAGCCAAGTCCTGCGAAACACATCGAATGATACCCCCTATAGTGGGATTATCCTAAAATGGAAAATTCTGTAGAAGTGATAATTGTTATAATTTTCCAATGGTCTATACTCACCTATGTATGACTTTTGTTATGTTTTTACCTCAATATTTGTTAAGATGATTTCAAATGGTTAAAAATAAAGATTGCTGCTGTTATATTTACAGTTATATCTAGATGCTATGGTATGTAAAAGTACCCTTTTTTAGAATCTTTCTAGTCCTTTTTTTCTTGAATATGAGTGTTCTAACTGCATATTACAACTCGGTAAAAAACACAGGGAATTTTTGCCTAATACTTACTGTAATTTTCCTTTACTGGCAAGCTCCATGCCAACATATGGATAGGCCCCACCTCACCCACATAGAAAACATTCCAACCAAAATTAACAGGAGTTAAAAGCAGACCTAAGCTGTAAGATGTAAATTATGTGTGTAACTAATGTGTGTCATAGCCCATGTTATATAAATCCTGCTAATATATGGCTGATTTGAATTTTGCTTTTTTTTACTGTAAAGTAAAATCTGTTCTGTCTGCACCCCCTCAGCCTGTCATTCTGCAGTGGGGACAGCCAGAACTGGATAGATCATTGTGGGCCCCAGTCCTTTACTTATCGCTAGATCCTGCAAGTTAAGTAATAGTTGAAAAAAAATAAAGATTTTTTTTCTCTGGAGTTGTGTGTTTATTTATATTGCATCTTTAACCTCATATGAGAATGAGTAAGGGGGAATATGGTACCCTCAGGTCCCTTATTAAAGGGGGCTCTAATACCATCCCTGTCTACAGACCACTACATTCAGGGGTCATGTTGTGGGAAAGAGGCCGATTCTCCCAACTATGGCCCTTGCCACCGTTGTGGGCAGGTGAGAGTTGAGAGAGCGGTATACACACTTTTTGTTCCCTTACTATTTTGGCAAGGGCAAGTCAGATTCCATAGAGCCCTTTATGTAGGACAGGGGCACACATGCACACTGCTTCAAACCAAATCTTGGGCAGGGAGTTTAAGGAGTGAGGGAGGAGTGTGGATAGAAAGTCAACTGTGCATTAACAGAAGATGGCCATTTCCAAACATACAATGGAGGATTTTTTTTTTCATGGATGCAAGCTGACACAGGCAGCACCACTATGAGGACTGACATTTAAATGCAAGCATAAGAGCATAGATATCTAACATCATGTCTGATGTTAAAGTTTAGGTCTGCTTTAAGGCAGCAGATTAGAGCCTTGAAAATGTTGTCTGCTGCAAATGAACTCAAATTCGCACACATTTTGTAATACATTCTACTGGGTTTCCTTGAAAGCAACAAGGAGGCATTATTTGTGTACTGTTGGTAATGGGAAGAAATCCTTGGTACTCATTTGAAAGAGCAGTGGACACAGGGGCATTTGGGAAAATCCATAATTACTGCCACTACCCAGAATTCCTCATACCATAGCCTGCTTAAAAACCACAACAATTATTTGGAAAGGTAAATGCTTTGCATATTCTTCATTCCACAGTGATAACAATTATTGCTACTGCCTGATGGCATAGGAAGATGGAAGTTTATGGTGAACAGAGAAAAAATTGTTCTGTCTTTGGCAAAAACACCCAGTCTATTATCTAGTCTGTAATTTTAATCAACACTTCTCTTTTTTGTTGTCTTCTAGTAATCTTGTTACAATGTTTGCTTGAGAATTTCTGGTTGAGGAGGTTGGCCTCTTCATAGTCGGGGTCACCTTTCAAAGGAAAGAGTAAATACAAGACTTGCCCTGCCTCTTTATGTATGCCACTTCTGTGGTGTTGTCAATTGTGAGTAGTAAGGCCCTTCTGAAGGTAAAGATCTTTGGCTAGGATATAGCATGGCAAAAGTTTTTGTCTACTTTAGCCCATTCATTAAAAATTATCTCCTTGATTTTCTTAATTGAGGTAAAGTGTGTAATTTCCTTCTTAAGGTGCTTTAAAAAATATCTTTTGTAAATATTAGGTGACATCCACTCACAAGAAAACCTGCCTGACAGCTTTGGCATGAGGGTGTACTAGAAAGAATTAAAATTCTCTCAATCACTGATGTGGCTATTGATTCCTCTGGCTTTTTCTCCCTTTGTGCAGATGGGGGGGGGGGGGGGGATTCTCACCTACTGTTTTCCTGTTATAATTTAAATAGAATAGAATCAGGAAAGGATTTTTTCCCCCGTTGGAGCAAAATGTTCCAAGGTTTTTTGCCTTCTTCTGGATCAACTATGTCCATAGGGTTTTATATTTGGGATATGTTGCCTAGGGGTTGAACTTGATGGTCTTTTTTCAACCTAACATACTATGTAACTATGTAACTATATGGGGCAAATTTAGCAGATCCCAGGATGAGGCTGATGATAACAGTAATCTGTGCTTGTCCTGAAAGGTGAGTTGTGATTATAGAAGAGAGACTAATCTTATTCTAGAGTGGTGATAAAAATTGTCCATCTCTTGAATTTAGTTGGAAGGAGGAAGCAGGAATGTCCCTTGAAATCCACCATGACCAATGAAACATATGAGGCATATGAAACTGAAACTAAAGAGGTATGGAAAAATGAAGAAATAAAATACTTCTAAAAGCAATTGCTCTGCCATAAGACACCTTCTTCCCCCACCTATATACATTCAGAAAATGTGTCTAGCTTTAAGGGAGCAAAAAAATCTAAAATCTAAAAAACTCTTAGCACCCTTAGGCTATATACACGTCAGATGATTCTGGTTCGATAATCGCCTCATGGCTGATATCAGACGAGTCACTGGTGGATCGATTGCGGAAAGTGAAGAGGAGAGAGTGCAGTGGTGTGCCGCCCGGTCTTTATACCCCCCTCACCTCCTCATAGAGCAGAACAGTGCTGTATGTATGCAGCACTCGTTCATGCATCATTCAGTCTTTTGTAGTTTTCACTTTTTTTGTACTTTTTCAGTCATTGGAAGGGATTGTGAAAGATCCTTTCCAATGGCAACTATTGAACGTGCATATTCAGCCTTAGACTCTTATCCTAGATCAAACTTATAAACAAATCAAATAAACTATAATATTGTTAAAATGTAAACATTGACAAAAAATCAGAAGTAGTTCTAACCAAATATGCATTTTTACACATAATATGTAAATAATAAATATGAAGTTAAGAACACATCCAGTCATCATGCTAAGCAAATACTTCTCATTTCAACAAGCAGTGTAAAAATAATTGTACCTAAATTTAAAAGATCAAGACATCTGTTTTTTATTAAAATATTTTTGTGCCTTGTCAGTAACAATCTAGCAGAGACAGAGATGGGCAAATTATAAGTATATATGTACAGTACACAAATGTGTGTTTTATCCACTTAACACTTAGGCTTCCTCATCCAAAATATTAAGCTTCACCATTTTTAAAATGTAATGGATTTTGATAAAAAATCAAAAAAAATCAAACACACACAGCATGTTTTATACTTGAAATATGAAACAACTTTACAAAATGCATCTGAAAGATATACATTTTCTAAATAAAAATGGTAATTAGTAATTTGCCCATCCCTTAACCTTATCCTTTGTTATATTTCTTCTGTATAGAAAAGTCGAAAAAAAAAAGTTGTCATTGTCATGTGTCCATAATTTCTCTGGATGGAGACTGCTCTGGATTAATTCCTTGTGTATTGTGAATTGTCTGAGTATGTGATATTGAGTTTTGTTGCAGTTCTAAAGCAATTGTGTTTTGTGGGAATTCCTTAACTTGCTTTTTATATTCCAAAAAAGTACACACCTTTGTAGCTATTGCAATAATATTCTTGCCAATAAATATTGTTGAGACTCTGCTATCCTGAAATAAAACCATGTTCACAACTCTAATAAAAATAGTGACAATGTTAATGGTGACAAGACTTAGAACTGGATATAACATCATCTTCTGTGGAGCAATATGCTCCCCTTGCATGCTTATTTCACTCAAAGAGACACACGGTAGAATCAACAGTAAGATGTAGCAATAGAAAAACATAAGTCCTTCTGCCCAAATAGGGAGACCAGTCTTCTGTGGCTCCCATAAATTAGCTTGAATATCCAGAATATCAAGTAAATCAAGAGCAACCCAAAAAAGACGTCCTCTTAAATCTTCTTTTTTCCTGAATGTTCTCACATACTCCATGCTATCTAATGATACAAGTACAAGATAAAGTCCTGGCACAGAAATTGATAAAAGCAATGTTAGTGCCTTTCTAGCCACAGTGTCAATATTTTTCTTGTCAGCTTTGTAGTTTTGAAATATGAAATACAATTTAATTTCCAAAACAAATATGTATAAAAACCATAAAATCATTGCATATCCTCTCTTGGCTGTCTTAACTTCAGCTCCAACCCAAACAGCCACATATCGGAGAACGATTAAAAAGCAGATGTCTCCAACCAACACAATGATGCATACTCCAATCTTCCTTGGACCTTGATTCTGCTCCACAAGATATGCATCCATAAAAGCCATACTTGTCATGATCACAATGGTTGTAAGACACACGTGACGTTTGTCTGGAGGTGGAAGAACCATTTTTTTCAAATTTTTTGCAGGTTTTCATGAAGTATATATAACTATCAAGTATTAGGACTGTCTGTCAATTCCCCTATGGCTATCAATACTGGGAGTTTTTGATAACAAATGTTCATTCTTTGTAAAATTCTTGGAGTTCTTCTTTCCAACAATACAGTGTTTTAATTAATAAATGTATATAGATTGCTTTGTTATTTTTTATGTTGTCTTTTTCAGATATGCTGCAGTCTTGAGATCTGTATATTGGCAAATAAGATTATAGGAACTTAGAAGGATGATATTTTTAAGAAGCTTTATGTAAATTCAACTATATACGATGTTTATATATATTTTCCTCAAGGGGGTAAAACATCTAGGTAATTATTTATCATAACAACCTCTAAATATTATTCTAGGAGTATACCAATCACAGCAGTATAACATTTAACATTTTGGTGTTTATGTGTAAAATTCCATTTGATGCAAAAATTCAATAGATCACTGTTCTCTAGGACATGGTACTGCAGATATTCTCACAGGTCTGCTGTTTATTTATCCAGATTGCCCTTTTGTATAGAGGTCCTTTCTGGAAGAAACAAAAAAAATAATACATGAATTAAATTTTGTATATGTGTCTGTAAATATTATTTTCAAACATTATTAGTATATATTTATTTGACAACAAAATAGAAAAAAAACATATTTATGTAAAATGTACCAATCTATTTTTAAAACAAGCAAATTAACCAATTGTGGGATGCTCTTTCTAAAACTAAGACAGAAAAGTTTTTGTACATTTTATTGTGGTTTACACAAATTTATTTTTCTATGAATGAGTTTTATCAGCTATGTCTAGGAAGCTGGAAACTATGCAAAGCATGAACCAGCCATGTAGTGCACATGATTTGGAAGTTTAAAAGTACCAGGTATTATACATTCCTTCCTATAATTCTAGTATTTACCAACCAACAAATAAATTAATTCTGCTACAAATGGGGACATTCTATTTACCAAGCAACAAATATATTAATTCTGCTACAAATGGGGACATTCAAAAAAGGGTGGGAAAAAAGGACAACATGTTTCAGGCCAACCTTTAAAAACAGAGGTGCGAATAAATCACCCAGCAGTCAGCAAAACCTTATACCGTGATGTTGGAAGACCTGGGAATAAATTGTAATGGGAAAGAGAGGATACTATCCTTTCAGAAAATAGGCATGGCAAGTAAACTGGCAAATGTATAATGATTTAAAAACACTGCAAATCATGGCCATAAATATTGTCACCCTTGCATTTATGTCAGAAAATGCACCACTTCTCCCAGAAAATCGTTGCAACCACAAAAACTTTGGTATTGTCATGTTTATTTCTTTCGTTGGCACTGGAAAAACACAAAAAATCCACACAAAACATCAAAATGGTCTGGACAAAATGATTGGTGGGCTACCACCCTAAATCCAGCTACTTTGTTACTAGAGACTGAAAGCTGGGAAATGGGAGGTCATGATTGTAATGAGGTAATGGAGTGTAACTGTGAGGAAGCAGAATGGTGAAGGATTTCCCAAAGATGCTGATCTTACTGTTTTCATAGATGGGTCTTGTTGTTAAAATGAAAAAGGATATAAAGTTTCTGGATATTCTGTTTTCACTTGAGGTGGTTTTATTTCAAGGAAAATTACCTGGGAATCAATCAGCCCAGGTGGCAGAGCTAATGACTCAGGTCTGCATAATAAATAAAGGAGAGAAACTGAATGTGTACACTGGCCCTGATTCATCAAGCAAAATCAGAAGCTCGCTCGCGCATTCGTATTCGTGATCCGGAATCGGAAGCCGTCACGCTAATAAACAACTGAATGAGCTCGCTGCCAGAGCCGCGCATCCCCGGCAGTTTTACACTGGCGAGCTTGCATTAAAAGTCATTAAAAAAGCATTCTTTCTAATGGCACACATATACCCTTAGTCCTAAAAAAAAAAAAATGTTTGTGCTGTTCAAATGTTTAAAACATCTATATGCGCTAAGAAAAAAGCATATTTTGTAATTACTATAGTTATTATAATAATAATAAAAAATTTTTATATATATATATTTATATAAATATTTTTTTTTTATTAATAGAATATCTGTTTACTGCTGTACAAATCTAAAGGATCATATCAATCAATGATAATGAAAGACTGCGCAAGTGCTAATTGCAAGTGAATTGCTATCTGCGTGCATAACTATGCGCATAAATTTGAGCATATATAAGGGTGTGGTTTAACTTGATGTTTCCTTTTGTCTTTTTCTTTTCTTGAAGGGGCTGTTGTTTTGTGTGTTATCCTAATTAATCTATGTTGCTGCATTTCATACTTTGCTTACCATTTAGCACAATAGCTTCTTTTTTATTTTTTTTTACTTTGAATGTTTTAATGTCCATTTTTGCAATTTTGAAGTCAATGTTATTGCTATGTTATTGTGTTTGTGGCCATGTTTGGTTGCAAAATTCTGCCTTTATTACCACTTTTCAATGTTTGTCCTGCATAAATATTTTCTAATCCAGTTTTCCACCCTTGATAGGGCAAAATTGCATATTGGTTTGGTAAGTATTTTTGAATGCAATATTTGTTGGGCCATTTTGTTGATGTGTGTTTTTTTTTTGGTTTTGATGTGTTTTTATATTTTATTGTGACCTTTTAGCAAATGTTTTTTTGAATAAATTTGTTTGTAAAATGTTGTCGTTTGTTTTGTGGGGGTTTTTATGTGATCTCCTTTCCAATCTCCCGGGACACACAGTTTAAAAAGACAATTGTGATTGTTTTTAAGCTGTTCCTTCCTCTGAATTTTTTGTAAAGCTAAAAACAGCACAATTGTCTTATTTGTTTGATGTGCATGGTTGTCTCAGTTGTTTGATGCGCATAGTTGTGCTCCAAACTTCAGGAGCGTTTTGTTCATAGTTGTGCGCCACGGTGGACCCGCTACGTGCGCCTAAACTGTTTTATCAGTTGAAAAATAAACCGCACTTTTGCACAGTCCTCATTAAGGTAAGTTTGTTTTTTTGTTATGTATTTTGCATGTTTTGCTTTATATGCACTCATGTATGTATAGACATGAGTGCACATAAAGCCAAACATGTATGTATGCATTTAGATGTGTGTACATATACATAGAAAAGAGAAATTAGAAGAAGAAATAGGCAAAGATGGCTTTTTGGACCCTATTGCTTCACATTGAAAAGATTGCCTATTTCTTCCTATGATTTCGGATATCATGGGATTGGCTACAAGCAACATTCATGGAGGATATTGCTTCTGGTTAAAAGAAGGAATCCACCTTTATGTGCTTCCACTACCAAGCTGGGTAGTGGAGGGTAGTAAGTCAATTATATATAGTGGGCCAACATCTGAAATGCCATTCAAATCTGCAAAAACACCCTGAAGGGATGGAAAAGCAAGAAAATGTTTGGCAAAAAGTGGATTTTGCCTTGGAACTTTGATATACTAGTACTATTTTTTTGTGTAAACACCTAAATATTGCATACACTCCGGTATTTATGAGCATTAACTGCGAGACCCTGCTTGTGAGCTTGGCAATCAATGTGCTTTGATTTTGTGCTTGGCAACCTGGGACCTCTTTCCATCACCATCAGGTGTGTTAGAATGAGTATGCAACTCAGCTAGACAACTAATTGACAACCAGTTTGGACAGCAAGTGGAAGTGTGTTTGTATACAATAGGGCTAAGATCAGGCAGCACAGCACAATGACAACAAACTACATAACACAACTACAAATAAACACAGGAGTTGTGTGGGGACAAATCAGCATGAGTGCAAATGCCAGGCTATAAAAAAAAAAAACAAACAAACAAAAAAAAAGAAATAAAATCATGACAATTTATTCAGAAAAGGAATATGTACATAATACATTCAAATACCAATATGTGACAAAGGCAACAAGGGGGTTAAGTAGGAGTTTGTGTGGAAACCATGCAGAGATTTGTACTCAATACTTGTGGAAAAAATGACAACACATTGCTGAAGAATTGCTAAACTACAGAAACTGGCATTACAAACCAGGCACAAAAACATTGAAGCAACGGATGAAGCTCACAAGAAAATCACATGAATGCATACCATCCAAGCAAACTAAACCCCACACACACACACAAAAAACAGTGTAGGTAAAATAGTACTAATTAAAATGCATATTTATTGCATAAGTGTATGCCTATAACATACATAAGTGTATGTTTGCCTATAATCCTTTACTAAAATATTTGATTTCTCTAAAGTCAAACTGAAACTAAATTTTTATGAGGTCACAAATGTTTGTTCACATATTTTTTTTACACACATACTATTGTGTGTTGACATATTTGAAAGTGCCACTTAATATATATCCAGCTTGATAGAAATGAGTTTGGAGTGTTGCAACCAAAAGAAAAAGTAACAAGAAGTGCAACAAATGAAACTATAAATGAAGCAAGCTAACACCAAAAAAAAAAATCAAGCATTAAAGATTCAAACTGACCTGTAAAATGGACTGGAGAACACAAAACAGTGCGCAGGTGTGCGCTAATCAATTGCTATCACCTCATCATTGAGGTTAACATCTCCTGAATTGCGCAGCTGAAAATTATTAGCTTTAATTGGTTTTTCCGCGATCTTTGCGGGAAACCGGCAGGCGAGTTCACCAGAACTCGGGCCCAACTTGCGGTAATAGACTTTGCGCGCGTCGAGCGTACGCGCATTTCATTGATGAATCAGGGCTACTGACTTTCCTTTGGCATATGTCATGATTTTGGCCAGTTTTGGAATTTGAGTGGCCACAACTAGTGGAAAGTCTATAAAACATGCTGATCTCATTAGGAAAGTCCTCAAGCCACTTTGGTTTCCAAATGAAGTAGCCATAATAAAATGTGAAGCCCATACCAAAGGCACTGATAAAATTTCAATTGGTAATAAAAACGGTGCTATGGCCACTTCCTCTCCTGAGGAACCTAATCAGCTAGACTTAAAATAAACTGCAGTTGTAAACTAAAGAGAAATTAAAAAAGAAATTAAAAGATCAAAGATGTACAGAGAAGGATGGACTTTGGACCCTTGAGGATGGTAGATTCTGTGCGCCTCCTATACTGTATACATATCTTGCGAGGCAATGCATGGCCCATCTCATCTGTCCAAAGAATCTACGATTTCATCAGAAACCAAACATTGGATTGTCCCAGGGTTCACTGTTGCAGAAAAACTTTGTCATGAATGTGAGATGTGTCAATTGCATAATCCTGAAAAACTTGTAAAAACCCTATGAAAACATTTGCCTAAAGCTTTGTACTCCTTTCAGAAGTTACCAATTGATTGTTTAATTACCAAAATGTTAGCAATTCCAGTGTGTTCTGGTGTGGGTGGATATGTTTTCTATATAGAAGTCTGGCCAGCTGTCAGTGCTACTGCTAAATTGTGTGCAGATATAGCCTGGTGGAATCAGTAGAATCAAACCCTGGAGATTATGTCAAAAGTTATGGAAGGCCTCCAGATTGAACAGAAGCTTCACACACCATATCAAGAATGATATAATAGGATTATAAAAATGACCTGACTTTTTGGGTGCAAATCCTTTCTCTTGCGTTAAAGTCTTTTAGACATACCCCTAGGGGTCCAGAAAAATGTCTCATTTTAAGATACTGTTTGGTAGGACCCCATGACAGTTTTTTTCTTTCCCCAAGAGATGAAGTTCAAAAGCTTATTGCTCATTTTAAATATATGGAAAAGAGTTGCATAAACAGCTTAGTAAGTTAGTTAGCTTAGTAGTAATTTTTTTCCTCTATTCCAGATCCTGAAAGGAGTCCACCTAAGAGTTATGGTATAAGGGGAATAAAATCTGAGTCCTTTAACCTCCCTGGCGGTCTAGTTATGTCAGTATTTTAATATTGTAGGCTTGTAATTCTTAGGAATAACTCCTGGGTATGATTTAAAACACAAAACATTATTTATGATATATTAAATCATTTTAAATAATAATTATAAAAATAATTAAATAATAAACTAACATTTCATTTAATGTAATCATTTAATCAAATCAAAAACACTGAAATTTGTTGAAACAAGGGTGCAATATTATTGATAAATTAGTAGACACTGCATATTGGTCTAGTAGACATCCTGGGTATGGTAAAGTTTGGAACATGGGTCTGCACAAAGTCCGACATCACAATCGGGACAGTAGAACTTGGTTTCCTTTCTGATCTTCCTTCCACTATCATCTCTCTTCGAGAAACAAACCACGCACCTCCTTGTAGGTGCTGCCTTTTTCTCGGTTGGTGGGATGTAGTCTGTGAAGTGACGGCCAGGCAGTCGTTCCAGGTTGATAACTGCAACAGCACGACGTCCTGGTCTATTTACGGCCATTGATGGTGTTTGGTGATTCATGACAATACATTTGAAAACTTTCCAAATGAAGTCAAAATGACTCACAGGCCTGTCATTCTTTTGTTTGTAGAGAATGAAGGCATTCCACAAGCTTTGCTCAACAAGATGCCTGAAAATCTTTTTGTAGTACTTCTTTTGCCGTTACCTCATTGCTGGGTAGAAAGTCATTTCTTGATCAGCTCTGTCAACATCTCCCATGGTGTTATTGTAGTCTATCACTACTTGTGGCTTCATGATTTCTTTCCCACCTTTTTTGCGTACCACAACAGTGGAGGCATTATGGACTGTACTCATTAGGCACACATCTTTCTTGTCACGTCATGAAAGGGCCATCATCTTGCCTTTCTGCCAGGCAACCATTTCTCCTGTCTTCAGCTTCCTTTTTGCAAACATTGATGACATGTTGCACCAGTTAACTCTAACGATTCCATAAGCATCTGTTTTGTGTTGCAGAAGAAACTCATGAAGTTCAGAAGTATAAAAGTTAAAAGAGGAAAGAGAAAAATAGAAAATGTTTTTTTTATGGCAAACTGATACTGTTTACAAATTAGACCACTATTTTTTAAACATTACATTAGGAAAAGGAGTAAGTAAAACATAAGATTCAAATACAAATACACATTTCCTGTTAACAACAAAAGTATTGGGCTTCTTCCATCTAGATATTGAAGCCCAAATATTCAGACAATTTACATTTAATCCGATACCAAATATAGGTTATAGTCCCGGACCTGACGCGTTTCGCACATTGGCTTCCCCAGGGGGTATTGCGACATATATTGTCTGTGTTGTAATAGGACACACAATAAGCATGGTATCAATTTACACAGGGATATCATAACTGATATATAGAGTATCATTTTGAACAAAGAAAACTGAAAACCTATAAGGTAAATATATTGTATACTAATAAAGATTATATCTGGTTTGACATTATACCAGAGTGTGTGTAATTTTTTTAAATTAATTTAAAAGGAATTTTCATTCAAAGTGGATTTTAGATGTGTATATTAGTTCAGTAGTTACTTGAGATTGATTGCCAATGGAAAGGAGAAATATGGTCTTAGAATGATAGCAAGTACTTCAAATCAGGCTAAGCTCCGTCCTGTAATGTGGTATGCAAGAACCTAAAAAGCGAGTTTAGGTAGTAGCAAGGATATGAGCTAGTATTTTAATGACTGAAAAACAAGATTTAAATGATAGACTACAGTAAAGGACTACTTTATTGTGTTGATTTTTTTGTCATATTCAAGTGAAAAAACATATAAAAATTTGTAGAAACATTTTTAACCATTTTCTTGAATCTGCAGGGAAAACCTGCAAAGGATGTATTGGATATTGTCGTTTCCTTCAAAAACGCATTAAGGTTAGAAAACTAGGTATGGTATAGGGTATATTGAGTAATATAAACTTGTAGTTGCGGGGCAGTTAGCGCTATTACTCTCAAGGTATGCTGAAGATGTTCAATAACAGATATTTAGTGAAGTGGTTGGAATCTATATTTATTGAAAAAATAAATAAATAAAATAAAAAATCATAAAAATAATTGTTAAGGTGAGAAATTACTATTTTCTACACTAAATGATTTACTAATGATTATAATTTTTATATATAGTGTTATCCAGTGCTCTATATGAGCATACTAGGTATGACCTTATATGGAGAGGGAGTCCGATGGATTTAGGAGTCCTAAAGATTCCGGTTTTATATGGATTCTATGTCATTAAAAAAGAAACAAAAATCAAAACAGATTATACTTGTAACAAAGTTTAAAGACTTAAAGTTTGTTTTGCAACAAAGTAAAAGAAAGAAACTTACTTGTAGCATTGATGGAGAGTGGTGGGGACTAGTGTTGGGGTTCGAATTCGGGTTGTCCCTATATTCAACACGAAAATGGCGGTTCAAATTCGGTAAGACCTGACCCGAAAAACAAGGAATTTGTGTTTAAAATTATGTTTAAAAAAAAAGGCGAACTCCAGATGAACTCTCAATGTGTCACGGTCCCTTCCGTGACGGAAGTTTGAAGATCTGTCAGACAAGCTGCATGTGAGATTTTCTGACAGCCTCTTTGTTTTTACTTGTTTCTGTGTTGTTTTTTGTAATGACCACTCCCCTTGCATCAGGTGCAGCTGGTGGTCATTACTGCTCCTCCATTTAGTCTGGCCTCATACTTCATGCTGTGCGGTTGATATTCACTGCTGGATTGTGAATAGCTGGAGTGTTGAGCCATCCTGTGTTTCTGTTGATATCTGCTATAAGATAAGTTGCTTTACTTTTGGTGTATTGGTGTTTTGTGTTATTTTGTTGTTTACTAGGCCTCAGGGAGACACTGGGTCCTTCATAAGAGAAGGAACCAGCAGTCTCAAGCCAGCCACTACTGTCAGGGCTTTACAGGGCTAGTAGGGACTAGGTTCCTGAGTATGAGCATTCCTACCATCAGGGGATGCTCATACGGTTAGGAGTTAGGGCTAGATTAGGGTGTCTGCAAGGGGTGACCATTCCCTTTTCCCTAGTTATTTGAGGCCTAGTAGTTAATACACCTTCCTGTTACCCTCCCCTCCCTGTTATCCGTGACACAATGGTGTTTCTCCATTGAGAGTTCATCTGAGTTCAGTTCCCACAGTAACCGGGCTGTACTTATCATTGATAAGTACAGCCCGGGGAGCATTGGAACTTGCAGTCACAGCTGATAGGAGGCACATGAGTGCTTTCAATCAGCTGTGACTGCAGATGAACTCCCAATGGAGAAACTCCATTGAGAGTTCATCTGCAGTTCCACTGCAACCCCAGGACAGTAGAGGTTAATTAATTAACCTCTAGTGACCGGGGATCGCAAACAGGAGGATTCCCAGGGATGCAAGAATGATTGCAGCCCTAAAAATCCACTGTGATTCCATGGCACTAGAGGTTAATTAACCTCTAGTTTTCGACGATTCCCAGGGCTGCAAAGAAATCCTCTTGTTTGCGATCCCCAGGCAAAATAGCAGGAAGATGTTCAACTTGCTTTGTCCTGCACCGAAATACAGTCTGAGTTATCACATGATCTCAGGTTGATGATCACATCACATCTAAAGAATCAAGCTTGTTACTACTCCGCCGGCAGATCATCTGTCCTGCAGCATGCTCAGCTTCTCTTTAGCTGTGCAAAGATGTACCTTTTTTTTAGCATCCCCTGCACTTTCTCTGAGGTTGTGATCAGCTGAAGGGTATTTCAGGAAATGCGAACAGCCAATGATCAGAGTCGTTTCTGGTTCCAACCAGGTCCTATTGGCTGCTAGCTGTATTTATATCTCTCTGATTCCCGGCTCTAGTTTCTGGAAGCTCAGTGCATTTCCTGCCTTTCTGCCAACTAGTCGTTTGGATTCTCTGTGTTTGACCTCGGCCTGTTACCTGACTCTGCTTTGTCCGCTGCCTGTCCTGACTTCGGCCTGTTACCTGACCTTGCTTTGCCTGCCGCCTGCCATTACCTCCCCCTGTTAACAGACCTTTGCCTTGTCTGCTGCCTGCTCTGTCTATCAGTCTGCCTGGACTATACCTTCTGCTGTCATCTGAGTGCCGAATCTGCGCTGTCCATACACTGGAGCCCTCTGACCCTCTTGCCCCTGGTGGGGAGAGCCCGGGGCCATGACCTGGTGTTCTCCTGCAGCAAAGCAGTCCAGTAGCCATTAGGGTCACCGGCCCATCATCCTTTGCGGGGTGCTCTGTTGAGGACCGGGAAACACGGAAGCCCCAGGTAATCCCACATCACCTGCCAGAGGGTGCAACCCTAACAAAGCTAAAAATGTGGTGCCCAAGTTTGCTATGAGTCACATGAGTCACATGAGTTGGTGGTTACCACAATTTCATGGTTGTTCTAATCTAACTTGAGCTGTATCCTCTTTAGTACCCATCTCGGGGTTCAAACACCATGCATATACTGCTAATTTAGGTACCATCTTGCCAGATGAGGTTGTCCAGCATCCTAGGTTGGATCATGATCTGATGGTTCATGAGTCAGGGCAGCCTAAAATGATAGACATTGATGGGTGCTGGAGAGGGGAACATGTTTTATTCTGTCAGGGAAATCAAGAAAGCATTATAACTGAACAATGCTGGGATAAAATAGGATCATATCTAGGGATGAGCGAGATGGCCTCGGACAGTCTCGCGAAATTTCAGAGAACCGATTTAGCGAATTCCATTAAAGTCAATGGGCCGCATTTAAACATTATTAGCAAAGCCCCTATACATGTTAGAACCACCATATTTGCTAGGTAAGTGTAGAAGAACAATGATAACAAGGAAAAAATACAAAAGTTTCAAAACACCTTGTGGTTTTCCAGAAAAATTACAGGCAAAGTGACAGCAGACGAATAGGATTTGTGCATGATTGACAGCGTCCAGAAGGCAACATTAACATTAGGACATTGAGAAAAGGTGAACTCAACCCACTAGCAACAGTCTCTGCTGTCCAAACAGCGGGACAACGCTTTGCTATTTAATGTACGCACCCCTATTCAATTTACATAGCTGCATAATATCTTAATGCTATATTATTATTATTATTATTATTATTA